>NW_005841889.1:3337183-3356603 GCF_000455745.1 Alligator sinensis
GGCAGGTGCTGGCCCAGGGCCGGGTGCTGGGGGAGCCGGGCTTGTATTGCCAGGTGCACCCGCGCGCCCGCTCTCCCAAGAAGTCGGGTTAGGCTCGTGGCTTTGCCTCCTGCGCTTTTCTGCAGTTACAGCAGAGGGTGAGCTGCTGCTGGAGGCAGTGCAGGGGAGCAGCCTGCGCCCTGGTGCAGGGGGCCCGAGGGACGCCTCTGGGGAGCGCCCTCTTTGCAAGCAGGTGCTTCCGCTGAGCTGCCCCAGGAAAGCTTTGGGCGCTGACTTGTCAGTGAGACTACTCCCTGGAGGGATTTGCCCAGCCCTTGAGCCATAGCTGCAACCTTGAAGTTTTCATATGCGTGGAGGAGTTTTAGATTATGTGAGCCTCTGCAAGTGCCTTGGCCCTCATGCAGCTGCAATTCCATGGTAATCATTTCACAATAGCCCTTTAGCAGTAGGCTCTTGTAACTGATGGTTGGAAAGGTTCATTTACGTTGGTGTAATTGTACTGAAAAGCTGTCAAGACTCTATTCAGATTAAAGGCTTTGAGAAGGGTAAGGTGCTAAATCGACATAATATAGTTGGAAAGAAAAATGCAAGCTGATTGCTTGGGACTTGTAGGACGTGTTCGATACCAAGATGTTTTTGCAGAGCTGTGTTTCCATTTACAATAATGATAGATAATGTTGCTTTTAGAAGAAAAAAATTTACTTCTAAATATTATAGTAGTTTGATTAAAATCTGAGTGAAAACAACCTTTGCTTTGGCTTACATTAAGTTTACTGGCCAACATATGCTGTGCTACTGTTTCTATTACTGGGCATCAAAGTATACCTGAATATGGTTAACAGTGTACTGAGATACTGGGGAAGTACTGACTAAGGGCCTGCTTTTGCAGCTATTCTGCAGTCAAAAAAACCACCAGTGCAAATTTGCTTTACTTGCTTTGCTGTAGCCTTGGTTTTGTTGTTGGAACAGTTTTGATCTATAGAAGTGTTTTGAAGAAACAAAAATAGCAGGAATTCACTCTCGTTTTGAGTCAACACATGCAGGGGAAGCTGACTGCAACAACTAACCTTACTAAACAGGCCATTCTAGCAATAATGTATTGCACTTTAAATATTATGTAGTGGAATTAAATTGTGATTACGGGGTTTAATGTCCACTTGCTTGTATGCATGTATATAAAAGTAGCATGCAGTGATGGCAGAGGTGACTTACAATGATAGACATATAGGACCCATGTAAAATTGAAATATCATTTTGAAGGGGAAAGGAATAAATCTTCATAGTAATATTGTGTTCAGAGCTCTCTGCTCTTAAAATGAAATAATCTCTTGACAAGTACAGATAGACTGGGCAGAAAATGAAGCTGTCTCATTTTTCTTGAAACAACACTTTAATGGTATCCAATACGTGCATTGGAGTCGGTCTGGCCTTTGGATTCTGTCTCAATGGTCTTTAGTGGGGATGGAAGGTCTGGGCATCCTTCACTGCTCTGTACTCCTGCCTAGGCATGTGTGTCGAAGGTCCTGGTGACCTATCGCTCTATGCACCACCCTGATCCTGAAGGATCAACGGTTGCCTACCTACTACATGCATTAAGATCATTTAGCGGGAGTGGGGCTCAGCACTAATGGATCTCACTGGCCCTAAAACATATAAGGTATGTCTAACCCGCCGACCGCAATGTAGTGTTTTGATACCTAAGCTAGTGTTAAATGAGCTAACTTGTGTACCAGAAGCTGTGCAACTGCAGCAGCATAGAGCTTCAGAGAAAGGGATGAATTACTTGAGCTCTGCCAGTACAAAGTGGAGAAGCTAAGGAGGTGACATCTTCCTCCCAAGTCAGGGACTGGCTTTGGTGCTACTGTCACCATCAGCCGGATGCCAGCCTCTTCCAGAGCAGCAATGCTTGATGCTGGTACTAAGGGTTTCTACTCAAGCCCCAAACTGAGGTCAATGAGACTACTCAGGATAGGTGTTTGTCTAAGAGTTTGCTGGAGCAGGCCTAAATGTGGATCTGCAGCTTTTCCTCTGATAAATTCCTGTTTGGCCTGCCACAGCTGTCATGAGGCAGGTACAGTAGGGTCTGTGCCCCAGGAGAATTTACAGACTTGCCTGCTGGGCAGTGGGCACCTACACAGCAGGTTTCCTTGCATCCTGTATGCAGGCGATACGTAATACAGAGGGCCTTGCTCTGGTATCTATCTGTCCATCTGTCTATCTATCTATCATCACATCAATATTTATTTAATAAGATGGCTCTGACTTGGTCTCTAATTGAGCAAGGGGGTTTAGATACGCAACTAAAATTATGATGGGCTAGTTGTTGTCATAGAATTCTTATTGGGCTTAATTTAAGATGTGAACACGTTATTTATGCAGCAATATCTGTAGGAGAGCTGACAAACTGAGTCCCTACAGGCCAACAGTTGTACAGTAGTGTATCTTTTTCCTGTTTCATGCTATTGAAGATCATTTTTCATATCACACAGGTGGCATGTCCCCATTGTAAATGTACAGGCCACAAATGATAAGGTAGTAATAGTGATTTATGTTGACAGACTCCCTCAGACATCTCTCTTGCAGTCAATGAAAAGGATATGACATGTCGATTTGCATGAATACATTAATGAGGAAAAGTTAAAAGAAATTCATCTGCATAGCCTTACTCCTTTCAAGTCTCAGGAAATTCTTAGTTGTGAAGTTCAAATATGCAGTTTTTCTCATGCTGCCCCTCCTCCCTCTCCTTCCTCCCCCTCCCTCCCCCGTCCCATGATCCCACCTTGACCTGAAACAGATTTAAACAGGGGGCTTTATGTCCCTTTTCGGACAGAATGTTTGTTTGCAGGCTGAAATTCTCAAAAATGGGCTTCAAACTAGAGCTGTAGAAACTACTCTGCATTATATATTTGGTCATAAGAGAAAATATGTGTTACCAGCAGTGAGTATGGCTGAAAGCCCACAGTAAAGAGATCAAAGTATTGTAGATACTGTTCTGGGGAAGCACAGTGTTACGGCACACACCGGGATGGCAGAGTCTTCAGTAAGAGATCATGGGGTGTGGAAAAGTGCAGCAAAGCACCTTTGAAGCTAAAACAAAGTCTTTCCTTGTCCCCAGCCCTCACTAGTTTAAACAACCGCAGACACAATTACATTTTTCATATCACTCTGTGGTTTTTTGCCACTAGCAAGTTAAAGCTGTTCAGAGAATTTGTTCTTGCTGTTCTGTAGCTGTTTACACAGGGTAGATGCTTGGGTGCTCATCTGTCCCGCACTACTTCCGCTTCCTTGTGGAACCCAAGCTGGCTTGCCCACTGCGGTTTGTCAGGCCTGACAGCTGGAAATCTTATGCAGTTAGCTATCTGGGGTGTGGTAGATCTGATGCATCTCCTGTCACCCCTGTCACAGGAGTGACATGTAGGGTTTGGTCAGCGAGATGGGCCTTGGCTAGAATACAAGCTTTTCTGTTGCCCCTCAGCTCCTAGAAACCTCTTGGAGGATATTGCAGACAGACATGATCTACAGCACCCGGGTCTGCTCTAAATTAAAGAAGGGAACAGGTGAGTGAAGGTTTGGAGGAAGGAAATAGAACGGTAATGTGAAAAGGCCTTTTTTGCCTGATACCCCAGCTTGAAATATCACCCATGAGAACATCATAGCAGTGATTTGACTTTGTCATGGTCCCTCCCACATTTCTTCAGTTCATAGCCCTGATCTGGAATTTATAGCTCTTTCAGAGATCTTCTGTATGAAACCATGTGTAGGTGGGAAGCTGATGTGGTAGCACCCAAAGCACACGGCCGAAAAACTTGCTGATGGCTTTTTCAGACAGTTGGGGAAGCAAGCTTATCAGTGAAGAAACTATGAGATCATCTGACTGAGGCCTTCCAGGTGTTTGAGAAGACCAAGGTAAGCATGTTTTTCTTCAAAGCCAGAAATAACACTGCTCTGCGCCAGGATAGTAAAGAGTCTCTTGTCAGTGTTCCTTTGATTCCATAATGCATTTGGATTTGCAGTCTGAGGGAGAAAATGACTCCAGGTTTTTCCATAATTTCAGTGTTAATTGGGCAAAATAACAGCTGGAAATCTTAAGCAGTTGGCTACCTCGGGTGTGGTAGATTGGATGCATCTCCTGTCATTCCTGTCACAGGGATGACATGCAGGGTTTGGTCAGCTACAGCTTGTAAGAACTGAATGGTAGTTTCTTCAGGTTTTTATGTTCAAAGTGAAATCTTTAATGATGTAAGACAAAAGAAAGGAAGGTTACAGAATTATCACTAATTGCTATGTGGGGTTTATCTTCTGTGTCACAAAGAGATAACCTCAGCCCTTAAACATTCACACCAAATATTATTGTAGCTTAAAGGGAACAATTTTTGTATGTGCCGTAAACCTAGAACAGGATAATATAAGAGGTAGAAAAGATTTATTAGGCCATTTAGTCCAGTCCCTGCCAATGCAAGATTGTTCCCTACAGTATTCTCCAGTGCTTTGTCTGGTCTAGTTTTAAATTACCCAGGTTAACAGATGAATTATGACTAGACACCTGAATTTCACCGAGGGATTGTACCGCTTGGTTTGGACCTGAAATACTGAGGTTTTAAAAAACTAAAATCAACGAGAAAGCCATGTAGCCATTTTTGGCTGGCCAGGGTGTTAAACTATCAAAATGCACTTGGCCTAGCCATTTGCACCATGCCAGAACAAGGAAATCCTTGGAGTTGCATAAGAAGGCCCCACAACAGTTCTGTTTTAGAGTCTAGATTAAATCTAACGGAAATCCTGCACTCCTTACTCAGATAAGGCTGCCTGATTTTGTTTTATGTGAAGGACCAAAGAATTCAGTAGATAAATTATTTAATCAGAACCAGCACACTTACATGGCAGTTTCCACATGAGAGTCTGAATTTTTACTCCTGTATTTTGATAAGCAATTGTGTTGTTCCACAGAACAGCCCTGACTTGCTCAAAGATGAAGAAACTGGCACAGAAATTATTTGCAGCCTCGCTGGAATCCTGTTTTACTGTGCAAGCTTTTCTATGTTTTTTGAAGACATCATAGACACTGCTAAATGCATAGGTTATGAAGAGTAGGCATGAATCCTAATCAAGACTCAGTCACGAAATCCACTGGGGCTATGACAGGTTTGGTTACAGGTCAGGTCTACACTGCAAAGTTTTGCTTGTAATAGCAGCTAGGATTGTGAAAAATAAATTACACCCCTTCATCTGGTGTGACTTCCTTGTCCACTCCTGCTGTGGATGTAGCTTGGCCAGCTCATAATCAAATGAACCAAAATGGGTACATTTATTGAATGGTACTATTAAGCATTTGCAGTGTCTTTCTCCAATTTTAGTAGTATCTGTTGGGATATATGAATTCCTATCACAGGATCCAGTCCTGCTAGGTGCTTTGCATCTACAAACTCCACAAAAATCAAAGGGTTCTTAGCACCTCAGGATCACATCCAAAACAGCCTGTGTAACCTAGAACCAATTCATTTTCTGTGAATGATGCTGTTCACGATGCTGTATGCTTTGAAATTGTTGTACATGCTTACGCATACATCTTTCTCTCTTTCTCTCTCCCTCTTTTACACATACACATGGATGTTCTCACTTGTCCCCTCCCCCCCATCGGCTGCCACCAAGGAGGAATAGGATCTAGAAACCTGCAGTCTGACCTCAGCAGAGAAAGAATTATACAGTTATAAGACTGCAGAGAAGATTAAGTGTGGCTGTTCGGGTACTTTCTCAGTACATGAGTGATTTCTATCGCCATAATAAATTGCATGTTATTGCTAGCTCTTTAAGACTAGAGTCTAAAAAAATCAATTATTCACTGAATTTCTTGCTGAAAGTTGCAAATGCTGGGTCACAGTTCTTTAGTACACAGTCAGCAACCTGAAACAGAAGGTCAGCTAAAGAAAAGGTTTCAGGCTTTATTGTTTGAAAACAGAAGGAAACATGCACAGGCCAGTATCTGGCACAGGAGCAAAAATGCAGGCATGATTCTACTTTTCTTTGATCTTGGTAGTTTGTTTCACTCCACTCAAAATGGGCTTGTCTAGCCCTAGCAGGGCAGCTGAGAATTTGCCTAGCTTAGTGTGACTGTACAAAATTGTCAAATTGGCTGATATACCAACTGCCATTTACTGGGTCCTCCTGCATAGGGGACCTGTCAGGGCAGGTTGAGACCTGTTGGGGCAGGTTACAGCCTGCCAGCACTCTGTTAACTCTCATCTGGGGACCACAGCCAGGTGGAACAGCACTAGGTTACTATAATTTATCCTAGGGTTAGGGTTGAGAATTATGAGACCATAATAAGATCCCTGATGGCCTTCCTCAGCCTGGGCAAATGATAGATTTTATTCTTTGGTGGCTGAGTCAAGAAATTGTAAAAATAAATCTTCATTTCTTGTTGACCTGGGGTACCTAATTTTTTTTGTATGTTCACTCCTAAATTTTATTCTTTAAAAAATAAAACAACGTGTTCACATTGGGATAAATTGTTTGAAAATGGCAAAACAGTCTGTTTTAATTTTTTAATTCAATATTTTTACTTTTCATTTTGAACGAAATGTTTTGCGATTTTCAAACAATTTATCCCGTTTTGGGACCTAAATTATTTGCCTACTTCAACCAGAATTAGTGAGTAATTTTGGTCCCCCCGAAACTGCATATTTCAGTCAATATTTCAGAACTTGAGAGCAAAGTCTGGCAAATTTGCCATGAAAGGGAAAGGCCAGTGGTAGAAGCAGAATCTCAGACAAGGTGGACATCTACTCGGAGCTGTAATGTTAATTACTGTTTGCATGCATTCATAAGCAACAATTAATGAAGCAGACCAGACAGTTATCATGAGCAGATAGTCTAGACCTGCCCATGTGCTGAAGCTGGGGCAGCTACATTGACTCATCAGCTGAGGATCTGACCCGTGATGACTAGGTACAGATGTTAAAAAAGCCAGAGGCAGAACTGATCTAACTTACGTGGTTTTCTGTAAGTGGCATAGTTTAAACTGGTAGCAAACAGAACATGCATTCACCCTTTGGAGGGGGGGCGGGGGGAGGGGACACATGAGAAATCTTAGACCAGGTGCTGCCATTTTTAAACCAATCTATGGCGCGTCCGCATGAGACACTAGCTGAGCAGTATCTGAATAATATTGTGCACTAGCTCATCACAGCACAAACAGTGCTAATACGCTACTGCACAGTATTATTCAGCTATTGCAGAGTAGCGTCACATAAGACGTTCACCGGAGCTACTGCGCAGTTACTGCGCATTTATTTAGTACTTGATTATACAAGTACTAAATAAATGCACAGTAACCACTTCACAGTAGTGTCTCATGTAAACATGCCCTTTGTGCACCAAACTTCTGTTACAGATATAGACCAGTTTTGTGTGCCGAACTTCTGGTCTGCTACAGGTATAGACTGGTTTCTGATCACTTATACTGGTAAAAGTGTTACATCTGTACCTTGCCAATAAGTCAAATGCAGACTGAAGGCTGGGAGCCAGTTTGAGCACAGCAGAGAGTTTAAATATGTGGGAGGGAAATTGCTTTGGAGGCTACTCTCATTTGGGCTGGCTGTCAGGCTAGAGTCTGTGCTAGGCCACTGCCCTTGCCTTCAGGAGGCTCCTACAATGGAGAAGGCAGGAAAGGAGGCCAAGGACAAGGTGACTGGCTTGCTGGATACTCCTCCAGAAGGGCAGTTTGGACAGTCTCCGCTTCCTTTATGCTGCTGTACGTAAAGCCCAGGGGGCCAGTTAACCTGGCTTTTAATGTATGTGTTTCTTTTAACAAAGAAATGTTTTTACAAATAAATTACAGTGAATAATAGATTCTGTTCTGGGTTTGGGACAAGGCCCTCTTTACTTCTCCATTAGTCAGCTGTTGAAGGCAGCATTTAAATTCCACCTCCTATATTGCAAATAAATGAACCATTGAAACCAACGATAAAAATGGGAAACATCCTGATATTGTTATAGAAACATATTTTTATTCATTTCTCCATCATGTGTGCTCAGATAACTATCTTCTGTTCTTCATGCTCTCCCCCAGGGCTGCTGCATACCTTAAATGCTTAGCCTCTCATACACGGTTAGCTCATAACTTTCCCTTGCTTCATACCCATGGCTTAAAGAGGATTAGCAGGCACATCAATTACAATTATGTGTATAAACATGTATATCTATCAAGAATTTTATGGATTATATTCTGTCTGTTTTACAAATAAACTACTTTCCATTCCTTTCCAGCTATTTTTCAAAGTTTATGTATCTGTGCCATTGTGTTTTAGGCTAGCATTGTGTGATATAATGAAATATATATGAATTGATTAATATATCAGGTGTTTTGAAATGGTACCAATCTTGTGAAGGGATAGCACCGTTTTCTGATCAGATATGTGATGGCCCCAACACCTGTGAGTATTTAGCTGATGATCTGAACAAGCTATGCTTGGTTTGAAACCTTAGATAATTTATGCTGACTGTCTCCATCTGTGAGGAAAGAAAGAGAAATCCGAATCTTCCTCTAGTCTTTGGATGTAGTGACATATAGAACTATCAAAAGAAACAAATTATTTTTATCATCACATTTCTTAAATTTTTTAAACTTCTAGGCCAGGGACAGACATTCAAAAAGCGTGAGCCTGAATTGATTCAATCTTTGCAGCTTAGTCTAAGCTTCAGAGATTGAACTGACTTGCAAGTGAATAGACATTCACATTTAATTCCGGAAATGCAGGCACATGCCTGCAGTGATTCGGGCCAGAAGCCTGGGGGTGCTAGAGCAGCCCTGGCTTCCCTTCCACAGTGCAGCTGAGCTGAGGGTTTGGGGGTGGGGGGAAGGCTGGCCAGGCCCTGGTAGGCCGGAGTATGACGGGGAGGGGGTTAAACCCCAACCTTAAGCTGCAGGGTTTGGAGGGTAGGGGAAGAGGGAACGTGGCCAGAAGGGGGCATGGCCAGACCCCGTAGCGGAGGAGGAGGGGAGAGCTCTGCCTGCCACAGCAGCTCTCTGACAGCTGGGAGCAATCTGGGAACACAGCTCCACTGCCTGGCCCCGGAGGGGGACTCTTCCTTCTCCTCCCCCACCCCCTCTGCCACCTCCTTGCCCCTATAACCTTAACAGGGCCATGCCAGGATGGCTGTGGTCCATGCCAGTGGGACAGGGAAGGGAGGTGAGGGAATAAACCCCATCCTGGGCACCATGACAGAGGCTGCTTTCCCTAACCCTGCCTCTGCTCCAGGGGTGGGGGCATGTCCAGATGCCATCCTGGCATGGCCCAGTTAAGGCAAAGGGGGCAGGGAGGGGGTTAATTCCTCCCTGTCCCTTGTGCTCCTGGGGCCACAGCTGGGGTCTGCCAGCCCTGGCCACCCCTTCCACCTCTGTTGCTTGCTTGCCCACAGACAGGCAGACCCTGGGCTGTGTGGGGTGGGAAGGAGGGAAGAATTAACCCCTTCCCTGCTCACTTTGCCTTAATGGGGTCATGCTGGGACATGTCTAGCTACATCCCTGCCCCTTTTTGGGCTAGAGAGCAGGTGGGTGGGGCCAGCCCTGCTCTCTGGAGTAGAGAGCACAGCCCAGCCCAGGACTGCAGAGCGTTCTGGAATTCTGGAGGACTCTGGTTTAACTTAAACCAGGAGAGGGTCTGGGACAGAAGTTCCATCAATTGGTTTGACCCAAATCAATTAAATCTGATACTATATTCAACCAGGTTTATCTTAAACCAGTTATGGCCATTTTGCAACTGGTTTATGTGCACTGAACTTATATTCTGTTACAGGTTTAAACCAGTTTCTGATTACTTAAACTAGCTTATGTGTGATTTCTGTCCGTAGCCCTAGAGTATGTCTCTAAAGGAAGAGTAATAATGATGAAACATTTATTTGTTAAGGCATTTTGAATGATGGCTAAATGAAGGTAAAAATTGTGGGTTTGTCTTTGCACACTGTTTATAGTAACACTGGAAATGTTTTCTGGTTCTGCTGAATTTCACAAAATTAATAAAGATCCTGTAGATGGGTGGCAATAAGAATCTGTTCCTGCTATTGGTTCTGTGTACACGAATCCATAAGCCCTTGGGAACCCCCGTCTTGCTATCATCTTACCTTTTAATTGTCCTCTGTCCAGCTTCTCTATAAATTTCTTCCATGATCAAGTGTTAATAAATCTCCATGACAGAGCTATGTGAAAAATTCTTACCACTGAATTCAAGGAAGGGGAATGGGGAAGAAGGTCATATTTCCGCCTGTTTTGAAGAACAAAGGCTAAACTGTTTTGTTGTGCCTCTCAACACTTTCAAGTTTCCTTATAAGCAAAAAGTGAAAACTGAGTATTTTTCTGGGAACCATTTCTACCCACCTGCCCTTGTCTTGGTTCATTGCTAGTACTGTATTTTTATTAAAGCTGGCAAGTGAATGACTGTTTGAGATTTGAAATTTGTTGTCATTCCATATTGAAACAAAAACAAAACCTTTCAATTGTGGGGGCTGTTGAGGAAAGAGGTGTGTGTTGTAATGTCCATTTAAATTTCTCTGGAAATTACCAAAGTCCACCCCAAGAAACTTCTGTCAAAAATGTCATCAAAGTTAATTTGGGTCTGAAAAATGTTTTGGCAATTTTCACTGCAAAATATTTGGTCAAAATGTTTTTACCGGCTGTAACTGTTTACTCTGTCAGGTGGGGTAAACTGTTGTAGGAAGGTCTTGTCAATCCACAGTATACATGCTTCTCTCTTTGGTGTCTTCCAATAGTAGCTACTCATCTTTACTTTGAGTACTTCCCTTCACAAAATGTTTGTCATTTTTGGGGCAGGGGCTTCCTTTATGCTTGTTGCTGGTAAAGCAACATGCAAGTAGTTGAAACTTAATAAATAATACAAGAAATATTCAGTTTGGTGTTCATAGCCTTCTCTTTTGTAAATAAGATAATGTTATTTAAAGATTTTGGCCTTGTGAAGGGCTAATATTCAGGCTTTGGTCTCTGTGGGCATGTCCAGATGAATACACATGTGCAGTTTGCAGTGTCTCAATTTAACACTGGGGGATTCTGATGTAAAAAAACCCCAAAAAACAAAAAACCCACCAGAAAAAAATGTGGCATGGTGCACATGGCAGCAGTGTGTGCTGCCAGAAATGGAGCCAAGGGACAGACATGACACACAAACTGGCTTAAGTGATCAGAAACGGGTTTAACCTTTAACATAATAAACATTCAGTGCACATAAACGAGTTTCAAAATGGCCAAAACTGGTTTGAGAGGAACCTGGTTGAATGTAGTATTTTAGAACAACTGATTTTAGAAAAACTCAAGCCAGTTTATGCATTGTCTGTCCCAGACCCCTTTCTGATTTAAGTTAAACCAGACTCTCCCAGCATCCCAGTATGCTCTCTGGACTGGAGACTCTGCTCCCCAGCTGGAGCAGGGACAGGCAGGGGCGGGGGTCTGGCCAGAGAGGGGTTTCATTCCAGCTTCCCTGTCCCAGGGTCTGCCGGGGGCTTCCCCTTCGCTGCTGCAGCAGCAGGGCAGTGTGGCCCCTGATGCAGAGGGGGCAGGGAGGGGGAATTATTTTCCCCTCTTCTCCCCTCGCCTCCAGCTGTTTTTCTCCCCTCGCCTCCAGCTGTAGCTCCTGCCGCACCGCAGTGCCACTTGGGGCTGGGGCTGCACCGCACCACACAGCACTGCTTGGGTCTGGGGGAGCTTCTTCAGTACAGTGGCTTCAGCCTAGCTTAGGTTGAAGTCACCGGGCTGAAGAAGCTTCTCTAGCTCCGAGCGGCGCTGTGCAGTGCGGCACAAGCTGCAGTTGGAGGTGAGGGGAGAAAAACAGCCTTGTTGGGCCAAGCCAGCTTTCCCTTGCCTGCAGTGGTTACTCCCCCTCCCATTGCTGCTGCTCTGGGAGGCAGTGGGGACTGGGGAGCTTCATCCCAGTGGCTTCTGCCCCGCATGTCGAGCTCTGGCTGAAGCCTTCCACTGAAGGCTTCCACCCAGGTGCCTTCTGCCTTCCAAGGCGTGCTGGAGCTTCACGCGTGGGGCATAAGATTCCCATCTCCTCACCAAGAGCAGCATAGTGCATCCATGGCAGCAGCAGCTGGGGACAGAACAGCCTTCTGCCCGGGCCACTCCACAGCTGCTTGTTAGGCTGCAGCCCCGGGTGCTGCACAGGTCAGGGGACGTGGCGGTGGTAGCTGCCAGGCTCAGGGCCCGCCAGCGCCTCCAAGCTGGCTGGAGAAGCCCGATCTCCAGCCAGCCCTACCTGGCGTGGTCAGATGCTGGCCAGCAGGGGCCCTTGGGGGGAGAGGGGAGCAGGGACAGGAGTTATTCCCTTTCCCTCCGGTGTCCAGCAGAGGGGACAGGAGGGGGTTTATTCCGCTGCTTGGCAGCCGCAGTGGTTGGAGCAGGCAGACCTGGCTGCAATCCCTCAGGGGCATTGTGAGTAGAGGAGAGAATAACTCCCGTCCTTGCCGCCTCTGTCACGAGCCAACTGGCCTGCCACTACAGCAGCAAAGGGGGAGTCCCCAGAAGACACAGCTTGGGTCCCTGCTGGTGGGACAGGGAGTGGGGAATTAAACCCCTCTCTGGCCAGTTCAGCTCGGACAGGCCATGACCTCCCAACAAGCTGAGGGCACACTCTAGCATCCCAGGTTCCTGGCCTGAGCAATAGCAGGCATGTGCCCACGTCTGTGCTGTTACAAACCGGTTCAACCTAGTCAGGTTAGACTAACCTGTGAAAGTTGAATCAGTTCAGGCTCAGGCTTTTTGAATGTCTGTCCCTAGCCCTAGAGCCATGCTGTGGCTGCCATCCAGGCTCCATGCAGCTGAATCAGCGCTGATGCTGCCCCGCAAGCCCCCCAGGACCACAAGGTAAGGCTGCTGGGGCCAGCACAGGTGGGGCATACCTTGGGGCATAAAGCAGCAGTACAGTTATGTGCCTCTGCTGTTTGTGCTGTGGCAAATGCATGCCCTAGTGTGTGGGGACATGCCTTATATGGGAGCAATGAAAGATTCAACACAGACAGAATAATCATAATCATTTTATCCCCATTGAGAGTTGGTCTGTAATTCAACAAGATGTTAAAAAATTAAACCAGAGGCTAAACCTGAATTTTCATAAAGCAGTTGCAAATGTACTCTATATATACATAGCATATGCTGATATTCTGGCAACTCTTGTTATTCTGAGATAATATATTACTTTTATTATGGATTAGGGAAAAGGTTAACATTTCTGGTCATCGTTGTTTCCATTAGAAAGTATGGCTTCTGCTTAGTGGGTCCCACATATCGTTTTGCACTGTCTGCAGAAATGCCATGGTTGACTGCACATGTTTAACGAATGAGAAGTTATATTCATGAGCATTGGGGGAAAATAATGATGGAAGTTAAAACTATTCAAGGTATAAAACTACAGACTTCACCAGCTTGATGTCTAGTGAATGAAATCTCCACCAGAAAAGGTATTTCTAGGCCTTGCAAAACCTGGCTGGTAACTGGGGGGAAAAAAAGGAACCTGCAGCACTGCTGCCTTTACTGTTAGAGTGGGGAAGGCAGGTATCTGGAGCAGCTGTTGATGAAAGGATGCTATGCAGAATACAGGAGAGGGGAGGATTCTTCAGCAATGTTTGGTTACCTTGTATGGTCTGGTCTGTTCATCCAGATCCCTGTAATTCATTCAAGATAAAACAGAGAATAATGATCCAGGGACTAAGGAAGTTGACCAAGCAGAAATTTTTTTTTCTTTTTTTTCCTCTCCCTGTATTAATATTCCTGCATAAGGAAGAAAGTTTTAGAGAAGAGTTGTGTACATGTACTGCAGATTTGAGATCCATGCTGGATTTGGTGGTTTTCAATCACAGCAGACTCGCTGATTGTGTTTCCACTGATTGTGCTTCCACGATAGTTTGGTTTTGTCCTTTTATAAAGAGAGAGGCCATTTAGTAAAATCAGATTAAGATCTAGCTTTGTATTTGAACCTTTCTAGATACCACAATTGTTTAGACGGGTTGGGTTCAGGCATATGTCTGGCGATATGTGGTATTTATAAGCAATCAATACTGTTTTCCTTTTTGTAAATGTTGATAATGCTGTTTGTTATAGAAAACCCATTCCTAATTGGGCTTTTAAAATAGTACCCTCAGTGCTTGATCCTGCATTGCACAGTAAGGACTTCAAGACTGGGGAGGCTACTGACCCAGTGATGGATACTGATTCTGTGCTAGTTTTGTATTGTGAGATGATACATACATATGTTTGGCCATTGTGAACATTTTACAGTGTCTTAAGTGCAAATGAAGATGAAAGGACTGGGAATGTTTCTAGTTTCAAATACACTTGTAATATAATCCTCTTTAGACTGTTTATTCTAGAGACTAAAATGCAAGCTATACACTTGATAGTGCATGTAATTTATTTCTTACATTATCTCCTTTATAATGTATTGGAGAGATCAAAAGTCAATAACATGATTAAATGTTGCCCAGCGGCCGAGGGGATAAGAAAATCACAGCTAGTGCAGCAATAATAGATCCAGTCACTAAAGTCACAAAAACAACAGTTGACACCACTTTCACAAGTGACTTTATTTGAAAAAGATTTTGCTTAAAGGCATAGTTTTAGTGAATTCCTCAGCTGCTATTTTTAACTGGGGAATAACATTGCAGATGTAAGTAGATGAATGCTTCTAGGTTGCTTTGGTTTTAATGCATCTTCATAGATTCATAGATGTAGGGTCGGAAGGGACCTAAGTAGATCTTCAAGTCCGACCCCAGCCCTGGGCAGGTGAGACTACTGGGCTCATATGACCCCAGCTAGGTAATTGTCATGCCTCCTCTTCAAGACCCCCAAGGTAGGAGCCAGCACCACTTCCCTTGGAAGTTGGTTCCAGATCCTAGCCGCCCTGACTATGAAGTAGTGCCTTCTAATGTCCAGCCTGAACCTACTCTCAAACAACTTTTCGATGCCTATTAACTGTATCGTTATCGTCCCATATCAACTTTCTTGAGGTGCCCTAATTTTTCAATATTGCTAGTAAATATGATAATGAAATGCAGGAAACCTCTGATTACCAGAGATCTCTTCAAATATCTCGTATTTCTTTTCATTATTATTTCTCAGTTCTACTTATTAATAGAAAAGTATTCAATATTACCTTCCTGTTGAAATCTACAGACAAGGATACTCTCTGATGCAAACTGGAAAAAAATCAGCCATGGAATACAGTAGAGTGACTAGAACAAATCATTCTTTCAAAAAAGAAATAAAGAAATAAGAATCATCTCTCTTAGATCTTCCATTTCCTCAGACTCAAAGTAGGGGTATCACACATGTTGCCACCCAACATTTTACCATGTATCATTTGGATTTCATGTGGACTAATACAGCATTCAGGCTATGCAGAAAGAACTACTTCAGAAAATAGCTAAAACGGTCATTAGTGCTTAGTCCTGATGCTCACTGGGATCACTGTATTGAACAACCCAATGCTAGGAACAGCTGTTGTATTTGACCCTGGATAAGCTGTTTCTGTGTTTGTCCTGGGAGAAAAATATCACCCTTCTAATCAAGGTTTAGTGAGTGGCTGAATGCACTGCTGTTTTTCTGGTATTGATTCAATGATGCAATCCCAGGATAAACTGTTACTACCTCTTATCCACGAAACTTTTTTAGGATTTATCCTGAGACAATGGACATGGACATTTCTACAACTGCACTTTGTCCTAGGTAAAATGGTTTATCCCAGGATGAATATGATGTTTGTTTGCAGCTCAAACGTTAATAGAAAGATACTGGTATTGTTTAGAAAAGGTTAGATATTTCCAACAGAGATTAATCATTTAGGTTAAGTACAGACAGTCATAAAGCCCCAGGCTGAACGGATTCAATCTTTGCAGGTTTCTCTAAACTGCATAGATTGAACTGATAGGCAAGAGTACTCGTATTCGCTTTTGAAACCAGAAAGGCAGCCAGACCCCTGCAGTGGCCAATACTGGTAGCTGGGGAGCGATAGATCACACCTCCCAGCCTGCTGGCTACTGCCAAAGGCTCCCAAATGCAGCCGAGCAAGGCTTATCCTTGATTGGCTGCTCAGCACCCGCCCCCCAAACCCTTGTGCTCCCACCTCAGGCGGGAACAGTCCCTCCAGCTGGGGCCCAGCCAGATTCCCCAGCCTCAAAGGGGAGGCTCCACCACTGGAAGGGTCCCCCAAGCCCTGTTCCTGGTGCAGACAGGGGATGTTCCACTTGTTACCAGACTTAATATTAGATTTTAGGGTGGAAGGGAACCCCCGCCTGCCTGGCCCAACACCAGACCTGCAGCTGGGTGCTGCCCGGTGTGGTGTGGTGTGTGGGAGAGAAGCCCACAATGGAGGGTTGACTCTACCCACCTGGAGCTGGAAGCCAGGAGCTGGGCTGGAGTACCCCAGCCACCCCCCACTCCTCTGGCTCAGTGCTGGACCCCCAGCCAGTTGTAGGCCAGTGCGAGGGGAGGAGGGGAACCCCACAGTGGGGGGCTTGACTTCCCATGCCCAGAGCCAGGTTGGCTGAGAAGGAGGCATGGCTGGGGCCTCCAGGTTCCTGGCTCTGGGCAGGCAGAGTCAAGTCTCTGCTACAGAATTCCTCGTCCTCCCTCATGCCAGGTAGCACCCAGCATGGGGCCCAATGCCCGGGGTAGGGGGGGTTCTCCCCCACCTCCTCAGTCAGGGAGGGGGCTGAGGGGTGGGGGCAGACCCTTCTCCGCTGGAACAGACAGTACAGCCCAGGGCTGCAAAGCATCCTGGGATGCTGCAGGACTGTGAGTTAACTTGACCTGGGAGGGGATCTGGGACAGAAGTTCCATAAACTGATTTGACCTAAGTTAGTTAAGTCTGATACTACATCCAACCAGGTTTATCTTAAACTAGTTTGGGACATTTTGAAAGCAGTTTAACTGCACGGCACTGCTGTTCTGTTACAGGTTTAAAGCCGTTTTGGATCACTTAAACTGGTTTATGTGTAACTTCTGTCCCTAGCCTTAGTTCAGATCTAGATCTACATCTCACCATGCTCAGAGTTCTGGAATATTTCGATTTAGGGTTTTGGTTTGGCCTAGTACAGTAAAAAAGCTCAAACTTAGCAGCAAAGGTCTTTGGTCTTTTTGCTGCTTTTCCTAGCAGAAAATTCCGAAAGTAAACAACCCACTGCTGCCTGCTGGGTGGGGAGTCCTATATGCCAAGAACGGCAGAGATAGTGTACTACAGTTTTGGCAATTCCTCCCCACGCAAATAACGTACTAGGTTGTGCTCAGTGAAACCCATAGGGGACAGATCCAGGTTTCTATTTTCCCTGCCTCAAAGGTGGTTGAATTTGTGGTTTTGTTTTGATCCACTGAGCTTTGGGCTGGCTAAAAAATTCATCTCTGGATTGGGATTATGTCTCACGGCTGGGAGGTGTTTGGACCTGGAGTTGTTTGCAGCCTTTAATCCATTCTTAAATTTGACAGTGGCTTTGATTTACTGAGAGCGAAATAGCCTTTCTGTGGACGCAAAACTTATTCTAACTCGGGTTGACACTAGTCCAGGAATAGCATAAAAGTAGGGTTGGGTATTTGACCCAGTCAAATAAAATTTGGTCAATTGACTAGTCAAATATCAGTGAAAACTTGTAAAAAAAAAAAAAAAAAAAAAAAAAGTTTACAATAGGTAAAAATACTATATTGAAAAGCACAGATTTATGTGTATAAAAATATTGAAAAGCACAGATTTATGTGTATAAAAAAATTAAAAATCATGTTTCTGTTAAGAACACTACAACAAAATGTAGTTAATTGTTATAATCTTTGACCCGTCAAAAATATGCAGTCAATTGACCGGCTTGCCAGCCCTCCATAAAAGTCCACAGTTCTTCATGTGTGGTAAAACCAAATATTTTGTGCCATATTAATTGAACAGTTCGTCTCAAAACATAACAGGGAGTGACTCAAACATTTTTGCTAGAGTAAGACCACAAATTAAAGTAAAAATAGTCTTGCTTTAATGCATGCTGTGGGTGAAATTGCTTGTATATACCCTCCCATTTTCACCCCGTGTTATTTATTTCTTTTCCCTGGATGTATTTATTATCACTGAGCCTCCCCTCATTATATGCAGCTCCTATTGCTCTTATCTCTCCAGGTTGCTTTGCAGCGTGCCTTGATTTTAGCTTGTGCACCAACTTGATCACAGTTTACTTTAAACCAAAGAAACACCTGACAAAAGGATACAGGAACTGACTGCACAGTGCAGACATGTGCTTGTTGCATTAAATTTGGTTGGCTTAAAAGACCTGTAGAAACCACAAGAAAGAGTCTTGTACATGTCCGTGGCAAAGAGGAAGCAAAATTGCTTCCAAACTTGCAGGTGCTTCCACCCTGATGGTAGCAAATCAGTAGGTGCTTGGTTTGTTTCACTGACAAGTCTTGCAAAACAGCTGCATTTATGGCTAATTATATGGTAAATAATTTGCTGAAAGAAAATAATGCTCTTTCATCTGCTCAGAAGACAGCTTAGCTCTGGTCTGTGCATCAGTACTGCTGTTGAACAGATTTAAAGGGGAAGAACACTCAGACATGCAAGTAGACACCACCAGTTTTAAAAGGCGCTTTCCTCAAGTACCTCATTCTGTTTAAGGTTAGTCTCTATCGTCAGCAAGAAAACTTGTTTTAAAGGTGGAGTTTTCAGTAGTGCTCCAAGTTAGCCTAATGGTTATGTGGCTGGAAATCAGGCTTTTATTTTTCCCCTGAGAGGAATTTGGCTTCTGTGCAAACACAGAACCTAAAATATATTGGCAGAAAACAGAAATATTTGATTTGGAAATGCTGCCTCAGCACTAGCTGGGAGCTGTAGTTGAGGAGCCTCATGGTTTCATCCTCAGTGGTAAAGAAGGTTTTCTGGCTACATTATGGCCATGGACAGGTGTTCATTTAGCTGAAATTCTTACCTCTAGAAAAATAGGCTGGGAGCAGGAGCTTACCTGTATTCCTGCCCCCTAGTTGAAGAATGGGGGCACTGGAGGGCTGCTCCTTGGGGCATCCCTGCCCTTGGGAGTGCACTGGTTGACAACCTGTCCTCTCCCCAGCCTGGGAAGGGGGCAGGCTGTCAATTAGCAGTTGGCAGCTGCTGAAAAGGAGCCCCTGGAGAGTGCCCTTCCGTCCCACCAGTCAGTGTGGTGAGAAGGAGGTCATTCTCCTAGGTCCCTCTGCAAGAGAGTAGCCTCCACTCCATGCACTCCTCTGGGTGGAACCTGAAGGTGTGGCGGGGTGCTGGGCCACAGCTGCAGGGGTCCCCGAGCTTGGGAAGCTGCCTGTGGCCGCCTACACTGTAATGGGCACCTGGAGAAGTACAGAAGGGAAAAGGGGGTATTCTTTTTGAGGGCAGCCCTCTGGGGGCTCTGGGAGGGTTCC
>NW_005841889.1:3356712-3357990 GCF_000455745.1 Alligator sinensis
TGCTGAAGGAGAATGCCTCTCTGCTCCAGCTGATGAGCTGATTGGGAACAAGTGGGGGTTTTGCATGCAGGGTTCCCACAGGGCTTGATTCTGGATGGACTGTCAGGGAGCCAGTGCTCTCCCTCCTGACCTCTCTCTCCTATGGAGGGAGGGAAAGACAGCAGAGAACTGGGCAGCTGTTCAAGTTAGATCAGGAGGAGGAAGATCTTCCTTGTAGGTTACAGATCTAACTTTTTAGGAAGGAGTCAGTTCTTTCGCAAGAAAACATCTGAACAGTTGTACACCTTTTGTGCTGAGAGAAAGGCTTTTCCTTTGGCACAAATGAAACTCCTGTTTGTACCCAGTATTTCTCATGATAGACCATGGTCTCCACTTGGGGTGAGGGTTTACTGTTGCTTTAGGGGAAGCTCTTTCCATGGTACACTACAGAAGAAGTGTGGTTGGGGAGCCTGGACTGCTTTGCTTGTTTTTCATGTAAATCTGTGCATATTCTAGCACTTGTTGTAAATCAGGGCATATTAGTGTCATCAAACTTATGAGTCAGCTGGAGCTCTAAGCTTAAAAAAACCCACAATTTCAAAAATACTTGTGTAGTGTTGTTGGCCCTGGGCCATTATCAACCATTACCCACTCTCTTGGAAGTGCACGTACTTTTTATGGCTTTTCAGATGCTTTGTTTTAAGCACAACACACACAGAACAGTAATATAGAAAAGGTCAGGGTGTTCAGTTGCTAAGATGCTGACATGCGCTTTTATTAGAAACTGTTGAAGCAAGCCATTATTATATAATTAAGTAACAGAAAGTCTTCATAAGTGATGCACATCTAGATGGCTATAACACAGCTTAAAAGCTGTTAAAATGCTCTTTAGTGCTGCATGGGCTTGAATTTCCTGTCTGGTTTATTGCGTTGTTTGTATCATTTTTAGTACTGATTTCCTGAAAAGTTATGTACATGCCTGATCTTTCAAGTTGGAGTTGGGGCTTTTGAGAGCAGCTAAATGTGGCAGCAGAACAACTGAGAGCCCAGCCCTGATGTGCTGACAACTATCATGACAGGAGGTGAAGATATTGTCATGGGCTAGGGACAGAAATTACACACAAACCCGTGATCAGAAACCAGTTCAGATCTGTAACACAACAGAAGTTCAGTGAAGATAAACCACTTTCAATGTCTGAAACCGGTTTAAGGTAAACCTGGATGGATGTAGTATCAGACTAAACTGATTTATGTTAAATTGGTTTATTGACCTTCTGTCCAGTTCCCTTCTCCCCCCCC
>NW_005841889.1:3358000-3359512 GCF_000455745.1 Alligator sinensis
TTCCAAAATCAAAAGTCAATGTCTGTTCACTTGCTTATTGGTTTAATCTACGTGTCTTAGACTAACCTGCAAAGATTGAATTGATGGGCTTTTTGACTGTCTGTACTTAGCCATGAGGGTGTTGCCAGTGATGTGAAGCAGTTGTGAAACAAGGTGCTGTCTATTTCAGTGGCTCAATTCCAACTGCCCCTGTTTCAGACGAGTCTCTTAACAAAGTAAGTCTTTACACAAATGGTCTCCAACCTTTTTAAATTGGAAATCACTTTTGGAATTGAAAAGGACCCCAAGATCTACCTTTTGCTGCCACCCCCCATCCCCCACCCAGAAGGTAAGTGTGGGGTGGGAAGGGTGGGGGACAGATTGAGGCAGGGGGAGAAAAAATTATTTGGGGGCAAGCCTCCCCAGCAGATAAGTCTATGGGGGAAGGGGTAGAAGGAGGGGAAAGGACTGTGGGAGGGGCAGGGCAAATCAAGGCCCTGGCCCTAGCCCCACTCCCTCCCTCAACACAGGTGCCTTGATCTCCACCCCCCTGCAACAGCAGTGAGGAGGGGGAGTGGGGCTAAAGCAGGGGAAGGCCCTCCACAGCTGAGGTGGGGTGAGATGGAGCCATGAGCAGCTTGTTTAGGGGGTGCGGGGAGGGGGGACACCTCAGGAGGGCACAGGGGTGTGCATGCCCCTGGAATTGCCTGGGGTGGGGTGGATTGCAGCTGTAAGCCGGGACCGGGCTGTTCCTGGCGGAGGCTGGGGCCACACTGCAATCGGGCCAGGCGGTGGTGGCACTGGTAGTGGAGCTATGGGGGGGGGTGCAGCCACCCAAAAATTTGCTGTAGCTCCCCCAACCCCCCTCCCAGTGCTGCCACCACCTGGCCCAGCTGCAGCACAGCCCTAGCTTCCACCAGGAACAGCCCAGCGCTGCCTCCCAGCCTACAGCAGCAGCCTGCCCTCCCCCATGCAGATCTGGGCCACATGGCTGGCCCCCATGCCCTTGCAGGGGGAGGGGCTGGGGCTGGACCTGGGAGGTGGTGCCAGGCTGTTCGTGCTGGAGGCTGGGGCTGTGCTGTGGTAGGGACAGGCAGCAGTGGTGCTGGGAGGAGGGTTGAGGGAGCTACAGCGAATGTTCGGGTGACTGCAGCCCCCCCGTGGCCCTGCTCCCAGTGCCACTACTGCCCAGCCCCATCACAGCACAGCCCCAGCCTCCTCTGGGACCAGTCCTGCTCCAGCCCACAGCTGCATCCTGCCCCATGCAATTCCGGGGGCATGTGTCCCCTGTACCCTTCCAGGGTGAGTGCCCCCCCTCTCCCTGTGCCCCCTGGATGAGCCACTCATCCCACCCCACCCTGCCTGGCCCAGCTGTGCATGGCCTGCCCCTGTTCCAGCCCCACTCCCTCTCACAGCTGCTGCAGCTGGCTGCACTGCCCCCATTTGGGGGGGGCACTGCCCCCCCGTCCCGATCTGTGTGTGGTGGAGGCAGCTCCCGCTGTGGGGTGGGGTTTTTGCCCCGCGGCCCCACTT
>NW_005841889.1:3359548-3396860 GCF_000455745.1 Alligator sinensis
TGCAGAGCCCACTTGGCAGTGGCAGCTGCCTCCACTGGGCACAGATGGGGAGGTGCATGCCCCCCGGGCCTCTGCTGGGGTGCACACAGTGATGGGAGCCCCATCCCCCCTGCCCCTGGATGAGCTGCCTGGACTCGATCCTCCCACCACCCGCCCGTCTGGGGCCCTTTCACCTGGCTGCTCCTGCACTCTGCCCCTCACCACAGGGGCCTTGATCTGTCCCCCACCCCTTCCTTTCCCCCACCAACTGACCTGCCTGGCTGCAGGGCAGGTGGCGTGCACATGCATGCTCAGCTGCCGCGCCCCCCTTCCCCCACCCAGGATTGACTGCAAGAGGCTCTGGGATCAACTGATCGATCCTGATTGACCGGTTGGTGACCAGTGCTTTATGCTGTGTACATGTGACACATCTCTTTTGTGAAGCTTGGTGGGGGTTCAATATGTTTCTGAGATTTAGGAATAACAATTTCCAGAAAAGAGTCTTGTGAAAATTTGGCTTGCAGAAATAATGTTATCAATATATTTATTGTCCTCACGGTTTGCCAGAGCCCAATACTCTTTTGGGCATCTGGCTATTGCATTATGTTTTAGTTTGTTAAAAGTCAGCAAATAAAAATAAGAAAACTATGGCCATATGCATAATGGGGATTATGAGACAAAGCCAAGGATCGCCAATGGTGCACAGTGATCATGATCAACTATTTTAGGTTGTAATTTGTGCAGTTCTTAAAAAAAAAAAAAAAAAAAAAAAAAATTCAACTTGCACCTTTGCAAAATGTTAGCTTCTTGTCTGCTTATTTCTTCTTTTTTCTATCGAGTATAAGGGGAAGGTGCCCAAGAAATGTTTTTATATGAAAATATTTTCATATTGAACATTCATTTTTGTTTTCTTATCAGCAAAACAGAAATTCACAGCTTGCTGACAATGAAACCATATGGTAACTGTTTCTGACAAATGAATATTGCTGTGCTGATAATCCTAGTTGTGCATGAGATTTTTGCATTTCATCTTATTTCTTTTTTTCAGTTTGTGTAGTTTTCAATGTTTGGAAATTATACACTTAGCTACTACTGAAAGCTATTTGGTTTGCGTAAGTTAGAGTTCACAGATTGTGCCCCATTGATATAGGTTTTTATTCTGGGACATTTGCATGCTTACCATGTGAAATGATCTGGGTTTGTTTGTTGTTTTGTTTTGTTTTGTTTGCTACTGGGTGAGGGACCTAGGTCAACAGCCCCCTGCCCCCCACAGCAGTGTCCTAGCCTCGACTGCCACCCACAGGTGGCGGCAGCTGCTGCTGTGGCTGCAACAGGAAGTGGAGCATGGAGTCCAGCTCCCCCTCCCCCACGGGCGGCACAGTCAGAGCAGAGCCTGTTGGGTGCGGAGAGGCAGGTGCAGGCTGCCCACTGTGGGCTTGGGCTCCTTGCCTTGCTGCCCTCTCCCCCCGGGGCTATCAGGGCCCAGTGGGTGGGACCTGGCGCAGCAAGGCATAGTGGAGAAGGGCAGAGAAGCTCAGTGCAGCTGCTGTGAGCTCTGCGCTGCTATCGTAAGGTGCCCCCTGCCTGCCCAGCAGCAGTGGGGTGGTGGTGCAGGGTTGTGACCCTTGCTGCTGCCAAGCATGTAGAAAGTGCCTCGCCATGGCAGTACGGGACTCCTTCACCCAGTCCCGCTGTTCCCTGCCATGCCAGGTCCTGCCCACTGGGCCATGGAGGCCCTGGGGGAGGGCAGCAAGGCTGTAACCTGTCTAGGTCTGATTGCAGCCTATTCCTCCCTTCTTAGCATGCCCACTTCTCCCCACATCTTAGTGTCATCTGTGAATTTGAACAGGGTGCTTTTTACACCAAGTCGCTGATGAAGATGTTGAACAGTGCAGGCCTGAGGACCGAGCCCTGCGGAACCCCACTGCCAACATCCCTCCAGGTTGAAAATGACCTGTCCACCACCACTGTATGGGTGCGGCCCTCCAGCCAACTAGTGACCCATTTGACTGTGTAGGTTTCGACACCACAGTCCCCTAGCTTTTTAATGAGAATGGGGTGAGAGATGGTGTCAAAGGCCTTCCTAAAGTCCAGAAAGACTATGTCCACTGCTACACCTGCATCTAAGGATTTTGTGACCTGGTCATAGAAGGCCACCAGGTTGGTCTGACAGGACCTGCCTCTAATGAACCCATGTTAGTTGCCCCTAAGCATAATCTTCCCTGAGATTCCACATTGTGGAAGTTTAGATCCAGGTGCAAGCTTTGCCTTACAAATATTTATCTGCTAGCTATATTTAGTGGCAAATGTTTTAGTGGCAAATATCAGTCTGGACCCTAAAATTATTCTTTAATTGTAATGGATCTAGTCAGATAAACTTGCCTGTGGAGCTACAAAACATCTGTTTACCCAAATACAGGGTTAGACATTTACCTGAACGATCATTTGTCTATAGGCAGATGAGCAAGGTTAAAATAGTTGGAGAGTCTTTGGGGAAAAATAAGAGTATAGGTTCTTAGCATGAGCTAATATTAAATCTACATAGGACCAATATAATATGAAAGAAAAGAACATAAAATAAGAATTAGTGGAGGAATAAAGGATAAATTGGAGACGAGCATAACATATGAAGCTTGAATGTGGGCCTGGATTTCCTCAGAGTTCTAGGATGTTTTGATCCTGGTATTCAGTTTTGACCTCTCTCTAGATAAAATAAGAGTTAAACTGAAAATTATTCTCAGTTTCAGATTTGGGTAAATCCAGACACGTGTATTTTGGCAATGCTCCTTTAAAAAAAATAAGATTGTAAGAAGGGCTGGGAGGTGTTCCAGCCACCAGTGGAGGGTTCGGGATTGATTGAGAGTGTGGTTGGGGGTAGAAAGGTAAGAAAGGTTTATTGACTTAACAAAAACACGATTACGCATAGTATACTAAGACAGATAATGACAGACAATAATAATTTGCGTTGGCAACTTATTGGCAGTCCCCTTTGCTGTCTGATGTACGACAAGTTTTTCTTTCTACAAAGCTTAGCGAAGTCAGGTGTTCTTGATTAGTGCTGTCCGAGGGGTACTGGGAAGGATCCTGGTATTCAGTCTTTGGGCTCTTTGAGATCTACGGGCCTACTGATTTAGGTTAACAGCTAATTAATCTTTTTTACAGAGCTGTATCTTCCTTTTAAATGATTTTTGGGTGTGCCAGCTAATTTATACTTTTTGAGCTGTGCTGATAAGTTACAGCCATTTAGATTCTTTTTACTTTAACTGTTTTTAGACTAACCAATAGCAGTACAAGCCTTGCATTTTTCTGATAAGGTTAATTTTAACTATGCCACAGGGCCTTACTACTTTAAGGCTTTGCTAAATGTATTAGGCCTTACTTTATACAAGGCCTTACTACATCTTAAACTTTAATTAGGCTTTTAGCAACCACATATAGCTTAATATCTAAATAAATGACTGAAAAACACTTTGTCTAATTTTTATAGAGCTTTTAGCAAGCACCTTTATTATACAGGCAAAATTTTTAGCTGTTACACTTTACTTTTGGCTTGCTGAAGCACTATGATAGCTACAGTTGAGATGCTAAAGCTACATGTGCTACATTAGGGAATAAGGAGGGATCTTTAAATTTAATTTGCATAGCATGAACAGATTTATGACAATAACAGTTAAAACACCATTTAGCTGTTGCCATTAGGGCAATGCAGAATACTATAACACTTAAGATGGTTAGCCACGTAGTTGAGGTGACATCTGGTGACACACGAATAGTGCAGATCACATTATACCATTTACATGGCTCGGACACGTTGACAGCCAAACTGATGATTTGCCCACCCTCTCGAGTGCCTTACTGAGCTTTTGCCTCAAGGCTTTGCAGCTTATTTTTTACTTTATTCTAGTTTTTTAACTGTGGCATGTTTACATCTGATACCCATGAAGTGGATATTGTAATGTTGAAAGGTATAGTCTCAGAGGAAATTTCTGGCTATTTTAGGGCAATAGTACGGTTACTTAATTGCAGCAGGGCAACAGCTCCACTTTTAGGTCCTAAGCAACACGAATTGCACGAAGTCCAGGTGGTACCATTTTTATACAGCAAACGACCTAGTCATTTTTAACAAATATGTTGCCCTATTGTTACATATGACACATTAGGTAACTTATATATGCAGGTCATGTTAGGTGGGCTGAGAGGCCAGCCTCTCTATAGGGTCCCTAATCTAATTAAGGTGCTACTAATTTGAACCAAGGGGGACTGTGCCACATACCGAGGGCCATTGGGGGTAACTATTTCCCATATGGGGCGATGTAGATTCCAGTCCTAAAGGGATTTTTCTTCTAGCCCCATGCTTAGCAAATAAGCAGTAGTTTAGTTTCTATCTTTTACCCCCTGCACCAGGAATGAACACTTTTTCTTTAGTACAGCCTTTTTAAGTGGTAATCCAGGTACTTTGATAGGGGTATTTTTTTTTTTAATGTTGCAGGCATTCCATGATGCTCTAAGCCAGGGGGCCATTCTTTATTTTTAATGTTGCATTTTTCCCAGGTAATAAACATATTTAATGATAACTGGACTTGCACACAAGCAGTACTCTAAGTTTGATTTTTATTTGCTTTAAAAGCAGTGTTCATCTTGGCCTGGGCAAGGCGGGCTGTCTTTAATTCTACATTAGTTACAATTAAGTCCCGCAGACAAATTGCTATTTGTGGAACGGAAAATGACTGGCTACTTTTACTTAAGTAACCCTTCAGCTACACGGGAACCTGCAGAACAGTTTGGAAAAGTAGCTCAGACATACCATTGTTTTGGCTTGAACAATACTTGGGCAGTGAACAATGAAGCATTTAGGAGGGTTAGGATTTTAACCTGTGACCTTCACCAGGGTGTGGAGTTATACACGGGCGGTGTCGGGGCCTCCCGTGGGGGAATGGCCAGAGATAGTAGTGAGCACTTTGGTTTTTTACAGATTACATTTATTCTTCCTTCCTTGGGAGCTTGTGACTATGCTTTACCTTCCAGAGAGCGAAAAAATTCTTACTGTTGCTTATGGGGACGATGCTGTACCAGGTTGACGAAACAGCACTGCCCTGGCAGAATTATAGCACTAATTTGCTTTAGGAACCCCACTGGTATAAAAGGATGGAGATAAGTGATGGAGACTTGCGGATACAGCCTCCTTTTAGTTGTATTAAAGTGGGTACTATTTTACCACGCCTTTGTGTAGGTATGATTTATAAACTATGTAATAACTTTGTTTTAACTTGTAACGTGCTCTCCCACCTGGTGGGCTTCATACCATTCCTGGAGAGTGTTGTCAGCCATAGGAATGGGAGGGGGCAGATTCTCCCATAAACGCAGTGGCTCGAGAGGCTGAACAGATGCAGAATGCACAATTGGGGGCACAAACTCAGGGACGTTGAGCTCAATGGGGTTTTTCTCAGGAAGTATGTAACAACAAACCCCCAAACTAGCAGAGCTACAACAATTACCTCCCCTTCCACAGTTGCCCATTCTAGCTTTCAGGTAGGGAATGTACCTAAGATAATAACTGGTGCCACAGGTGCACTGACAGGTCCCACCTCGCCAGTTCACTATCTTGTTTTTTTATGTAGAGACCAGGACTTGATTTGCTCTGGGGTGGCAGGTTTCTTTTAGTATGGATACTGCGGCTGGACCACGTGAAGGTCATCTGAGCGCATTTTGGGGGAATGCTCTTCAGGGTTATGCTACTCCTTGAGGTCTTCAGGAGCAAGTTTATTAATATCTGGGTAATAAGAAGGATAGTAGACATGCCCTATCCAGGAAACACAATAAGGCATTAATAAAAAGAGTACAGTTATAACAGTTCACCACTTTATGGTGCCAGTCAATTTAGACCAGTGACAGAGCAGGACTTGTCTTTAGTGGCAGGCTTAATTAGAAATGGTTATAGCTGCATTTGTGGACAGATCCAATCTGTAGGAATAAGATAACAAGGAGCTTGGCTCCCATTAGATGAATTTGACTTAAATAGCCACCATGTAATATGCATACTTTTTGCTAATAGTGTCTTTTTTTATTTATTTCCTTGAGGATGCTTTACTACCACCCAATCTCCTGCCTGGAGCTTTTTTGGGTCACCACCCCTAGGTCGCTCTACTGCTGGCTCATGGGGACTACCCGATCTGAAGGCCTGTTGCATGTGGCTGCTTCGTGGATGGGGTCAGTTATTGGCCCAATTGATAGCTCAATCCAGGTGCAAGTCCCAGTCCTTAAGAGCCGGGCCAGCGGTCAACCGCAAATTGCATTTAAGGATGCCATTAGCTCACTCTACTAATTCGTTAGACTGCAGATGGTATGGAATGTGATGTGTCTATAACATGCTATGTTTCGTGGTTCAGTCGTACACAAGATGATTGCAGAAGTGAGGACCATTATCGCTCTGTAGTTCTATAGGTGGTGGATACACAGCTAGCAGAGTTTTCAGTGCTACACAAGTGTCTTGGGCTGTAGCTCTTGCTGAGGCACGGGCGAACGTTATTCCTGTGGCAACTTTTACAGTTACAAACACGTACTGTCGCTTTTGGGAAGTTCAAGGGAGGGGGCCTATGAAATTACATTGCCATACCTGCCACACAACTTTTCCTTCACGTAATGACAACGGGACAGTCGGGCAAGGTTTTAGTTGTATTTTGACCTCGCGGCAGGTGATGCATGCGTCAACTATTTCTCGTGCTTCTTTTTTAGTTATATTAATGCCCTAAGACGCAGCCAGGCAGGCGGTTTCATCACACCCAGGGTGCCCGTGTTGTCGATGTATCCATTTTGTGGCTCATTCTCCAGGTGTACCGTGGGAGGAGGAATTGGGTAATGATGGACTAGCTGCTTTATTTTTTTTCTTTAATATACAAGGTTTCAGCACCCTCTTCTCTTGGTAGCTGATTAACTTGCCTATTTTACTTTGCCTCCGGGTCTTTTCCTGCTTTATTTTCATGTGCTGCACTTACATGTTGGATGTGTAGAGGAAGCTTATCTTGGACTAACTTTTATAAGGTCTCCTATTTCTTGTGGCTCCAAATGTCTTGTTTTTGTCTTTTAAAGTTTTTTTTGTTTCACAGGGGTAGCCATTTAGTACATCCTTTTACTACTATCCAGGAGTCGCTATAAATATAAATGGGCTTTACAGGATGTGGACCTTTTACTAACTTCCACACAGCCACACCAAGCACTGCTTTGAGCTTGGCATACTGTGCACTTTTTCCAAGGCATAGTATTTTGTAATACTACTTGCTTGCCATCTTGAATCCTTAAGGCAGCTGCTCTCTAGGCATGACCTCGAGCAGACCCATTTGTAAACCAGACTTTAACATTGGCTGAGGTCTCTATTTCAGGTGAGAAAGGAGGTGCTTTTTTTGATAGGTGAAGGTTCACTGCAGATTGTTTGATCAGGATAAACATTAATTGTACTTTCTGTGACTTTTTTAACTAATGCAGGGCGTCCCTTTGGGGTTACTCGTTGGACCTGGCTCAAGATGTAATAAATCCACCTTTGGACTGTGGTGTCTTGGGCTCTCCCCCCAGGTGGTAGCTGGCAGTCTGACAGCCATTCCAAGAATACGTATTGGAGTAGAGATAACTGTGGGTAATTTTTCTCTCAGTGCTTCTGTGGTTTCCAGGGCCACTGTTGCTGCACACAGTATCTGTTCTAAGAGAGTATACTTTGCTTCTGCCCCTCTCCAGCCTTGGCTCCAGAATCCAAGGGGTTTTCCTTCTGCTTCCGAGGACTCCTTCTGCTTCAGGCTCTAGTATGGTCCTCCTTCCGAGACACCTATATGGAGCTAAAGCTCTCCTTTGGGATGTCATGCTGCTAGGGAGGCATGAACAGTTGCTGCTTTTTTAAGGGAGCTCATAAGGCACATTTATGCTTAGGACCCCATTTCAATTTAGTTCTCTTTTTACATAGGTTATACAAGGGACGAGCTAATACACTAAACTCAAGAACATGCATACGCCAAAAATTGAGTGCTCCCAATTTTTTTACATTAGTGGGAGTCAGGGTCTCTACTGTACTTCTCAGCCCTTCACTTGGTGTTGTGGGGCCCCCCATTTTGCTATTATATTCCTAGAAATTCATACTGGGGTCCTACTTCTTGGATTTTCCGTTCAGACAGCGTGAATCCGAAGGTACGCACTTTCTCTTTTAATGATTCAAAGGCTTTGGTGGCAGCCTCTTTGTCTTGACTGCCCACTATGACATCATTTATATACTGCCACATGCGTATGTCGGGGTACTTTTCTTGTACCTCATGAACTGTTGTTGCTAAAACCCCGTGAGCCAGGGTGGGGCTGTGTATCTACCCCTGGGGCAACACGGTGTCAGTATACTGCTGCCCTGTTCACTTGAAGGCAAATACTGGCCAGTGATTTTCATGGATGAGGATAGCAAAAAACATGTCCTTGATATCGATGGATCCCATCTACGCAGGCCCATAACACCGGATGCTTTCTGTTAAGGCAGGTAGTGACGGGACGGCAGCTGTCAAGGGGTCAGTATTAGCATTTAAAGCTCGAAAGTCAGTAGTCAGTTGCCGCCCTCCATTTGGCTTGTGCACTGGCCACACTGGTTTGTTATATGGAGAGTGGGTTCGGATAATAGTCCCGTCTTCTAACTACTGGCTTATAATAAACTAGATAGGTTGGGTGGCCTCGGGGGGAGTTCGATACTGGGGTCTGTGTACTCCTTTCATGGGAGGCAGGGTTAGTGGGATTATAATACATCGAGTTACAGCTGTTATAGCTGTTTCTTCTGGTTCTCGGTGAGGCACTGCACACCCAAACTGCCAGTTCTCTTGCTCAAGGGCAAACCGCTGTCCTCTTAGTACATTAAGTCCCAGTAAGCTTGGTCCCCCTTTAAGTATTACATCTGCCACTGTTACCTTAGAGCCGTAAGGTAACTCGAAAGTTGCTCGGACCAGATGTCTTGGTCGTCTGGTGCCTCCAACTTCAATTACTTGATAAGGGGTTCCTTTTCCCCCCTTCTAATCTGCAGAATTTAAAATGCAAATCTGGGCACCCGTGTCTAATAGCATATTAATTGACTTTTCACTTTTACCTAATTGAATCTGTACAGGTATCCAAATTAAGGGACCAATATTAACTTCAGATACTGGTCCCCGGCCTGCTGTTACCCCCATTGTGGCCCCTTTTGTTGTGGTTTGGGCCGGCCGGGCTCCCTAGGCCACAAAATCAGGGGGAGTAAAGGCTGGCGGCCCCGCATGTGCCTGGGAAAATGTCCCAGCCGCCAGCGGAGGGTTTGGGATTGATTGAATCCCCTCTGATGCCTGATGTATGACAAGTTTCTCTTTCCACAAAGCTCAGTGAAGTCCCCGATAAGTGCTGTCTGAGAGGTACCGGGAAGGACCCTGGTATTTAGTCTTTGGGCTCTTCGAGATCCACGGGCCCACTGATCCAGGTCAGCAGCTAATTAATCCCTTTCACAGAGCTGTATCTTCCTTCTAAATGATTTTCGGGTGTGCCAGCCAATTTATACTTTCTGAGCTGTGCTGATAAGTTACAGCCATTCAGATTCTTTTTACTTCAACTGTCCTTAGACTGACCAATAGAAGTACAAGTCTTGCATTCTTTTGATAAGGTTAATTTTAACTACGCCACAGGGCCTTACTACTTCAAGACTTCCTTAAATTTACTAGGCCTTACTTTATACAAGGCCTTACTACAACTTAAATTTTAATTAGGTTCTTAGCAGCAACATATAACTTAATATCTAAACAAATGCCGGAAAAACACGTGGTCTAATTTTCATAGAGCCTTCAGCAAGGAACTTTATCACACAAACAATTTTCAGCTGTCACAGGAGGGACCTCCCATGGTCATCTAGTCTAGCCCCCTGCTCAAGGTAGGGTCATCCCAGCCAAGCGCCTATATTCAATCTGCTCTTGAAAATTTCCAGGGATGGAGATTCCACAACTTCTCTTGATAGTTGGTTTCAATGTTTGACCAGCCTCGTAGTCAGAAGGTCTTCCTAATCTCCAAGCCTTTCAGAGTAGAGAAGCCACAGCAAAGTCCTTCAGCATCCCATGGTGTTTTGTTCTGAACCCTTAGGAAAACTGTATGCTGCTCACTGGGCGCTGTTGCTCCAGCCAGGCAGGAAACATAATATGACCCTTTCATAATCCCACATTGTTCTGCAGGGAGATGCAGGCTGACCCTAAGCAGCCTCGGTCAGCCAGTCAGGACTGCTCTGTGCATTGATGTCACCTGTCTCTGAGCCTGAGGAGAAAACTGAGATGTGTTCACGGGGACCCCTGGCTGCACTATGTCCTCACTGCAAGACTTCTGCTCTTCAAGGGCTCAGCATTCAAATGTCTGTTCAGGTGTCTCTGACTAAGTTTGTTTACCAGGAAAACAAACCTGGAAGAATTCTTCCAGATCGTTTAAACATGTACACAGCTAATATCTGCAACTCCACCTATCTTGGCATTATCCACAAATTTGCTCATCATGCACTCAGTACCATCATCCAAATCATTAATGAAGATGTTAATACCAGACCCAGGACAGGCTCCTGGGGAACCCCACTTGATGCCTCCCCCCAGAGTGATGTTGAGCCACTGATGACTACTTCTTGAGCAGGATCATCCAACCAATCACATATTGACCTTACGGTACTTCCATGTAATCTGTATTTTCCTTATCTTGTTAATGATAATAGTATAGGAGACGCTGTCAACGACAAGGTCAAGGTATATTACTCATCTCCCCACATCCACAGAGCCTGTCACCTTATCATAGAGGGAAATCAGATCGGTCAGGCATGATTTGCCTTTGGTAATCCATGCTGACTGTTCCTAATCGCCTTGTTTTCCTTTTGGTGCTTTATAATTAATTCTTTGAGGCCCTGCTCCATGATCTTTCCAGGTGTCAGGGTCAGGCCGACTGGTCTGTAATTCCCTGGCTCCTTCTTGTTTCCTTTCTTAAAGATGGGCACTATATTTTCCCTTTTCCTGTCAATGAGGAACTCGCCCAACCTCCATGAGTTTTCAAAGAGGCTGTTGGCTCTGAAATGATCTCAGTCAATTCCTTCAGTACTCTAGGGTGCATCCCATCCAGTCCTACTGACCTGAAGGCATCTAGCTTCTCTAAGTAATCCTTAACCTGTTCTAGCATTACTCTAAGCTTTTTGAATCTTTCCCTGTCTTTGCTGCCAACTGTGTTCATTATCTGGTAGCTGCCTTTGTTTGTGAAAACTGAAATTAAAAAAAGCATTAAATACTTCAGTCTTCTCTGCGTCATCCACAACTATATTGCTTTCTGCATTCTGTAAGAGATCTACAGTTTTTTTGGTCGTCTTTCTACTCTTGACACTTGAAGAATCTGTTTTTATTGCCTTTTATATCCCTTGCCAGTTACATCTCAAATCATGCCTTGGCCATCCTAATTTTGTCCCTGCATGCCTGTGTGATATTTTGTATATTCATCTCTAGTATTGTGACCAAATTTCTACTTTTTGTAGGATTCCTTTTAAGGTTTCAACTCCTTGAAGAGATTGCTCTCTAGCCAGATTGGTCTCCTGTTGCACTTCCTGTTCATCTGTCTTATTGGGATAGCTTGCTTTTGTACCCTTAATAATTAGTGGAGCTAAGCTTTTCCTGAATGAAGCAAGAATTAACCAGAATCCTGACATTTCACATGAGTGCTGTGTGGTATTTCCAGTCTGACCAAAGTGAAAAAACATTAAGTGCTTTCTGCAAAAACTTGACCTTGCAAATTTGGTTGTAAGATCACAGAGGTTTGAGTGGTTTAAGTTTCAGATAGGCATTTGAACTTTTGGATGTTTGTTTAAGCTCACTAATTTACCCTTTGAAGGTTTGTCCCTCATTAGATGTTGTCTAGAGAAGTCATTGGAGTCCTTTTGACAACTTCAGTAAGTGTAGGAATGATCCTTAAGGAAAACATATGATGCTGTTACAGCCCTGAGGCATAAAGAAATGCATAGCTTAGTGGGACATAAGTTGATGAGAACATTTTAAGACGCTTTAAGTAAAAGAAATATTTTAAAGTATATTTCAGCTCAGGAAGGGGTATGAACAAGGTAATTGGAATAGATGTTTTAATTACTCCTACATGTATCATTATGGGAGATGATAATGCAAGAAAAAGGAGGAAGCAATTTAACTAGCTACAGAAGCATAAATTATTCAAAGTCAACAAATGGATTAATTTTAAATGCATCTGGAAGGAAAGAATCAAATGGCAAATTGTTCTTTGGAGAAGAGTTATTGAAGGTCAACAGTCAAGTGTACCAAAAAGCTCTTATGAAGGCTGCTTTGTACTGCTAAACAAATGTGGTATCTTTTGGACCACATTTGACTCTGATTTGCTCTTAGCATCTCTCATTGATACCAGCATCACTGATGACAATGCTAACCATTTGTATGACTAAGACATGCTATACGCTCTGGTATTTTACAAATCAAATGTATGAAATGCTACACTCTGAACTGGAGATCTTTTATGGATATGACAGCTGCTATGCAGAAAACTTTTAAAATGAATTCATAGTATCCGCTTGAAGCCCAAACAAGAGTGGGCACAGTTTATGAATCAGACATGGACCAGTGATCAGGTACTGGGAAAAAGTAGAGTAGGATTTAGGATTCTCTAGAAAATATTTGTTCTTGTGGTTGCTGATTATTGTAATAAGGTACATAGTTGAAACTGATTTCAGAGCAAACAAAAAGAATCTAAACAGACTTTGAGAGACAGTTTGTCAAGTCAGGTCTTCAGTACATATTTACATAGTCGACTGGAACACTAGTCATCCCTGTGGCTTTTTTGTTTGTTGGTTTTTTGTGGGTTTTAAGGGCAGAAATTGAGGGCAGGAAAAGAGCCATAGCTTCTTTTCTGTTATTTCATAGAGGAAGATTAATATTAATTAAATATAGGACTGTATTATGCAAGAGGTACATCTTTGTTCTACACACATTAAATGTTCAGGATTAGACAGGTATTATTTAACTATCAGTATGCTACTGGACACTTACGTTAAGGAAGAATCAAATTGCAAATAAATAAGAGCCATATCCTGTTCCCACTGAAATCAGTAGTAAATTTCCACTGACTTTAGACCAGGATTTTGTGCTAAATACATAAATAGGGACTGGAAGATGCAGGTATGTCAAATAAAATAGATTTGCTATAAACACACAAACCTGGTAGAACTTCCTAAATAAACAGTTGTTTAAAAAAAAAGAAAAAAAATCTTAGTAACTGTAGACCTCTGTCTGCTTCTAACCAGTGCAAGAAAACATCCTCATTTGTATTTCTGCTTATGACTATGGTTAAAACCTCCAGTCTTTTAACTCATGGTACAGGTGCATTAAACTAATTGCAGGAACAACTGAATAGTCTCATCTGCTAACAATGGAAAAAGAGAAACTGTTATTTGGTAAAGATAAATATGAAACATAAGGATTTATATTAGCTCAAACATACAAGGATGGAGAAAAAATCACAAGTCCTTTTGGATGTTTCAGAATGCTGTATTTTTTTTTTTTTTAAATGACTGATCAATGAAAAACTGTGTTAAAAATCAGTAGGAAATTCAATGTTAAATGAGACATCTCATGGCAACAACCAGTATATAGAGCTGCTAACCAAAACAGGTAACCAATGCAGGCAGCATTCAGTTATTCCAGAGAGAACGTGGACCTAATGAATTTGAAACAATAAGAAAATAGGAAAATCATATAGGGGAAAGAGTTTTTAAATTAAAAAAAAAAAATAGGTATAATGCATTGTATCCTTGAGCTTTGATATACAAAGATCTTTCCTGACACACAAATTTAAAAAAAATGACAATACTAAAGTCTCAAAAGAAAACATGAATGCTAGCAATTTGATAGCATTGAATAACCTACTACATAGACGTTCCTCATTGTGTATTGAATATCTTTATGAGAAAATGTCACACAGAGAGTGGAATTCCCACGTGGGCAGCAGGCCGGCCAAAGGCTGGGCATGTTGTGCATCCTGGTTAAATCCTGGACATAGCATTTCAATGGGATTTGCAGCAGTCAGTGCCTTTGTGCTGGTTTTCCTGAGAGGTGAATTTGTCTTACAGAAGCTACCAGCATCTTTTGACTGTTTACTTAGCTTGGGTCTCATAAATCATTATTTCAGTGGACCTGAGATTTGGTCTTAAATTTATGTAATTTTGGTTTCTCTTTTTCCTGTCCCCCCTCTCCCTTCATCTGCAGGCCAGTGTAGCCAGATATTTCCCCCTCAGCTTGGTACGTTACAAATAATTCATGGCAATGGCACCACAGTTGGGACAGTGATCACATTCCAGTGTTCTGCTGAACACCAGCTTGAAGGACAGGGAGTCGTCACCTGCATTTGGAAAGGAAACAGTGCTCAGTGGACAGCGGGAGTTCCCTCGTGCAAGCGTAAGGATTATTCCAAAAAAATTTCTTTCACCTAAGCTGAGTTAGTCTCTAAGTTTTTTGATTTATAGTCCTAAAGTCTTTGGAAGAGGTAGGGTTCTATGTGCAGAAGAGACGTTGAGTTTCCTTGAGGGCTGAAATGTGTGGAATGCAATTAAACACCATTCATTACAACATGGGAAAGACTCTTAGTCAGACTCATGCCTGGTCTTACAGCACTGCCTTCACTAGAGTTACACAAGGGATACATTTTTCTCCCTGGCTGCAAAATCTTCTATTCTTCATTAGAGAAATGTATTGGTATGACCAATAATCCTGTACGTAAACATAGAAAACCCTTTTTGACTTAATTCCATTGTTTTTGGACAAGATTGTGCTATAAAGAACATGGAAATATTTTAAAATCAGTTAAGATATTGCCTTTTGTAGGAGAATGGAGCAGTCATCTTGTTGACAAATAGGGCATGAGTGGTAACTATATTAGGTATCTTTCATCCAATACTGCTCCTTATTTAATATACAGTGGATAGTAATTTTATAAGAAATAGGCCCAAAGCAGAATTCTGGATCTCAATGCCTCTGAACTTTGGAGTGTTTAAAATTCAGAATGGCTCTCAATTGGACCTTGTCTAATTCTAGAATCCCTGTTAGATGGATGATTTTGCTATGCACTTGAGATTCCTATTCCAGGTAGGCAAGCTCATATCTGACTAATGGGCTTCCATAAGAGAAAGTAATGGATAAGTATGCTTGCTTTTAAAAAGCTGTGCAAATATACAGCTATCTCTGGAATTCAGTGGAAACATTTCTAAGACTGGCATTTTTGGTGATGCAAGAAGTAACACTTTCCTTTGGTAAAGAAGACATAACCAGTGCTCAAACTGGACTAGCTGAGGCTGTAGTGCCACATCAACACTTCTCTATCTTTAGAGTATATTTTTCCTACTCCCACAACAATTACAAATATCCCCAGTGTCCAACTGAAGACTTGTTGCTGCTTCCAGGATCCTGTCCAGCTGATTGCTAAAAGAGAAAGTGACCTCATGTGCAAAATAAAATACAATTTTACAGATCTAACCTTCTCAGAATAGGTTTCTTTACATCTGTCTTTGTTTTCCAGTATTTGTTTTTTGCTAATCTAGTCCTTGTTAACATTTGATTAACAGAAAATGGTACATCATTGCATTTTTAATAGACTAACAAAGTTGTGCTTTTAAGGTATTGTGAAGCTAACAGTGTCATGTTTGATTAACTTAAGTGGTAGGATAGTTGTGAACAATTCATTAGTAACTTATAAACAGTAGATTTTTAAATAGTCCGCTTTGAGACCTCCTTGGTTTGAAATTAAGGCAAGATACCTGGAATATTTTAACAGGATGTAGGTTGCAGCATGTTGGTCTAAGGACATAGGCAGACAAGGTTCTTTGGGTGAATCTGATACCTTTTAGTAGACCAACTTAAATAGTTGGAAAACAATTATTAAGCAAGCTTTCGGGTTCAAAAACCCTTTGTCAGGCTAAGGAAGTTTCAGGAGTTGGTGTGTGCTCTTCCCTGTGGGGGCACATTTCTCACAAGAAAAACCACTCTCTCTCCAATTTCTCAGTCCTGATCCTTAAAGGAAACTTACAAACCACTTCCCAGAGACGAGCCTATGCATTAACCTCCTGGATACTAAAAATTATGGACTAAATATAGACATTGGATTTATGACACATTATAACCTGCCTGACATCTGACTCCCCAGGTATCTCTCCACTTTCATCCCCTCCCCCCCCCCCCCCCCCCCCCAGCCTCTCTCTCACCCACTGACTCCTCAATCTACATTTTTACTGACTACCTGTCTTGTATGCATACCAGCCTAACCCCTGGCTTCTTTCCTTCTCATTCCATCCAGGAAGAGTACACATCAACTGCTGAAACTTCCTTAGCCTGACAAAGGGTTTTTGAACCCGAAAGCTTGCTTAATAATTGTTTTCCAACTATTTAAGTTGGTCTAATAAAAGATATCAGATTCACTCAAAGAACTTTGTCTGGAACATTTTAATGCATACTGACGTGAAAAATGTCATTGCATTATTATTAGCAAGACAGTGAAACAAGTAGATCTCAGCACATTTTAATAGTAACGTGAAAGCTAAATGTAATAAGGTGTTTGCCTTGGAAACCTGTTTCTATATTTGCTTTCCTGCAGCCATATCGAAGTATGAGACTTTTGGATTTAAAGTAGCAGTGATTGCCTCCATTGTAAGCTGTGCCATCATCCTGCTGATGTCTATGGCTTTTCTAACTTGTTGTCTCATCAAGTGTGTTAAGAAAAGTGAAAGGAGGAGAACTGAAAGGTATGTGCACTTCCACAAAACCTTGCAAAAATAGCATAAATCCCAAGAAGAGAGAGAAGATCTGTGTGTCTAAGGCAGTTAAATGGCCCCTGTTGCAATATTATCTGAGTACCTCTCAGTTTTGTAAATGTCTTCATCCTCATGACACTCAGTGAGGTAATGATCTGCTTGGAGGAGGAGGAACTGAGACCCAAAAAAACCTAAGGCCCAGATCTTAAAAGGTATATTAGTGCCTAATTCCCTTGACATCAGTGAGGGTTAGGTGTCACAGCAAGGGTATGGTGGAGTGAGAAATTGAACCTGGGTCTTTCAAGTTCTAGTAACTGTGCCCTTCTTCTTGGGTTTTCTTCTTCATGGGATGACTAAGGATTTCCCCTACCCCTTTTTTCTCCTTTGCTTTATCTTCAGTTCTTATTAAAATGTGCAGGGATTCTTTATGGCTAGGGACAGACATTCAAAAAGCCTGAGCCTGAATTGATTCAATCTTTGCAGGTTAGTCTAACCTGGCTAGGCTGAACTGGTTTGTAACAGCACAGACATCAGCTCTGGACTGAGGAAATTCAGACACATGCTTGCAGTGGCTCAGGCTAGAAGCTGGAGGCACTAGAGCAGCCCTCTTTTCCCTGGTGTAGTGCTGAGCTGTGGGGGCATGGCCAGGCCCCAGCAGGATGCTCTGATTAGGGTGGGGTTTCCCCCCCACTCCTTGATAACAGAGCACTTATCAGCTGTTATCAGCATTTAGCACCCCACCAGAAAACAGCCTCTCATTATTTCAAGTTCTTCTTAAGCAACTTTTTTCAAGGAAGGGAACATTCTAAGGAGGGTAATTACCAGATACCTGTTGATGAGCTCTAAAAAGCCCTAAGCTGACACTGTCCTGTCTGCCTTGCACAAACACCGATTTGCTTTAGCTAGCATACCACATTCTGGCTATGGTCCATGCTATGGGAGAGAGGAGGGAGGGATTCCTGCTTGAGCAGTGAGCAGCAAGGAGGTGGGGTGGCAGGGGAAGCCAGGCATGTGCTGCTGTGCTTGCAAGTCTCTGCCAGAGCTTGAGTGAGGAAGCAAAAGGGAGGGACCAGCCCAGCTCTCTAGAGCAGAAAGCCCAGCCCAGACAGCATGCTGTGATGCTGGGGGACTCGGATCTAACTTAAATCAGGAAAGGGTCTGGGACAAACATTGCATAAACCAGTTTGATCCAAATCAGTTAAGTCTGATACTACAATCAAACAGGTTTATCTCAAACTTGTTCCAGCCATTTTCAAACTGGTTTATGTGCACTGAATGTCTGTTCTGTTACGGGTTTAAACCAGTTTCTGATCACTTGAACCAGTTTATGTGTAATGTCTGTCCCCAGCTTACCTGACATAAGTTGCAACACTTATACTGTGTGTTTCAAAACCTCGCTGTGAAAAAGTAATGGGGTGACCAGATAGAGCTTTATGCTACATCTGATTTTCTACCATTCTCAATAGGATACAGCTCTGTCTCATCATATATCTCACCTTCTGCATAAAGCAAAGGTTTACGCACATGTGAGGAGAGAGTTAGCTCCTGTACTGGGGCTGACATTATCCCTCTGACTGTCTCTTTCTCCTGACTTGTACATTTCATTCTCATGTCTGTGTTCTTCTGATTCCTTTACACCTGCCCAGAGCTCAGCTGGATGCCTCTACCTATCTCCGAGGAGCTGTTGTGGTACCTGCTATAGGCAGCCAGGCAGCTTCGTCACCTTCATTCCTGACACTCCCCCACTGGATTCAAACCTGGAAAAAGGGGTGTAGACTGGATGAGGCAGTTGATGTGCATAGAAGAGGTGGAGACCTGTTGATGTACATGGAGGTTCTAGTGCTGGTCTCAGATGTGTGAAAACCAGAATTTCCATCTCACAGGAAATTCTTCATTTCTAACATTTGGTTTTGTGCTAAACAGAAGCTACAAAGACATCTACAAGTTCCTGTGAAATTAAATTTAAGTCTGACCTTTTAAAATGGCTATTATAATTTGCAACATAAAAGAAAATCCTTTTGTGAGTGAAAAGTCATTTCAAAATGACAAAGTAGCCAGTTTCATTCTTTTAAGGTCCTCCTCCTTGAAGCATTTACTTTCTTTTATTTTTAGTGAATTTTGTCAAAAATTGGTCATTCCTATACAATGTTTAGCTAGTGATGGATCAGCATTTTCAGACAGAAAAATATTCTGCTTGGACACTTTTTAGCCAGCCCTGGTAAAACCATCAACGTCTAAGAGGAATCCTCCTCCCTGGATCCTCTCAGTTTGTGCCCCTCCCCCTCCCAAACCTCTATGCCTTTCCCCCACAACTATATGCCTAACTGCTCTACTCAAAAAACGGCATTCAGCTGTTTTGAAACCATGTCACCAAAAAATATTTATTGAGTTCAGGCTAGTTTGATGCCCTTTTCTTGTGAGGCCACGAGGGGGCTCTCAGCTCAGGCCCTAATCTCATTCTCTGCTCCTGTAACTTGAGGAAGCTTGGGAACTGGGAAGAGTTTGGTTTAACCCCATAGGGAGAGAACAGCTTGCAGCAAGCTATAGAACCGTCTCTCTGAGTAGAGAGTGGTAATAATGATTGGTTTTGGTGAGAGGTTTTCTAGACAGAAAACAAGTTAGGGCAAGAAAAAGATTGGGAGGAAGGGAAACAAAGTGGGGAGACCTCAGAAAATCCTCACATCTTTAGTAATAACTTGGCCCCTTGCGGCCTAAATCCTATAGGAGTCAATGGCAAAGCTGCCATTTTCTTCAGTCAGCAGAGCATTGCATCCTGGAAGAACAGTGTGAGAACAACAGAGAATAGGCATTGCCAATTTAGCAATTTTATCGCAATCCTCATAGTAGTTAATGTTCTTTCTTAAAGCCCCAGCGTTATGTGAGCATTTCAGGCACTGTTTAAAAATAACAAAAGTAAGATTTGAATCCCCTTGGGTAATAAAAAATCTTGCAAACATGCCCCATGTTCTAAAGGGTTAGAATCTGGAGGGCAAATAAAACAATCCTCATTTTTCCTCAGTTTCATCATTTTTCTATGGATATCATGAGTAAGACCAGATTGATTTTTTTGAACACCTGGGGGAGAGGCAATACTTCAAAAATGACCCAGGAGATCTTTTTCTGAATAGAATAAATTTTATTTTTCTATAAAGTGCCAGCAGCCCAGCAACATCAGCACTTTAAAAAAAGCCAGATCCTGGTGTCTGAACATAGGCAGTTCCTTTTGATGCCAGTAGCATTTATCTGTGAAGAGACACAACTTTGTGCTATAAATACAACTTACTATAAGTTAAAATTCAGAGAAGTTTCCTTGCTGCAGGTTCTTTACTTTCTCCTAAAAATTGCTCAGGATCTGATGATTTTTATAGATTTGGGGGGGTTACAGCTTAACAAGTAACATGGATGTTTTAAAAATAATATTTATTTTGTCTAAACTCCTGAATTTAGAAAACATCCTTTTCCAGGCAAGCACTTGCTTAAGTCTGGACTGAGACATGCCGTTAAAGTTTAGCACGTGTTTCAATGGTTTCCTCATAGAGATAAGTTGAAACTTGTTTTTTAGGTACTTTTCTGGATTGAGGTCTTAGTCATGTAAGAGTTAAAATACACTGTACTAATGCCAGAGCTATCTATTTTCAACTTTTCTGTGTTTACAGGGATATGCAGCTGTGGTACCAGCTCAGAACTGAAGAACTGGAAAACATGCAAGCTGCTTATTTTGGTTTTAAAGGCAGAAATAATAACAATAATAAAAAGCTCAGGAAAAAAACAGTATTTGATGATGGGGCTAACATGGCATATGACAACCAAGGCTTCTGCAGGTGAGATTATTAAAATTAAGTATGTTGGGTTTCTGAATGCACTTGCTGAATGGGTGTTAGAAAGAAGATTAGTGGAAAATGCATTTTAAAAATTGTCTCAGAAGAATAAAATGATAAACTGTATTGGTGGCTGATATCCTGGCAAGTGAACTGTTCCACTGTACATCATGTTTGCAGTTTGTGCCATATGGGTTGCATCCGGCAAGATGCTGGGCACTCCAGTAATGAGCTGCACATTCCTGGGATATTGTGTACAGCCTCAGCTTGCGTTAAAACCCCAGACTTGTCCTTGAACTCGCTCTTTTTATGGTAATTAATAATGTTGCAAGAAAAGCTATTCATACAGCTTGAAAACCTGAGTATGACCTTGAACTCTGCCAGTGATCTTCTGACCTGTGTTTATACCGCTGCTCTGGTCTACACAAAAAACTGAAATCGGGTTTTTAAAAACACAGAAATGTGTGTTAATATGATATTTATCCCCCTATACCTTCACTATCCTTTGATACTGCTCAGCCATCAAAGACAACAATGTACATTACAACTCTTGCTTGCTTTTGTTTCACTGCCCACTTTACAGACTTTGAAAACAGTGGTAGCTATAATTCTACTGGTTACCTATTAAAAAAAAATGTTATATAAACCACCTTCTGTGCCACAGTGCAGCTGGAAGTGGTATTCAAATAGTTCATTTAAACAAAAGTCTAGTGGCTGTTTAATCAATTTTTAGCTTTGGGTGGTTTCTGAAAGACTTAAAGCTAATTATATGGTGATTATATCCCAAAATGGTTTTCAAAAGGATTAAGAACCAGGTTTTTTAAAATTTTGACTACTCCAGCTATCTGTGCTGCAGTGTTAAACCTGTATAAATACACAGTTGTTAAATACAAAGATTATTGCTCCTCTAGAGCTGCAAGCACTTTAGAAGTTCTTATCTAAACCATTCAATGAAGTAGAAACTGTTTACCAAATGCTGTACATCCATCCTTAACTGACTATAACAGGGAAGATGTACTGGTAATTCATTTGGATAAGCAGATCTTCAGATAAACAGCTTCTATTTGATAAGGAGGTTGAAGTCTTTAAACTTTGTTGGGAAAGTGTGGCGAAAGGAGGGGGACAGTAAGGAAGCTTACAAACTTTTCTTTTTCCTGCGTAGAAAATGTATATGCTGAAAGCAAATATTGGAAGATATAGCCTACCTTTGTATAGCAGAGTGGTGGAGATGATGATGTAAAGGTGATGTGATTCCAGTGTAGTCATTCAAATATAACAAAAATCAGTTCAACCTCAGAAGCTGGAAGAGAATATTCAGTTTTGAGGTAGAAGTCTAGCTGTTGAGCATTACCACTTATATTCAGAGAAGCTGTTTCCTTAATAGGAGTTTGAAAGCATTTGACTGAATTTGAGCAATTATGAAACCACCTGAGACTCTGCTGGAGTTATTCCAAGGATGAACTCAATCCTGTAACAATATTCCCTCAACAAACTTTTACATAAATGCTGATCATAATACATTTATATTCACTGTTACATAAAACTTTATTAAAGCTGTAGATTTCTACAGTTTAATTATATTAACTGAGTCTATATGCCGTGATAGATATGGTATTGGAATTGTCTTAATGCATTATGTAGCAAATTAATTTTGAAGATGACAAATGATATGCCAACTTTGTGCATTACTTTTAAGGTTTATGATATGTTATATAATGAATTACCCTACATATCTAGCTTACTGTTAACAGCTTGACAGTATAGAGGTAAGTGTAAACTGAAGCTGTCTGATGTACTGTGCAGTTAGAAGACTTAATGATGGCAAGTTGTGTATTGGCTTTCCCCATGGTTTCTAACGTTTCTTGTCCCATATATAAGAAACATGTTGGCAACTTGCATTTTGGAGGACTTCTTTTTTGCTTTGGAGTTGTACATTGACCATTCAGACCAAACTACAAGAAACTGTTAAAATGACACACAGCAAAAATTAGTGCAACTAAAGTCTGTATTTTTTCACACAATTTACATAATTTCTTGAGAATATCCTCTGCCTGCACTGTATTGATCCACTGTTTCTAACAAGGAACCATGCTTTAAAGTAACACAGTTTGTTGTTTATTTCTTTTCCTTGATCTTTTTAGTGAAATAATGCATGTTATTTTAACCCATTGTAGTTTGCAGTTTCATCACTTTTTTCCTATGGTAGGCTTTAGTTGCTTTATTCCAGTTAACTAAGGAAAGCTACTTGCATGTGTAATTGAACCAGAACATCTGAGAGATGAAGCATGAGCTTATCTGTGGGGAGAGTGTTGACTATGATGACTACTTTGTCACCTGCTACTTAAGTTCTTGGGGAAATGAATGAACACACACACACACACACACACACACACTACTTGATAGCCCCAGTGCAACTTTGTCTCACCATTATAAGCTTTTTCCTATAAAAGTGTTCATCAGACATATGTTTCCATTTTTAATTGAAATAGTTTTAAAAGATGATTCTATATTTAGATCTGGCAATTTCAGGAAATTTCACTTTGTCAATTTTAAGGGGGAAAAGGCAATTCTATCAGACAGAGCAGAGCTTTGTTATGGTTCATAGTTCGAGGAGTCAGGATTAAAAAGCTCTCATTTAACTTGGTGATAGCACAGTTTTCCTCCGACGTGAGAACAAGAAGTAAATGTGGTAACTATGGAATTGTGTTAATATTTAGTTTTGTTATGAGAAGCTGAATTTTAATGGCAACTGTTGTGTATATATAAAGAGCTGTGTTCTGACCTTGCATGCACATGAGTAAGTCTTACTGAAGTGATGAGATGTAAATGCGCACACAACTGAGACCAAAGATAGCAGCAGCATAGAGTTTACAAATACTCACTGAAACAAAGTGTCATGTCTGTATGCTCCAGCCTTGGCAATATGACTAGTCTTTTGTAAGGAGTACTGACTTGCACCTGAAACATTAACCATCACTTATTTACAGGACATGTGCCTGCCACTTAGAAAGGACTAAAAAGCTTGCTTCCAAGAAGGGCTGAGCAGGCAGTGCAGTAAGCAGAAAATAGAACTAATTGCTTAGTGACAAGGGGGTTGAGAGAGATACTGTGGCTTCTGGGAAGTTAAGAGTTTATCTATACAGGGGAAATGACTGGAAAAGCCACTGTGGAATAGTGCTTTGTATGACCACTTTTACTATAGAATAAGAGCATCTACAGAGGGAGCTATTCTGTTTTAAATTCTTACGTGGGGTAGGAAAGGATTTTCCCATTCTGTGTACCTTCATGAGATATTAAACATTTTCCTCTTCTGTGCTGGCATGAAATCAAGACCTTTTGAAATTAGCTGCCTAAAGAAAGAGAGAGAACCCCAGACCAGAAGAGCAAAGGGGATTGTGTTTTGCACATTCCCCCAGGGTGTGACAGTTCCCAGGTTCAAGTTTCTTCTCGGTTTGACCTGGATCCTCCATATTCCATGCCCAACCACCCTACCAAGCTGTTTTCTATTAAAGAATAGATCTCTCTCACCAGAGATTACATTCAGAACCTGCAAAAAATTTGTTGAAATAGTAGTTTCATTCCGCCTTCCCCTACCAAAAATGGATTGATGAATCAGTATGCTTCAGTGAAAAAAACTGTTTATTTGTTCTATTGGCCAAGAATGTCCTTCCTTCCATTAAACCTACCTCATTCTGGAACACCTTTCCTGTGTTGCTGTCAGATGAACTTTCCTCCTTTGTCCATAACTGAGCATCACTCTCAACTCTTTTAGATATGCTACCAAAGTCTGGCTGAGCCAGTGACCTGTGCAGACTACACGCTCCACATGGGCATACTTAATGCTGAATATCTGCAAAGGAAAGGTTAATGAAAGCTGATCTTCCCCTTGCCAGGTACCAAACATACTGGAAAGATTAGAAAGCATGTCAATGAGAGATCAGATAAAAGTAATGAGACCCAAGAGAAGTGGAGCCACAACCCCTACATAGGTAGAAACTTATGCTCACCTACAGATGTGAGGTAGATGCAGCTGATGTTCAGCTAAATACTCACCAGAGATGGCAGGAGACAGTTAGTTGGGCCTTGGTGTTTCAGCCTGCAGAAACATAGCAAAGTTTTCTTTGCTCATTTGTGATTTATAAACTGAACTAATGCTCTCCTTATCCCTTTAAATAATTCTAGTCATGCTCTGAGGAATTCATGGGGATGCAAATAAGAAAAATATGCACAAACCAGCATTATCATAGGAAATTACATAGTGGAGCTAAGACACGCAGCAAACCATCTTCCTGTGCATATGAAAGCAGTGAATAAACTCAGGACATCCTGTTGTTCCTTTCTCACCATAAGAGCTGGCCTCAGCATTGGAAAAGCACTTAAAATTAGTAGTGGGAGAATGTGAAAAGATTTGGAATTCAGCTTGCTGTAGCATCCAAATTATGAAATGAAATATCCAAACTAACAGAAGTTACCATTTCCCTCAATCTCAGTACAATCCTTTTTACAATAGCAGGCCCTGCAATGGACCCTTCCTTGAGAAAGGAATGTGCTGTTGCCTTTTCAAGCAGGACTGGTGGCTTCCTGTCCTGAAGATACCAGCAGATCAACTCCTTTAGGGCATATGTCTGTTGTCTCTCTCCTGCATTCAGTCTTGAGGGAACAATTACAAATCACTTCTGCGTATCTTTTGGAACACAAGCATTTGGGTCAGCTAACCCAGCTGATCAGACCCGAAGATCTGCTATGTGATTAAATCTTTCAGTCTAGCTCAAAAATGCATCCCATATAACTATATTGAAATCGGTTGTGAAAGAATTAGGAGAAAGTCCTGCATTTTTGTTGGAACATATAGAATTATTCCTTCCTTTCCCTCTCCCTGCCCCCGCCTCCCTGCAAAAAAGCTCAGAAAGGCACATTTGGTTTCTTTGAGTTTAAGGTGGATTATTTTGCATAGCTCTGGAGCTAATTAGTTAGCAGAACTGAGTGCAGGAGTGAGTCAAGTGAAAAAGCCCATGTCTTGGAATACATTTGAGAGCCCTTCTTTTGATACCAATTGTAACTGGTATGCATTACCAAACACAATCTCTTAAGAAGGGCAACAGATTGGTACACTCCCACAGGAGTTATTTTTAGTGCCTGTCTCTGAAAGCTCATGAAATTGGTTACTGGATCCTTTCTAATAATATGCAAGATGTCAATCATTGTGCATTACCAGACTACAAAGGTAATAATAATTAAGCAAAATCTAATAAAAAAAATATTTCCAAGTGAAATGAGTTCATTTCTTCATATTGTCTTCATAGACAACAATGCTATTAGGAGAGGTGACCTAATTTGGGGGAAAGTGTGTAACAAGTGATGAAGCAAAACCGGTGAGATGAACTCCTGACATTTTGCTTATACAGAAATCCCAGATGTATGTTTGTATATGTATGTAGTGGTTATAAAGGGCTATGTTCATTCCTAACCATGTGTAAATACACAGATCAGAAGCAGAGTTGTATGAATGTGCACTTCAACTTCTGGCAGGCTTGTTGGAAATCGTTTTCTGGAGAACACCTGTGCTTCCTGTTCCACCACAAGCTGGAACACTATGGCCTTGGGTAGAGGACCTCTGGGAAGTCTAAGGGAAGGAGGGGACAATATGCAGCCACAGTCCTCTTCCTCTTCTACATCCCCAAACCCACTGCTTCAGGTGTCTTTTCCTTTCTGTTCACATTAGCAGGGGAGATTATAAAGCCAGAGGATAAACTACTAAATTAAAAGGGCAGCATACTTCAGTGATCCTCATGGAAGCAGGATCATGTGGTGCAAGTTAGTACCAATGAGAGAGAAGAAAGCATGGGAAGAAACTCCCATGCTACAAGACAGGCTGTTCTAAAGTTCTGATAATAAGAGCAAAACAAGTAGAGCATAAAATATAAATACAAAGCAAGCACAAAAACTCAGCAGCCGAAGGTTGTAGAGCCAGAAGATATATCACTGGATAAACCAAATAAAGAGAAAATATTCTTCAGTTGTGATTTACTGCCAGATTGTAAGAGATCCCTAAAGGCCAATCTGTCCTGAGAAAATTCTAGAAATGCTACCAAGCGCTGCAGGAATTAACACTGCAGCTGTATTTTTCACCGCAACTCTTGATTTACGGGGTAGAAATAATGATGCTGCAGGTATGGGTGAAAATGCATTTGCATTCTAAGGGTCAGGTTTGCTTCAGTTTTGTTAGCGCTAGGCCTCTGCCCAAGTTAAATTCCCTTTGTGCTGGCCTCATGGGAAAACAGGGTAGTTCCCTCTTGTAATGAAAGCTTCTGTCAGTGGAAAGCCAAAGTAGCTGGCTCATTGATCACATAGGGAATATGTTAGATGCTGGAGTGTGGCTGCTGCCGTTAGTACCTCCAGTGCAGTGTTTCCCAAACTGCTGATACCTGGAGCACACTTTTCTGGGTTAAAATTGGTTGCACACTTCACTTTTATACCTGAAAAGCAAGGGAGGTGGGGCGGGGGTTGTCAAATATTTCTAAATTCAGAAAAGATACTGAGTGGGACACAGAGGCTAAAAAAGTTGAGAATTACTGATGTATCTGGTGCCATTTAAGGTGGTGGGGAAAGGACCTCACTCTGCTGTACCCTGTTCTCTGTCTGCCCCCTTCTGTCATCTGGTCTGTATCTCAGGGGGCAGAGGCAGCCCTGCTGATGAGACTGCTCTCCTCTCTGGCACCCAGCCCTGGGAGCATGGAAGGAGTGGTGAGAGGGCAGCCAGGCTGCAAAGTGTGGCTTCATGCACATCCACCCACTTGCAGCAGAGCACACTGCTGGAAGCTTGGGGCTGCCTGGGGGTAGTGAAGGTTGCAGGAGTCACAGCAGTCCCCAGAGGAGCAAGTGCAGGCATTGCTGAAGTAGTTGACACAGGTGCAGGGTGCTGGATGGGAAAGGGGAGAGTATTTACCTCCTCACACAGTGGGGATCTCACAGCACATTCCCATTGCTCCCAGAGAGCACTAGTGTGCCACAGCATGTCCTTTAGGAATCACTGCTCCAGTGGCTGAACTAGCTTGCATGCAGCCACCTCTGCCATTCCTGACCTTGGCATATCTGTGAATGAAATCTATGTGGCTGTTAGGATCCATCCCTGTACTCAGGCTCTTGCTGCCTTTAGAGAAAACGCTCATTTGACTCCAGTTGTTTGTAAAGCTGAGTTTCTTAGGCAGTCTGTTTTGGGGTGTCTGGAAAAAGAGCCCAGTAATTTTTTTTGTTTGTTTGTTTGCTAAGAACTCCAAATCCCTGTGGTGCTTTCGCATTAGCTGCCTGGGTACAGTTTTACATCGGTGATTGCAGTGAAGATTTTATAGCCACAAAGGTGAGGATGTTCCAGATTTTGATTCCCATGGCGCTGATGACTCAGCCACATTTCACTTCCATTAAGGCATAAAGACCAACCCTGAACGGTTCAGTCCAAAAAAAAAAATTTTATCCACTCCCTGCTGTTTTCACGCAGTGCTCACATTTCCAGATTCCCATAACTTTGGACCATTTGTCCACATAGGTACTACTCTTTGCCACTGTGAAATCTAGGATACTAGGCTAGATGGACCTGTGGACTAACCAAGTCTGACACTTCTTATAGTTCTTACACAAGGCATCACACTGACTCACACCAAGGCTACATGAAGAAGTGCAGATCTGTAGGCAGTGGTGATAAAACAAGTTTTGGTATCACCAATGTGTTTAATATTCCATTATATGAAATTCACAATGAGATGGCTATAAATATTAAATTTTTCAATGCATAATATGCATTTAGGCAGGCACAGTTCTTTGGGTAGATGTAATATCTTTTATTAGACCAACTGAGTAGTTGGAAAAAAGTTCTTTGCAACCTTCTTCAGGCATAGGGAATCTTTGCTGTTCTGAGACTCCAAGGAATGAAAGAAGCTGAAAGTGTGACAGGATGTCAGTGAGAATGTAAATAGGTAGAAATTAGGAAAACAAAGTTATGACATACCACCCTTCCCTGGAACCTACACGGAAACTCCTCAAACAGTTGCAACCCATATTAGAAGAAGACCCAATTCTTGGAGCTCTTCCCAGAGCCACCCATCCTAGCCTTTAAACAAGCATGGAACCTTGCTAACCTCATCACCAGAAACAAACTCCCTATGACCCAAACCACACCTAGTGGATCCAGACCATGCCAGGACAAGAAATGCAAAACCTGCCAACACATCTCTACTATTTCCACGATAACCACACCCCACAACAGAACCATCGCCCTTCCTGGATCTGACACCTGCACCTCCAGAAATGTTATAGATCTCATCCAGTGCACCAAATGCCCTGATGGAAAATATGCAGGAGAAACCAATCAACAACTGCACCCCAGAGTGAATGCACACCAAAAATCTACCAAAGACCAGAATACCTAACTACCTGTGGATGCACATATCTCACAAGACAATTACCCCCTCTCTATTCTTAGTTCTAATCCTCAAAGGGAACTTACAAAACACCTTTCATAGATGAGTCTACAAACTTCATAAATCTACTGGATACAAAAAATCATGGACTCAGTATAGACATTGGATTTATGCATAGGTGGCAGAAGACCAGGGCTAATGGGGCTTAACCCCCACAAACACAGGGCAGCAGCGGCAATACAGAGGACTGCAGAGCAGCCCTGCTGCAAGCTCTGGCTGGCTGCAGTGGGGGGAAGGGGCATGCACAGACAGACATGCAGCTGCAGCCTGCAGAGGTGGCCAGGAATGCAGTGCCCAACAGGTAAGTTTATGAAGGAGAAGGGGGGGGGGGCAGATTGAGGCCCCCATAGTGAGGGAGGGAGTGGAGTAGGGGCTGAGGCAAATGGGGTCCCAGGGCCGGGGTGGGTGGTGGGATGGTCAGAGCCCAGGTGGCTCGTTCAAGGGCATGGGGGCGGGGGGAGGAGGAGCTCCCACAGCTGTGTGCACCCCAGGGGAGGCACAGGGGACATATGCCTCCCAGATTTATGCATGGGGCATCAGGGAGGAATGCTAGGAACTGCCCCCCACTGCCGGAGCTCGGGAGCTGCAGGTAATGCCATGTGCCTTCCACTGCTGGGTGGGCAGGGGATGGGGTGCAGGCACAGCTTGCGCACAGAAGGCACATGGCATCGCGTGGCTCCTGGGTAACGGCAGTGTGGAGCAGAGCCCAGTCCACAGTAGCAGCCTACCTCTGTGAACCCTGCATACAAATCCAAAGGGCACATGCCCGCTGTGCCTCCCCCAGGGTGCACACAATGGTGGGAGCACTCCCGCACTTCTGGATGAGCCGACCAGGTTTCGACTGTGCCCCAGGGCCCCATTCTTCCAAGCTCCAGCCCCTGCCTCTGCCCCTCTTCCTCCCTCACTGTGGAGGCCTTGATCTGCACCCCCATACCTCTCCCCCTTCATAGGCTTACCTGGTGGGTGGTGTGTGTGTGTGTGTGTCTCTGTGTGTGTAAGTATCTTTTTAAGTTTAAATTTTACTCAGCTCTCCCCCAATAATATTTCTCCCTCTGCCTATGGATTTATGATGTATTACAACCTGCCTGACATCTGATTCACCAGGTACCTGCCAGACCTGATCTTTTACACTCCCCCACACCGCCCCCTCTTTCTTCCCTCCCTTCCTTTTCTACCCTTTGTCTTCCTAATTTCCAGCTATTTACTTTTTCACAGACAGCCTCTTTTCTGCCTTGGAAAACTACTAGGGTAGAGTTTTCCTTACCTTTGGCTTTTTTCCCCCCTCATTTCCCCCCCCTCCACCCCCCTTCCCTCTTCTACCTTTTGTTTTCCTAATTTCCACCTATTTACATTCTCACTGACATCCTGTCACACTTTTAGCTTCTTACATTCCTTTGAGTCTCAGAACAGCAAAAACTCCCTGTGCCTGAAGAAGGGTGATTGTGCCCAAAAGCTTGCAAAGAACTTTTTCCAACTACTCAGTTGATCTAATAAAAGATATCGCATCTACCCAAAGAACCTTGCCTGCCTATGTCCTTAAACTAACACGGCTACAATCAAAAAACCCAGTAATATGCATTCATGCATAACTCTACCTTCCACCCTACCAAAAAGAGGATAAAATTGTACAAAAGAGGTTTTAACATAAAATCAATTGAATTTTGGTCAAGTTGTATTACAGTGATTTCTTTTGTTACGTTGCTTCAGTGTATAATAGTTATACCGGGGGGTGGGGGCGGGGAAGGGAAATATGTACACTATAAAATATGGTATCATGTGAGTAGCTTAATACAATTGCATGCAAGTAGATACATAATAACAGAAATTAATTTACCTTTTAAAAAGGCAGTAGCATTTTTCCTGTCAAAGATGACAGGAGCCAGGGGCAGTAGGACACAGCAGCCCAGCTGTGCCCCACCACAGCCATTTCCCTGCCTTCCCTGCCCCACACTGCTCCAGCACCACATGGCTCCTGGCTGCATTGCCAGAGCATGGGGCTGCGCTGGTACCCCAGGTATATGTGTGTGTGTTCATAGGGTGAGTCTCTCTCTCTCTCTCACACCCACACACACACACACACACACACACACCCCCCTTGCACTGCCATACATGCAGTGCCCATACCCACACTCCCTCACAGACCCCAGCCACCCTCTCCCCACACACAAGCCCCCACATACCCACCCACACCCCACATATCCACACACCCCCACATGCTTCCTCCCCCACACCTATCCACCCCCTGCTGACACCCCCACACCCCACATGCCCACACACCCACAGGCCCCCACAAACCTATCCCCATCCCCCCACAATATACAAGAGTAAGACTTCATTTTAAGCTATTATATACAGGACAAAAATATTTTTTGAAATCAAATTAATGAATGTTTTAGATTTTGCTTTTTAGACTATAATTTGGTATTTTTCTGGTTCCAAGATGGCAAAACCCCTTGGTCAAAGGAGTACTGCTGGGGCAAGGGGAGGGACTTCTGGTGGCAAAGGTCAGGGGTTAGGGGGTGAGACTTCCAGTCACAAGATGGTGACCAGGGGGTGGGGCACCTGTCAAGGGACAGGGCTACCCATGCAGCCCTTGAAAGCTTACCAAAACTCAGTAAATGGTCCTCCACCTGAAATAATTGCCTACTCCTGCTATATAGCATGTGATCATTCCCTTCCCTGCTTTGCATATGAGAGCTGCTTCCAAGGAACAGCCCATTTCTGGTCCACTGGTGTTATGATAAGGAGGAAATTTACAGTTGAAAATTTAAGCTGCAGTACAGAGGCCACAATAATGATGCCCCCTTCATGTTAAGCCTGTTGTTACTATTATATTACTAAGGTTCAGGACATCCTATATTGGGGTTTGGCAACCTTTTTAGAGTGGTGGCTGAAATAACATAACTTGGTCTGAGGCAAGCTGGTTTTTTTGACTTGGCTACTGCAGCTTCACTGCTGATGCACACGCCACAGAATCTGAAATGCCTGCTGAATTGCCTTGCCCTGCCACACACTGCTGAAATGCCATGGAATTGCCCTGCCTCCAAAATGCTGCTGATATCTGGGTTTTGAGCCAGGTGAAATCACTTGCATGAATATGCAGGGCTAGGAAGCAGTAAAATTCAAGACTTCCTCTTTTTCCCCTACGCAAAGTCCACAGACACGTGCCATCTGTGAAGTACATGGGTCCTTTCCTTGGCACATATAGTCTCAGAGTAGGTCAGTGGGAGGCAGGAATACATCCCCTTCCCTTCCCTTTCCACTATCTGGAGTTCTCCAGGCACTCTGGCAGAAAATAGGCTGTGGGTCAATGGCTAAATCCCTTAGTATGACTCCAAATGGAATTGAAAATTAGTCTGATCCAACTCAATTAAGTTATGGGCTAACTGGGAAAAAAGGAGTGTGTGCCTTTAGCTCAGACTGGGAAAAGTTAAATATATATATGATGGTGCTGAGGTGATATTGTTGCTGTTATGATCCAGAAGAATATGCAAGGCACGAATTCCTGTGGGTGGTACTTTTTTTATTGGACCAACTGCACAATTGGGATAGATATAGCCAAACTATCTATCCCAACCATGCAGTTCATCCAATAAAAGAGAACACCCGCAAGAATTTTTGCCCCTCAAAAATATGCATAGCTTTCTCCTCTCTATTTCATGCCAGTTCCTCCTTATGGTTAGGCAAAGAGGCATGGCTTGAGCATGGTTAGGCAAAGAGGAATGGTTTGAGCATAGAACTAAGAATCAGAACCATGGCTCTGACTGACTCCCAGCTCATGTACCCTTTCTGCCTCTGTCTTCCAGCTGTATATGAGATAGCTAAGGTATTTGCATCTACTGTATATATGTTTGTAAAGCATTTAGAATGTGATGGGTTCCCCTTTAAGAGCAAGATGTATATTTGGTAAATTTTATTTGTTTTCATAGTATTTCTTTGTACATGCCTTTATAATTTATTGGGACTAACTCAATGTACATATGCACATGCATGGGTGCTTTCATTAAAGTTTTCATAATGGCTCTACTCTTATCACTGGGTATCATACACAGACACTAGACATTAAACAAGCAAAAAATTCCACCCACTCCTATTGCAAATCCCTTTTCAAAGCCACTGCCAACATCAGACAGGAAATCTAGGTGCATACTGTACAGGAGTTCTCTCACTGCAAGGAGGCCCTATTAAAATTATTATCCCCTCTGGCTAGGAACAATTCTCTGTTTGCAAAAAGAAGAATTTTTAAAATTCTTTTAAAGCCCACTGACACACATGACTGTATATTACCCTTCTCTCCTGCTGGAGGCTGAGTCGTTACTTCTCCCAACAGTTACACCAGCTCCATTGACTACGTTGGTATAAATGAGAGCTTTGTTTTATGATGTGTAAAGTCTACATACAGGTGCAATCTGTGGAGTAAATGGGTCATTTCCTTGGCACAAATTGTTCCAGAGTAGGCCAGTGGGAACAGGGCTATGTCCCCTTCCCTCCCCTTTCTAATCTCTGGAGTTGTCCAGGTACTCTGGCAGAAAGAAGGCTGTGGGACTGGCCAAATCTTTTTATTTAACATCTTTTTTTATTTAACACTGTTATAGAAAGAGAATACAACCCTCCCTTCCCCTCGCCCAAAGAAAAAAAGCCTCTTTGCATCTTTCCTTGCCACATTTAAAGTCAAACAAGCTTCGAGCATTACCAGATGCTGTAAGTAAATGTAAATGCAAGCTAGCTGTTTTGACCTCAGGTCACAGTAAGATGCTTTTAAATATTCCAGCTGGAACAGGAGTGACAAACATTAAAGTATTAAGGGTACGTCTACATGTCACTGAATAGTGATATTGCTACGGCATCGTGCTTTAGTATTTCCTTTTGGAAGTACTAAAGCACAGTGCAGTAACCACCTGTATTGCGCCATGAGTGCAGCGTGCAGTTAGATTTCATTGCTACTTCGCTGTAGCGGCGCATTAAAATGGGAGAGCGTGCTGCTATGGCGAAGTAGCTGCCAATCATGTGTAGACTCACATGACCTCTACGTCACTGTAACGTGCCATACTGTGATGTAGCATGTCCCTATGGCAACAGAGGACAATGTGTAGACGCACCCTAAGAGCACAGAAGTGGTTAGACATGTTAATCAGAAGTCAGGCAAAGGCAGGGCAACTAAAGTATTATAGCATCTGATGAAGAAAGTTGTTGCCTACTAAAGCTCATGCTTCTCTGAACCAGTTAGTCTCTAGGGCATCACCCTGCCCTGCCTTCTTCTTAAAGTAGTAAGAGGGAACACTTGGGTTATGTTGTTTGCATCCAATGGAGGGAACTTCAGTGGACTAATGGCAAACTGAAACCTGTGTTACATAAATAACAGAAAATTCAGAGGAGACTGGCTCCACTCAGTTCACATTGATGCAACTTCTGTTAATCTAGGCTGAAGCCTTCAGTCTGCTCAGGGGAAATTGAGGGCACTGACAGAAGTGACATTTTGTCATGCAGTCACCCTCTTGAAGTGGCCTACGCCATTCTGTCTTATAGAAGGGCTTCAGAGAGCTTTAAAAGGTCCTGATCCCACCCAAAGAACCTTGTCTGCCTATGTCCTTAGACCAACATAGCTACAGTCTACACACCTGAAACATGGAACATACGGAATTTTCCCATTTGCAATGGAAATTACACAACATGAAAAAGAAAGAAGCCAGAGACAACAGCAGCATATATTTTCTAAGCCTATGCAAGAAACACAACATCATTCCCAGAGGACTAAACATCTACAATCCTCTGACTACTACATACAACTCCAAATATGCTTCACAACTTTGCAGGAAAACTTCGGGGAAACTTCGAAATCATCTTCTTCTCCTAACCTACTCCAAAAGAGATCAGCTCAGGAAGGAAATCACCTCATGCTACAACAACTTAAAAGAAAAAATTCCAGACATTGTCCCAAACATTATACAATGTATACAAAGAGACTACTGAAGATTTTCTACAACATCCATCCCACATAAAAAGAAGAAATGGAACCAATTACTCCGAGAACAACTTTCCCAACTACAAAACAGTCTTCAGAGAAACAACACCAACACAGTACAACATTTCAACCTCAAACTCGATGCAACTGAAAGAAGCAACCAACCCTCAAATATCATCAATCTCTCCACACGTACTACTTGCCAAAGCTGAAACGTCTGTCCTCTCTAAAGGCCTGAATTTCTGTCCTGAAAAATACCCTAATAAAATACTTCAATGTGGAGAACTAAAATAATTCTTTCAACATCTCTACCTCAAGGAATATTTCCACAACCAGAATGAATCCACTTCCAACAACACTTCAACCTTTGATATCATTGAGGAAAAGAGCAATCCCCAAAAACCATCAGATTGGACATCTCACAATAGAAAAAATTAAAGCCTTGACTGCTATATTGACTGCTTCTGGGAAAGAATGAACAATGAAATAATCAACAACACATGCCACCGTAACATCTGTCCCTCTCAGAGAGAAGGGCCATAGAATCCCTAGGATCTAACCACCAAATAGTAATAAAACCAGTGGATAAAGGAGGAGCTATAGTTATCCTTAACCGTGAAGACTACATAAAAGAAGTGAACAGACAACTCTCTGACATCACCTACTACAAAAAACTAGATGATTCTACTCCCCTTTTCACCTTGAAACTCAAAACTACCATCAAATCATTTCCATCAGAACTCCAGAAAAAATATAGAACTCGATCCCCTCACTACCCAACCCGGGGACTTTTTACATGCTCCCTAAAATCCACAAACAAGGGAACCCTGGCAGACCTATCATATCCAACCATGGAACCCTCACTGAGGAAATATCAGGTTTTGTCTAATCAGTCCTCAAACCTCTTGTCACTGAAAGAGCAAGTTTTGTCCAAGACAGAACAGACTTTCTACAAAAACTTAAAAACATAGACCACCTTCCCAGTAACACCCTTCTAGCCACCATGGACATTACCAGCCTATATACCAACATCCTACACCAAGATGATAGTCAAGCCTGCCTTACATATCTACAAGAGCAAGATTATAACTCAAAGTACAGACCCAAAGATATTACTAAACTTATACACTTCATCCTCACACACAACAACTTTACTTTCAATAGTCAACAGTTCCTTCAGACCATGGGCACAGCTATAGGCTAGGATCCCTCGTTGTAGACAAAGCCCAAGCCGCATACTGGGCTCTCCCAAGGGAGGAGGCCTATGATTATGAAAAAATAAAGGCGACAATATTACACCACTTAGAGCTCAGACCTGAGCATTATTGCAGAATATTCCAAGCTCGGAAGGGGAAGGAGGACTGCAAACCCAGGAATCTCATGCAACTCTTAAAGGACCTCCTGAATAAGTGGGTACTTCCGGAGAAGGTAAATTGAGCTACTTTAGCCGACCAAATTTTATTAGAATAATTCGTGAAGGACTTGGACAATGAAACCCAATTGTGGGTATGCCAGCATCTACTCAGGACGGCTGAAGAAGCGTTAAGAGTCGCTGAGGCCTTTGCGGCATCTGAAGTAGAGCGTTTCAAAGAAAGGGGTTATAAGAGCACAGGAGCCATCACCAAGAGGGATGAGGAGCCCTGGTGGGGGCCACCATGGTACCAGAGGTGTGGTGTGATACAGTGGAGTTGCATCTTACGCGGGCATTAGGTTCTAAAGTCAGCGCATAAGGCGAAAATCGCATATAGTCAAAATTACCGTGCCAGCGGTGACTGCCTCTGCTTCCAAAACCTCCCCCCCCCGCCGCAGAGCTGTGCTTAGAGCTGTGCAACCGGCAGCAACGGCACAGCGCGGGGTGGTGGTAGGGATGGCTGCATGCCGCCCGGCCACCACCATGCTGCCGCTGCCGCCCGGCGGCTGGCCATACAGCTCCAGGCACAGCTCCATGGTGACAGTGGGAGGTTTTGGAGGCAGTGGCCATCACTGCCATAATGGGCCTCCAGGTAAGCAGCAGCGCCGCGTGCAAACTCAAGCCCCCGCCCTGCCCCCCCTCTCACCCTGCGTATAGTTGAATTCGCGTAAGTTAAATGCACATGTGACGGGCTAGCCGGCAGTGACCTAGCCCAGGGGTTTTGAAAGGGCAAAAGATGATTGGAGGACCTGGGATTCCCTTTCCTCACCAATCTGGTAATGATTTGGCCCAGGGGTTTTGAAGGGGTAAAAGATGATTGGAGGACTTGGGATTCCCTTTCCTCACCAATCAGGCCCCAGAGACTCACCC
>NW_005841889.1:3397077-3409020 GCF_000455745.1 Alligator sinensis
CTGGGCTCCAGGATCCCCTACGAGAGGCTGTGACCAGCAGGAGAGGCTTCCCCACTCCAGCAAGGATCTGAACAGCGACCTGAGAAGTTCCCAGCTCGGCTTCCAGCTCCTCCAGTCAGAGACCAGGCAGCTCAACGTGAGGCCGGGGCGCCAGGGAGGTCAAGATCCCTAGCAGCTTGGAGCAGTACCAGCACTGGTGGCTGTGTGGCAGTGTTTCTGCTTACCACGTGGGAGATCTGAGTTCAAGCTTTGGTTCCAGCTTTGGTGACTTGGGGTGAGCGAGCTAATAAGGAACAATTCCTTCTGCAGTGGAAAGGGGCCATTGTGTTTTCCCCTTCCAGGTACCTAGGCCCTATATTTCTTTGTCCTTTTACATTTTGTATTTTTTTGCCTTTTTATATTTCACCAACCAGTATTGTTTGCTCTGTTGTTTGTATTTCATATTTTGTTAACCCTGTCTTTTGTCAGTGATTGTAAGTGTCTAACCTTTGTTGAATCCTGCCCCTTGGGGCATTGTAGTGTCCACTATACCCCCTGATTATGCCTGTTATGTTCCCAGTATTGTTCCCTCATTAAAAGGTATATGGTTAAGTCCCCAGTGGTGGTCTGGCTCTGCTCTATAGGGGGAGGAGAGTCCCTACACCTCCCACAGTGCTTGTGCACCTGCTTTGATCCCTTCAATTGGAGAGGGGGTACCTTTTGGAGTACCGCCCGGGTTACACGCTTATGATGTGACTCCACTGTACGTTACTGGTGCGGGAAATCAGGTCAGATTTCCAGGGAATGCACCCTAGGCCCGCAAGAAAGGTGGAAATCGGTGGGAGAGAGTACAGGGCTGAAAGAATGACTTGAAGTGAGCAAACCCATTGAAAAGATGGATTGTAGCTTCAGATGCACTGAAGAAATAGCAGTGTGAAATAGACCCATGGTGACAACTTGGGTAGCAGGAAAACCAATCCAGGCAACCCTAGATACAGACTGTTCCCAGACCCTAGTCAGGGCTGGGCTAATACCTAGGTATGTCATTGGTTGGTGCTGAACTGTGAGCATGTGCTGTATCCATGGAAAAGCTGAACAGTACGAAAGAGGCTTTGTTGATGTAAGGATCGCCAACCACAAGGGTAGGATGCAAGTGGGATTTGCACCTGAATTGGATGGTCAAATGGTCGTAGGGCAAGACTGGCCACTGCTGTTTTAGAGAAAGTCCAGAGGGATGAATTGAGACGGAAAGGCTGGCCCTGGGTTGAGGGTTGGATAGCCGAAGAAGAAGCAACTTCCTTAGGAGAAGACAACTTGATAAATCTCAGGACTGGTGCCATGGGACAAGAAGACAAGGAGTTCCAGAGGATTCAGGAGGAGGAAGTGGCTCATGTCGAAGACAAAGTAGCCCGACCAGAACTTGGTGTAAGTGACCCTCATTTTGAGATACATAATGGCTTATTGTACAGGGTTAGGAAGTGCCCAGTCCAGGGTGAATGGATCCGGCAGTTAATGGTGTCCCATATTTTCTGTAGCTGGGTGTGGGGATTGGCACACACCACTCCCATGGGAGGCCATTTCAGGAGAGAGAAGACATTCACCAAGATCGAGCAATGGTTTTTTTGGTCAGGTATGAGGGAGGAAGTCAACATAACAGTGTGAGGCCTGCCCGGAATGTCAAAGGGTCCAAGAAAGGTGGCCACCACACGCACCATTACAGGTGATGCCTCTTATTGACAATCCCTTTGATAGAATAGCATTAGATATCATGGGTCCCCTTATGAAGAGCTGTGCCGGATACCAGTATATATGGGTCATAGTATACTACGCAACACGTTACCCAGAGGCAATACCCTTAAGGTTGGCGATGGCTCTCCAAATTGTGGAGGAACTACTGAAGTGGATATCCCAGGTGGGAGTCTCAAAATAAATAATTATGGATCAAGGTATGAACTTTATGTCCAGGATTATTAAAGCCATGTGTCAAGTATTGAAAATACTGCAGTTGTGTACATCTGTTTATCATCCACAGACCAATGGTCTGGTGGAATGCCTAAATGGGACAATCAAACAGTTATTACAAGGGGAACCATCATCCGAGAAAGATGGAGGCCCATTCCTCATCATCTACAAGCTAGAGTATATCAGGAAATACAAAAAATGCTAACACAAGGGGTCATTGTACCCTCTCGCAGTCCATGGTGGAGTCCTATGATAATAGTACCCAGAACTGATGGGTCTCTACAAATATGCATAGACTTCAGGAGAGTTAATGAAATTGCTAGATTTGATGCATTCTCTATGCCACATGTAGAGGAACTTCTGGAGAGAACAGGCCAAGCTCGTTATATTTCTACAATCCATCTGTTAAAAGGGTACTGGCAAATACCCATGGCTGCCAAGGACCAACAGAAAACCGCTTTCAGTACACCCTGGGGTTTATTTGAATTTACGAGGATGCCGTTTGGCCTTCATGGTGCTGTGGCTACGTTTCAGTGCCTCATGGACTGCATTCTTGCCCAGGATACGATGTATGCTGCCACCTAGATTGACAACATCATTATCTACTCACAATCCTGGGTTCACCATTTGTGACATTTGAAAACGATGCTGTGAGAGCTTTGCCAGTTAGAGATGACAGCCAACCCCAAGAAGTGCTCACTATGGATGCAAGAAACCAATTTACTTAGGATTTAGGGTTGGACAGGGAGTCATACGGCCTTTGGCCGGCAAGTTAGCTACGATAGAAAACTATTTACAACCCCAGACCAAGAGCCAGATGAGATCATTCCTGGGTTTGGCTAACTATTACAGAAGATTTATTCCCTGTTTTGCAGAAAAAGCACCAGCATTAATGGACACAATAAGAGGAAAGGTCCAGGGTTCAGTAAGGTGGCCTCCCCAAATGGAAGGAGCCTTTAAGGCCATCAAAAGAGCCCTGTGTAATGATGTGGTAGTTGTAACGCCTGACTTTTCTAAAATTTTTATCCTGCAGATGGATGTATCCGAAACTGCCATAGGAGCGGTGTTGTGTCAGGACCAAGAGGGAGTCGAGCGACCGATTGCCTTTGCTAGTAAAAAATTAAATACCACCGAAACAAGGTATTCTACTATTGAGAGGGAGTGTCTAGCGATAAAGTGGGCAATAAAGTACTTCCAGTATTATTAAATGGGAAGAGAATTTAAACTAGTCACTGATCATGCTCCTTTACAATGGCTAAATAAGTCCAAACATGATAATGCGCGAATCATGCGCTGGGCATTGTCTCTACAGCCTTTTAAATTCTGCGTCCGTTATAGGCCTGGAGTGACCAATAAAGTTGCGGATTTTTTATCAAGGTATAATGAAAATGAGGTGGCAATGACGGATCCATGCAAGACCACTACCAAAATTATTGATGATCAGAACCAAAAACCTGTTTTGCCCCAAGGCAACTTAAGCCGGGGGATGTATGGTAGGAAAGACTTACCCTGGCAGGGCGAGGAGCAGAGCCAGCGGGATGCCATGCCAGAATAGAAGTGCAGAAAAGTGAAACCGCAGCAGAAGATGCTGCGGTAAAAGAAAAAAAGGAAAAAAAATGGCAGAGCTGGGAGGAGGCGGGAGTGGCTCCCGTGTCAGTGTGGGCATGCTTTATGGCAGCATGCTAGGGCCGATTTTCTGGCCAGCCCCCTGAGACCGAGATAAAAGGCCCGGTGGAAGAACAGCTGGAGGAGCCAGAAGTGAGTTCCCCAACGCGCCGAGAGCAGCCGGTTACAGAACAGAGCCCCACGGGAGAGACATGGTAGCTGCCCCAGGAAGGGGCTTTCCAAGATAGGCAGAGCCAGATAAGGCTCAGGGACTTACCTGAAGAAGCACCATGGATGTCAGACATCTTCATCATTTGGACTGAAAACTTACAATCTCTAATTGATTTCCATCAGAAATTCAGCAAGCATCACCTCTCCATCATACTGTCTCTGGAATACTCCAACACCAACCTTTCCTTTTTAGACATGATGGTCACTATCCGGAATGGTAAAAGACAGACATCAGATACAAGAAACCCACAGACCAACACACATATCTGAACAGAACCAGCAGTCACTCTAAACACACCAAGAAATCTGTAATGTACAGCCAGGCCTTCCAATACCACCAAATTTGCACTGAGGAGAACACCTGGGATCGTAACCTCACAAATCTCAAAAGGACCTTCACTCAAGAAGGACACTCCTCCAGAAAGATAGATTGCACTTTTGAAAGAGCCACCCAGATACCATGTGAAGAATTGCTGCAGTACAGAAGAGAACCCCCCCCATGAATCTCACACCACTGGTTATGACATATCATCCCTCCCTGGAACCTATACGGAAAATCCTAAAATAATTGCAACCTATACTAGAAGATGACCCAATTTTTAAAGCAATCTTCCCAGAAGCACCCATCCTAGCCTTCAAACAAGCACCAAACCTCACCAACCTCATCACCAGAAGCAAACTTCCTACAGCCCAAAACACACCAAATGGATCCAGGCTATGCCATGACAAGAAATGTAAAATCTACCAACACATTTCCACCACGCCCACAATTACTACATCCTACAACAGAACCATCACCATTCCTGTATCTTATGCCTGCACCTCCAGAAATCTAATATATCTCATCCAATGCACCAAATGCTCTGATGGGAAATACGTAGGAGAAATCAACTGCGTACCAGAATGAATGCACGTCGAAAATCTATCAGAGACAAGAATATCTCTTGACATACTTCTCACAAGAAAACCACTCTCTCTCCAATCTCTCAGTTCTAATCCTCAAAGGGAATTTACAAAACACCTTTCACAGACAAACTTATGAACTTCACTTCATCAGTCTACTGGATACAAAAAATCATGGACTAAATATAGACATTGGATTTATGACACATTATAACACATTATAACCTGCCTAATGTCTGACTCCTCAGGTAAACCCTCCACTTTGTACCACTTTATACCTTCCCCTACCCTCCTGTCTCTAATTCCCTTTCTAACATTCATTCCTCTCTCTCTACATTCATTCTCTTTCTCACACCACCCCCATATGTCTCTCACCTATTGGCCACCTCCATTTACAGTTTAACTGACTGGCTTTCTTGCATACTCCATCCAGGAAGAGCACAGACTATCTGCAGACACTTCCTCTGCCTGACAAAGGGTAATTGTACCCAAAAGCTTATAAAGAAGTATTTTTCCAACTACTTGAGTTGGTCTAATAAAAGATATCAGATTTACCCAAATAACCTTGTCTGCCTATGTCCTTAGACCAACACGGCTACAACCTACACCTCTAAAGGGGAGCACCTTCATTAACTTGTGTCAGCCCACACCAGGAGCAGGGCTTGCCTGACACAGCCCAACCCTGCTCCCGGCTCTGTCTTCAGAATGGGAGGGGGAGAAGGGATGGGAGGGAGTTCTCTCTGGGGTTTGCCCAGTCTCTGCTGGAGGGTGGGGTGAGTGGATTGGAGCCCCCACTTCCTCCCTCCCATGAAAAGCATATGCCCTAGGCAGCATAAGGTGCCCTATTTTACTCCTGCCAGTAACTGCTTCCTTTTTTTATAGACACATTGCAGTCTTTTTTTTTTCAGTCTGCAGTCTCAAGAGTATGTGATCATATCCACCTGATCTGAACACCCTAGGAGTCCTGGGGGGTGTCAAAGTGTGGATACTCTCTGGTCAGTATCACCTCAACCCAGGTCCAGCCTCCTGAGTGATTTGGAAATCAGACAGTCAAGGAATGTGGAAAGTGGATTGAAATGGTAATGCACTGATAGGCAAGAGAAAGAAATATTACCTAGCCCTGTGTATTCAGATGTTAGCTTGTGGTTGGATTGTTCAAAGAAAGATGAATACATGTTTTCTGGAGCACCACACTATTTATGTACCATGGCATGGCTCTACAATCGTTTGGCCTGAGAGTGAATAAAGGCTATGTGATTTCTATTTTTTTTTCCCATTCACTGGTAACCCAGAAGCAGCTTGGTCTGGTGCACAGATTCTGTACACCAGGATCTGTAAGTACAAATGGGGAATGCTAATCTTATGTCCTTATGCAGGTGGTGATCTGCAACCAATGTTCTACAGCTGCACGTACAGCAGTGTTGAATCTTGTATTTTGTAGTACTTTGTTTGTGCTGAATAAACAGTCTTTACACACCCACTGTACTTCCTGCCAGTAATGTATTTATTTCCTCTCCTGATACCCTGAGTTACTGAAGTGGAAGGGTGGGGGGAGGCAGGGTGGGGTATTCTGAGAAACTACTCCCATTTCCAAAGTACATCAGAGAGCTTTTCTGAAGTTCTTGAAGTGGTTTACAGGTGGCAAATCAAAGCGATGCCTGCTTGAAAACCAGTTTGAATCTTTCTCGTCAGTAGACAGAACCATTTTTATCATTTACTTGAGCTTACAAAAGTATGCAGCACCCACCCTGAAAGCCTCTGTGCAGGCAGTTAGCACCTCAGGCACAAACACAATTGTGAGGCCCAGGTGCTCACCTGGAAGTTAACAGGTTTCAGCTCTTCCCCATCTGCATGGAAGAAGGGAGTTCTGTCTATGGCACTGTTTGCAGTATGACTCTTTATAGCAGAGGCGGGCAATTATTTCAGGCGGTGGGCCACTTACTGAGTTTTGACAAGCCATCGAGGGCCACATGACAGGCAGCCAGGGGCAGATAACTATTCATTTTCTAACTTTTTTAGGGGCCTTGTGGGCCGGATAGAATGGCCGGGCAGGCTGCATCTGACCCGCGGGCCGCATTTTGCCCACCCCTGCTTTATAGACTCCCCTCTGCCTGTTGCTCTGTCTCCATCTAGCAAAGTCTTACTGTGAGTCTGAAGGCAGAGTGGAGCGGAAGCTGCTGTGATATCTGGTGCAGTCTCCTCAGCCCATGAAATGCCCTAATAGGAGCTAACAGTGGCAGCCTTTACCCAGGCACATTCCTTTTCATGGCTGCAGTTGAACAGTCACAAAGGCTTCACATGTCAATATTTGAGTGCAAGCAGAGTGGGGTCTGAGGAATTCACTACATGTCAACCATGCCATTCAGCCTGTCCCATATGGGGAAGTAAATAGGTTACTACTAGCAAAAGACTTTGTACTTTGTAGCAGTCTATTTGCATCCAAAGAAGGCCTTGTACCAATATACCTAATTCCCCTGTTAACATTACCACTGCCGGTCCTTGTTACCCAATTTCCAAGCCCTGCAGGCAAAATGTCATGGCCCTGTGCGCCAGATCTGGCCAGCACAGTGGACATTTATACAAATACATTTGTTTGCTCTGATGCACCAGAGATTGAGCACGTTGGAGCAGACTCGATTAATTGAAGCTGCTCCACACACAAGCTGACGTGCCTGGCCCTGCATCACATACATTTGTATAAATAGTGAAATGTGTGTGAGCACTGAGAAAATGGCAGTGGTGTGCTTTTGAACTAAAACACCTTTGATGTGTTTTAGTTCAAAAGTGCACCACTGTCATTTTCTCAGGTCTTACGCACATTTTGCTGCTTATATAAATACATGTGCCACAGTGCTGGGCGCTTTTTAAAAGCACCTGGCACTGCAGCACAAGCATGTGTACAAGTGCCCAGTGGTACTAATTTCACATGCACAGGGATGGAGCAGCAGGTTTGATCTGGTAAACAAGAGGCTGGGCTGGGCCTGAGGCCATAGGCCTGATCTGGTGTGGGCGGGGCTGGGACTGGGGCCAGAACTAGGATGGTGGGCTAGATCTGGCATGTGGGGCCAGGACCAAATCCAGTGCATGTTGGATTGGACCCATGGACTGTATCTGGCCTGTGGACGGGCCCAGCACTACTCACCTGGGCTACAGGGCTGAAAGTTTGGGTACCACTGCATTAAAAGTTTACAGTCCCAACTGAAATAGCTGTAAGAGCACAATTTCAAAGTGTAGATTAGGTTCCCTATGGTGTGATTTTAGCTTGTAGGCTTGTCCAAACTAGCTCATGTGGATATCAATAACAGTCTAGCCCCAAGAGCACAGGATTCTTTTATGAGATGTTTCATTCAGCATCCCATAATGCCTCTAATCTCAATGCTCCCCAGCTAGATGCTAGCTTTCCTAATGACCTGGGAAGGCACATGAGCCTTGCAGCATACCCTGAAGATCAACAAATTCAGGTTCTTTGAGAGTAGGAAAGGGGGGATGAATTCCATAAGGAGAATGCCCAGGTAGCAGTCCTCTTTCTGCGTTTTGCTGAGGGGAGTCCAGCTGTGTCTCTGCCAATCTCAGTTGCCATAGAATGGATGAGCAAAAGGCCATTGAAGGGTTTAATACAGTCCTACTCCAAAGAGAGCTGGCACTACTACACATTACAGAGCCCCTAACTCACTCGCCAATTAACTAAGCAGGAGGAAGAAAGACTTTTCCACTCATCACAGTACCCAAATGATTTTAATAATTTTCTCTGGAGATTGAAATTAAATGTGGGAACTATTTTTTTATGAAAAATGAACAAACAAATTACAGTACCTCTGCCCCATTCCCAAATAAACCAGCATCACCACAGGTTTTCTCAGCGTCTGCTTTAGCTTTAAAGACATACAATCATTGCTGGCAACGTTTAATGATAGAGAAAATGAGTCCATATGTTACAGTAGAAATTGTTTGCTGAATGCTTGATGTACAAAAATAATGGAAGGGGAAACTTCTGAATGTTTGCTAAAGCAAGTGAAACCAAAATGACTTTTTCCTTCTTACTTACAGATTCCAGGAAGAATGGACTAGAGACATCACAGTTTCTGCTCATTACAGAGAAAATGACCATCAGCCTAAGTTCAACAAAAGTGCACCCACTAAAATATTAGTAACAGGACATAAGACTGCAGTACCTACAGTGAAGACAATCCATATTGTTGAAGTCTATGGACATGATAAGGAAATTTATAAAAATCCTAATTCACATTTACCTGGATAGCCAATATCAGAAACATAGCAAATTATTTGTTGGACCAAAATGAAATAAGTATAGAAATATGTGCCTTAAAGACTACATAGAAAACTACTTAATTATTCATATGAATCTGAACATTTTATATATCTAAAGATTGTTATTGAAAAAAATGCTTCCAGGTTTAATATCAGTAAAATAATGAATGTTGACATAAGTAGCCATTCTCTACAATGTGCTAAATATTGTGATCATGGCAAAAACATATCATTCTCCTGTTCATACAGTAGAAAGAAATGGCAACAGTTTATATATTTGATTCATTCAGTCATAACAACTGCATATTCACATGACTGTAACCTTATTTTAACCTGTGTTCTTTTTGTAAATATGTCAGAAAAAAAACAAACCCATATTTTTGCACACCAGTATGACAAAATTACAATAAAGATGTCTTTTTAATTAAAGACATTGCCATTTTATTGAAGAGTGGCCTTGCTATTTAATTCTTCCATGTTATTTTCATGCATGATTTCTCTGTTCCTGATTAGAAAAAGTTTGTGTAGGTTACAGCATTGAACATGAGGACAAAAGCATGTGTTGCAGGAGAGAAGAAACTGGAAGCGAGTCTATGTGAGCCTAGCTGAAGGTCAAGCTGTAGTTGCAGCCTGCTAGTAAATGGTTCTCTTGATGCAGAGATGGTTTAGTTTTAGGAACATGACATCCTCTCATGCTGCTAACCAGCACACTGCACATGGAACATTTTCTTCCTTTTCCAGTTTGGAACAGTTCACTGCTGTATTCAAGTACAGTTCTTACTTGTTCTCTTATCATCAGATAAATAATAGGAATTGTTACCACATTCTGGTCCTTAAGAAAATATTATGCAAGATAACTGCCAAAAATGCACTGAATTGTGTACCCCCTTAATGGTTCATTCCAGTGTACCATTATGATCTGCACATTTTCATTGTTTTGAAAGACTTCTAGCCATTTTCATCAGTTCAGAAGTTTCATTATTCCAATCACATATTGAGTCACTCAGCCCACTTCTCTGTCAATTATGGATTTCATCCCTAATTCCATCTATTTTATTTAAGATTTGCCAGTTTCCTGAAGCCACTAGTCTCATCCAGCCTCTACCTCACATCCAGTAAGAACTGGAGGGGCATCTTAAATGCCAGCAAAAGGACCTATGCTGCCAGGAACTACTCAAGTTTCATGCTGTCACTTTCAAGCTATGTTTACCCAAGTCTATGAAAAGGCAGCTGGTCTTCTGTGTCTTGCTGTTAAAACTTCATCAATGACCATCCATTTCTGAGATCATCTAACCTTCCAATTCTGGTTCAAGAGCTTGAAGAATTTTACATGTGAAAAAATGCATGACTCCAGACTGGTCTGAGGAAAAGTCATGGACCTGGTTGAATGGGAGAGTTATGAGCCAATGCTGATTTAGGAAACTCACCAGCTATATCCATCCACAGGCCTGGTCTGCATAGGAAATTTCAGCAGGCCTACACTGAGAAGGCTGAGCCAAAGAGCACTCTTCCAAGCGAAATAACCATATCATGAAAATTAACCCCACCCCTCTCCTGATTGTTTGTTATAGTACCTAAGCCATCACATACTAGCTATATTAGAGCTCTGCAAAAGACAAGTGGAGTCTGCTCAATGTGACATCTACTTGAACAACTCTCCATCAACTTGCTTGATTATGGCATGTTCCTCAGTAAGGTCCTTGTCTCTGACATACCTGAGATCATGTTAAGCATGTACATATCTTCCTTGTTGAATCAGCCCTTTAAAAACTACTGATAGCAGAGACATTGTGAAGCTGAGGGGACATGTGTTACCCTCAGCTGTTGTACTGTGGGTGTTTCCTGCCTGGATATTGTGGAGCACACTCAATTTCCATTGACTTTACTGCAAGTTAAGAATAGCCAGCAGGGAGTTCTCATCCTCTTGTGGGATCTGGTCCTCATTGTCAATTTAGCCATAATGCTCCCCTGATTTCAGCTGTTTCATAGCTGTGCTACCAGAAACAGTTTCCAGCTCCTAAGTGACTGGAATAAAGCTAGTTGGAAATTTCCAGGTATATTTTTTCTGTTGGGAAATGTTGATTCCTCAGAATCAGAACTTTTGTAGGTACCTTTCAGTTTCAACAACATTTTCATTTGGGAAGATTTCTTGGGTCCAGGAATTTCTGATGAAAACCAAAACCACCTTAGAATCACCAGGTTGGAAACAAGCAGTCTCTTTTTTAGTCTCACCTGTTGAAAATGTTCCATTTTGTATACACAGTTATACAGTGAAAAAGGGGTTTGGACATGAGTCGCTCTCAAGCTAGGTGAATACCCTGATCACCACACTGGTAGTAGTGGTTTGGGTGGGTGGTGTGGGGTTAGGCTCTTTTTCTCTCTTGTTTTTTATGAAAAATTCCAAAAAATATCTAGTTTGTCTCCATATGGAACAGGAAATTGTATTAAATAGGGCTGTGTGAAGCTTTGGGTGCTGATTTGATTTGGAAGAGATTCAGCCTGATTTGGTGGCCAAATCTCCAAATCAAATCAGGGGACCAATAAAAAGGTCCAAATCGATTCAGAGCTCTCCGAATCTTTGAAAATACCATGGGGACCATGGGGGACCCCTGCCAGGCCCTATCTCCTGCCTGCTCCCCCCTCCCCTGCCCACTTCCCCAGCCCCAACCCATGGCTGCCCCACCCACCCCAGTTCCCAGCTCTTCAAAAAAAAGCCCCGACTCACCGGGTGCTGATGCTATGTGGGGGGCTCTGCACGAGCCCCCTGACCCCAATCCCCCAGCTCCTCCCGTAGCTGCCCCGCCTGCCCCAGCTCTGCTCCTTTAAGAAAAAGAAAACCCGAACTCACCAGCTCCTGCAGCAGCCCTGGAGCTTTGGGGGGGTCATGGAAGAGCCCCCCCACATGGCATGGGGGATCAGGGGGCAGTGGGGATCACCCCCTGCACCGGGCAGGAGGTGGTGAAACTGGGTTTTTTGGTTTTTTTTTTTCTTAAA
>NW_005841889.1:3409192-3420290 GCF_000455745.1 Alligator sinensis
CTGGGAGAGCGGGCGGGGGATGGGCCTGGTTGATTCGGAGATTCGGCAGGAGCCGAATCTCCAAATCAGATTCATCCGAATCAATTCAGGGCAGTGATTCAAATCACGGAATCGAAAAACTGCCCCCCTGAATTGACCGAATCCGAAGCGAATACTAGCCACTTTGCACAGGCCTAGTATTAAACCTTAAAAGAGTTTTGTGATATTCCTGCACAGCTCTGCTTATGAACACACATCCTATTTTCAGATGTGGCTTACTGTTAGAAAGCAATCTGTACCCTCGGCAGCAGCACCTGGTATCAGTGGCAACAGCTGCAAGGGTTAAGCTAACTGCCTGCAGGATAGACGGGGCTTAGAATATAAACTCAGGCCCTCAACTTGGGCCTTTGCTGCTCAATGTCTCACACCCTGCAGCAGCTCCCAGCTTTGCTCCAATCCTTGATCCTGCTTTACCTCTACCTTGGACTCCAGTACCTTACTCCTGCTTACCTGTCATGTGTTCTGAGCTCTCTGACCTGACCTAGACTACAGACTTGGATATCACTACAGGCTAGGAACATAATTTGGACTCCCTGGTTCTGATCCCTTTTGTTCAGTCTCAGCCCCTGATCTGGATTCCTCACAGACACAAGTACTAATTTAATGCCATGCTACTCAAGACTGCTTATGCCCTAGTCCCTGGACTTAGGCTCATAACGGGTGTATGGACAGGAGAAGATGGGATTTAGTTTGTACTAAGCTCTTGTTCTACCTTTCTGTTCTACAGTGTATTAGTCCACTGGGCAATAGTTAACGTGCACAAATATTTGGTTGGGCATATCTGTATTGTGCACTATTTTGTTAGTCCCCCATGTGCCATGCCAAACTTGCATCCCACCAGAACAAATCTATCTATACCTGTATGCCCTCTGCTGGAACAAATCTCACCTCTCTGCCCTAATCCTTGCACAAATCCAGGATCAGTCCATTTGCTGTTGTAAGACTCCTGGAGACAACACCAATGCACTGCAGCTGGTATTACTGCACTTCAGCCCTGTATCATACTTTATGTATGCACTGAGGTTCTGCATCTATGGAGATATGAATATTTACAAGGCTATCACCAAAGGTTTAGCAAAGTGGCAAATGAGCTGCCATGGAATGCAGACACAAAAGAAAGGATTTGAAATCTACAGGCAAGGTAACCAAAAACAAAAATTTGGGCAGGGCTCAAGCCACCTTATGGCATGTTATGGGGAGGCGAGTAAGGTTATGTTATGGAATCAAGCTGCTGTTTCTGCAGGCGGCAATAAGACCGTTGAGGGCAACTGGGACTCCGAGACCTGCATGGATTCTGTTGAAGATGTGTCTGACGGTCAGGACCAGTTCAGTATATCTAAAAGCCTGAATTAAGATAGGAATGCAAGACAAAGGTACTTGCTTATATGTCTGTCCTGTTAGCCTGGATAAGTATCTTTCTTTTGACTCACTAGATCCACTTTTATTATATTGTTTGTACTATGTACTGTGGCGTGCACTTATGTCTTTGTTTTTTTCCTGGTACACCCTGGGCACCACCATCTGGAGAAAATGCAGGCCTGTCAGAGTTCTACTCCTGCCACCATACACTCAAAATGGCAATTGCACTAGTGATGGAGGGAAATCTGTTCCAACTCAGTTTTGAAAGTCCTGTCCACACAGCTGAGCTGTCACCTACTCTCAGACTACCTCTCACTCTGGCCAGACTCCCCTTATCAGCCTCCTGTCATAGTAAACCACTGGGATCTCCTCATACTCAGTATGAAGATCATGCTGGGGCCAAATGCAAAACAACATACCTGGATGTGAATGGAACAGTTCAGTTCATTTCAACCACCCATCCACATTCCACCGTTTCTCTTCCTCAGTTTCCTGTGCCCCACTCCTGTTGTGGCAGCTCTATCTTGACTTCCCTTTCTTGTGCTCAAAATGGCAAAACCTGCCCTGCTATCAAGATTAAATTAAGAAATAGACCCTTAGAATCAAACTGTTCATTAAGTACAGTGCAAGCCAGAAGTGTTGTTAATTACCATGTCTCTGTGGCAGATTGATCAATGAGGGTGCAGGTTTCAAAGCATATTGCAAGGTACTTAAAAAAAATTATGCCTAGAAAATATCTTACAAAAGGCTATGATTTTTTTCTAGGACAAAACTTGTCATTTCAGTAAATACATTCTCTTTAAAAAAATAAATGAAAACACAGAGATGGAGATCGTAAGTCCCATATAAGGAAAGAGGCATAGCATATTGTTAACCTGTAAGGTTAACCTATGACAGTCATAGCAAAACTCACTGCAAACTTTGTGTGCGTTTCCAGAGACTAATATAACATTAAGTGTACAGAAAGCATGGGTTGAGGCTCTAGCATTACAAGGCTGATCTCTGTTGCTCGTTCTAAAATATTTAGCCATGTCCCTGTGGAACTACTCTGAATAGCATCAACTTATATCTTCCTAAAGGGGTACATGGTCCAGCACAATGACTATGCAATTTAGGAACACCAATTCATTCAAGGCTGTAATGAAACTCCCGAGGATTGGTAGGCCTTATTATAAGCAGTCCAGTGCCACCTGAATAGCACCACACACCTCCACATGCCATGCCTACAGGCCCTGCTACATGTTCAAATTAAAGCTGGATAGAAACCAGCTATCAAGTTGTTATACACTTTCAAGTGCTAACTTTATAGCTGGTTGGCTCTTTATATCTGGATAGTCATTTTATTGTGTGATAATTACTTTGCACGTGTGGCTTGTCTAAACTTATTGTGTGATTGACTAGTTAATTGTGTAATGTATATAACACGTAGCAGGTGCCTTAAAAGTTGATTTACTTATAACAGATTGGTTAGTTACTGACAGTGGCAGGTGAGGGGTAGTAAATTTCTGGAGGACAATGGCTACACACTTTTAACGTTTAAGGTAGGTCTCGCATTGACATGCTACAGCTCTGGAGTTAGGTCTGTGTAGCTCTCCAGAAAAATGCCCCCTCTCACTTTGTTTTTGCAGCCACTGTTGGTTTTCCCATGTCTGGAGTGCAGTCATCTTCCATCAGCAGGTGCTTGTTTCCCAAGCCCTAGACTTGAGGCTGCACTGAGACAGGTGAGGTCTTTACAATATTGCCAAAAACCCATGCAGAGCTGCTTGGTACCTTTGTAAATGAACTGCAAAATTGAAACCGTTTGGCAGTGAGATATCAACAGCAGCTGCACAAGCCTTTGTACTGTCACAATAACAAACTGCCATAGCCTGTAGCCCTGGTTTGTCCATGCAGGCCAATAACAATTTGAAAATAGTACCAGCTGGTCAAAAACAGAGGGATTTTGGGATAATGGGATATGGTCCCAGAATCATAATTGCTTAGGCTGGCTTGCATTATACAGCCAGCAAGGGGTTATGGAGGAAAAACTACACAATGTGGCAGGTCTGAGAGTGGAACAAAAAAGCATTATAGTAGCCACCCACAATGCACACAATATGGATGGAATTGTGTTGTGAAGTAGAAGTCAGCTGGCTGTGTGGACCGAGCTACAGCATCCTATTATATAGCCCCATGTCAGTCTCACCCCTTGTAGACAAGCCCTGTGTTGTGTGGATACTTTCAAAATTTTACCCCGATTCTAGTTTTAGGAACTCTTCAAAAGGCTTATCAATGAGCTTGATTTCAGTCCAAATCCATACAGGTTCTTTATTTTCTTTCCAAGTTGGAGTTGTGGAAGGTCACACCTTAGCCACTAGCTATAAGTTCACAACACAAGGACACTACATTAACAATAGCAGCAGCAACTTCACTAGGCTCAAAAGTCTGTGGGTTGAATCCTGCCATCTTAATTTCAAGCTGTCCTTTAAATTTTCCTTAACTATGGGGGTGTCTTTTTGAGGAATGCTGAGTAGAAATGGGGGTTGTCTTAAAGAAATTTAAAAAGGAAGGGGAGGACTACCATAGGAGATTAATTCATTGACTGAATAAGGAAAGCTTTAAACTTGGTTTGAAGGGGCCCAGTGACCACAGGTGAGTTTAAAAAAAAAAAAAAAAAAAAAGGTGGTCTGCAGTCAAAGGGCTAGAGTCTGAGTGTGAGAGTATGAGAGCAGGAAGGACTGGGAAACCACAATGGAGTTATGGAAGAGACATGAAAGATAATAATCGGGCAACTTGAACACTACTAAGTTATCTGTTCATAAATACCAGCAGTATGGCATATGAAAAGGAAGAACTTGAAGTCTAAGTACGAATCCAAAACTACAGCTTAGAACTATGAGAGAGACAAGCAGTAAGATCAGAGTATTGGTATATAATGGTACAACCTGTTTGGGAAGAATAGGAAAAGACAACCAGGAGGATGTATTGCACTGTGTTTCAAGACCCCAAGGACCTGCTGCTCCAAAACTCAGGAAGTGGTCTGTGGAATATTTCTGGGTGAATAAAAAAAGGGGAAAAAAAGAATAGGAGTTATGTGATTGTAGGGCTCACAGAGCACCCCATCAGGAGGAAATGGTCCTGGATAAAGCTTCTTTAGAGCAATCAACAGGTAGCAACTGGGGATGTGATAGTTATGTACTGTAGGACTTAGAAAGCAATATAGAAGAACCTAGTCCTTAAAGTGTTGGAATATGTTGCAGTCAACTTTCTGTTTCAGAAAGTGGAAGAAGTTAGTAGGGAAGTAGCTATTTTAGATTTGATCCTGTCAACACTAAACTGGTTAATTCACCAAGGGGATAATTAGCAACTATAGCTTAATTCACTGTTTTTTTTCCAGTTCCTTGCCAGTATCCCCATTTCCACCCCCCTTCTCCCAGTTATTAACTCTTGATAGCTGATCAGTACTGGATAAGTCACCATTATTTGCATTCCCTTGGAGTGGTGAATTAACCAGTTTAATGGGGAGGATCATTGATAATCTAAGGTGGAAAGAAATTTGGAGAAAAATGATCACAAAATGATCGGCATTTGCTATTCTAGGCAAAGGTAAGAGTGAGAGCAGCAGAAGTAAGGAAAAGGGACTTCAAGAAAGCAGATGCAAGTAAATCAGGGGATTATAGGCTGGGTCTCCTGGGAATATTCCTGGAAGGATAAATGAGTGCTGGCAGTTACTGAAAGAGGCTTATCAAAAGCACAACAGCAGACTACTCTAGTGCAGAGAGACAGCAGGAAGTATAGTAATGACTGCAACAGGAGCTCTTTAATGACTGGAAAATCAAAAAGAAATCTTACAAAAAGTAGAAACAGGACTGGCTGGCTATAAAGGAGTAACACAAGGATGTAGGGATAAAATCAGATGGGCTAAATCACAAAATGAGTTACACCTAGCAAGGGACATAAACTATACAGAGAAAAGGTTTTATATGTATATTAGAGGGAAAAGGATGGCAAAGAAAAGCACAGGCTCCTTACTTAACGGAGGAAAACAAATAACAAATGAGGCAAAGAAAGCTGGATGTTTCAGTCTTCAAAAAAGGTTATTTGTGACCAAATATTTAGCAGCTCTGTTCAATATTTTCATTAATGAATTGGTTGATGAAATAAGAACACCTCTAAAGACTGTTGGTAACACCTAGCTAATACAATTCAGGCAGATTCTGACCCCATTGAAGCACTTTGTGGGATAGGATCAGAACTGAAAATGATTTTGGAGATCATTAGCCATCTGGAGGCCCAACACTAACAAGGTAAGATCCAATAAAGACAAGTGCAAAGTTCTAAACTTAGGAAGGAAAAGTCAATTGCACAAATGTAAAATAGGATATAACTGGCAAAACAGAAATACAGCACTAAAGGATATGGGAATTACAGTGGTTCACAAATTGAACATGAGTCAAACAAAAGAATGCAGTTGCAAAAGAAGTTAAATATCACTCAGTTTAACAAGAACATTGTGTGTAAGACACAGAAGGTAATTACTGTGCTGTCTGTAGCACTGATAAGGCCTCAGGTAAAATACTATGTCTTGCTTAGGGTACCATCCTGAGAGAGGGAGACAGACAAATTGGTTAGAATTCAAGGGAGAACAGATGGAATGATGGGAGGTTTAGAAAGCAGGATCTATGTTTTATGAGGAAAGGTTGAAAGACTTGGGTTTGTTTAGTCTAGAAAAAACAAGGTTAAGGGCAGACATGCTAGTAGCTTCCAATACCTAAAAGGCTGGTATGTATCAGTTGTTCCCCATGCTTGGTGGAGGCAGAACAAAAAGGAATCCACTTTAATTTGCAACAAAGAAGTTTTGGGTTGGATATTAGGAAAGCTTTCTAACTATAAATATAGTGAGACACTGAACCAGGATACCTACAGAGATCATGCAATCCTTGGAGGCTTTAAGAAATAGGTGAGACAACCACTTGTTGGGGATGGTGTTGGTCAGTGGTTCTCAACCGTTCTGGACTGTAGGCACCCCTCACTGAACTCAAGTCACTCCTCCATATTTTTTTGTGAATTGAATGGCACCAAATTTCAAGAACTAGTTTATATATTGCAGTCCTTACCTCCTTATACAGGGACTAGGCAATAGAGGTAGAGAATTGTCCAGGCAGGGACAAGCCTGAGCTGGACTTATCTGCTTAACTTAACTTACCTGCTTATTTCCTCACACCTTACTTATTTCACACCTTGAGCACCCTTCAAAAGATCTGGTTGCACTGGTTAAGAATCACTAGTCTTGGTATATTTGATCCTACTTCAGTGCAGGCTATAGGACTACAAAATCTTATGAGCTCCCTTTCAGGCCAATGTTCTATGATTCCGTGAATAAACTGAATATGAATCTTCTTTGAGTAAGGATTTCAGGAGCTCACTGTAATTTTAACTTTATCACATGACTCTGAAATGCTTTATTATGATTTCAAACTTCATGTGGGGAAATAGATTCACTTTTACTTTCAACAAAATGCACAAGACAAGAAGGGGAAAAGGAATATAATTGCCAGGTTCTACAAATGAGACTATTAGGTTTGTTTTCGATGGAGAAAATATAACCCTTAAGATGAAAGCCATTGATAGACAAAACTGTAGAGAAGCCAGGTAGATAATCTATCTAAGAGCTAGAACTTTTCATTACTACTACTTATTTAAGCAACATAGCACAATAAGCTATGTTATAAATTATAAACAAGATAAATTATAACAAGATAAAGAAACTACACCTATGGTGTTGTATAAGACTTGTGATTTTGTTCCCTCTGGGAGTGTGTTTAGTTTATGATAACTATACCCCCTGGAGCTGGTTTTATTGCTCATGTAAAAATTATTTATCATCAGAAGGCAAACGAGTGCTGTGCAGAAAGAAGATGAAAGCAGTTGAGAATATCAAGCAGACATTTAAAAAAGCTTGTTTATTAAATTAACCCCTTAGAATGTTTGCCAGCTAATGAGTTCAAATGGATTCATCTGCTGGTCTTTTGTTATACAGAGCAACTCTCAAAGGGCATTTCACATTGACTTGTGTATATGTTTTAATGAACAAATGGCTTGCACTTAAAACAACCACACTGCTAGTAAACATAAAGAAAATAGAAGTATGTATGCAGGGTAGTCTTTTAAACTGTGTAATTGCTGCACATCACACCATGATAGGATAATTCTTCACAGATAAAATGGTGACAGATGAACAGTGTTTTCATGTGCAATCATTTACCAGTGTTGTTCCTTCACTCAGAATATTTCAAAAGTGTGTTGCTACTGCAAGTGAGAACTACAGAGATAGTGGGCATACTGTTCTGGTCTGCTGTTAGCCTCTGTGCAGAAAGCTCAAAAGATAGTTTCAAGTTCTTAGGTAAATATGGGTGTGGTCTGAAACTAGCTAGTAAATCTATCGCCATGGGAAGCAAGATATCTTTTGATAGCTGTTGCATTTATTGTTAATAAATCAGATTTGTTCTTCTCTGAGTCAAATGGACAAGGAATTATTTTCCATGCTACAAATTGGTTGGGCTGGAACCTGTGAAGTGGGGGGAGTCAAAAGCACTCAGGGCACTGATAGACATGCAGCTTCCTGCTCTCACTCATGGCCCTTCACAGAAAGCACCATGAGTGAGAGTGACCCCTTTCTGCCCAGGGCTGGATTAATGCATAGGCAAACTAGGCACATGCCTAAGGCCCTGAGCTATGGGGAACTCTGATCCTTCCCTCTGTGGCAGCAATGCAAATGACCCCGTCCACCTTCCCTTCCTTTCTACCGGCCTTGCTGCCACGGCACCTGCTTGCTACCAGTGGCTCTGAGTCGTGCTCCCTGCAGGCAGCGGGCCTGGGGGGAGGGGGTGGTCTCAACCAGCCTGGGGCTCACAATTTGTTTGCCTAGGGTCCTATAAAGGTTTAATCTGTCCCTGCTCCTGCCCCCCCTGACTGTTGTCTGGGGGCATTGGGGGGTGGAAGAGTCAAGCTCCGCTTTGGAGCTGATATAGGAGGAGTTGCCTGTCAGCAGCCTCTTTCCCCTAGCCCCACCCCACTGTGTCTGCCGGATGGGAGCGGGGAGAAGGAAGAGGAGGGAGCTCTGGGCTGGTGTTTGTCCAGCCTGAGCTGGAGGAAGAGTATGTGGAGTGGAGCCTCCATGTTGGGGGGGCCTCAAATCCATGGTGGGGGCTCCAATCCACTTGTCCCCCCACCAGCTCGGGCTGGGCAAACTGCAGTTCAGAGCTCCCTCCCCCTACCTTCTTCCCCTCTGTTCCTGTAGACAGCACCAGGGGTGGGGCTGGGCCGATTAGGCACAGGGACAGACAGAAGTTAATGAGGGTGCTCTACTTTGAAGTGCCTTCATCTGAACCCTCATTACTTGAGGGTTAATTTATCATGCAATCAGACACTTTTAAAGCGCTTTGCAGCTGTGTGCTTCTGTCATAGCAGAGCTGTAGAGCACTTTCAAGGGGCTGATCACATGACAAATGTCACTTCTGTCAGCGCCCTCAGTACTTTGCAGGATGAAGCTCCTACACAGCTCTTGCCTGTAGCCAAAGGAAATATCCAGTTGCATTTTGGGGGCAGCACAACATGCAGCACTGCTGGCTCTTCTGACTTTATCGCAAGTCTCATGATATTTGTTGTCATTTTTTTTAAAGCTGCAGTGCCTTGAGTCAGATGGGTGCATAAGAATCTCAGCTTTTACTTAAAAATAAATAGGTGTCCAAACCTTGTAGTAACAAAGAAAAACTCAAGCCCTGAAGGCTCCAATATCACAAAGCAAATAAAAAGAAAGCTAAATGGATTATTTAAAATAAAAAAACCAAATAAACAAACATGATTTCAATCAGGGGGCCTGGCAGATCATTTTGCGCACTTGGGGTTGACAAACCTTCATATGTGTTTGAACCAGTCACTTGAATCAGAACAAAAGAGACCCCCTTTTCCAGCTTGCTCTCCTCTGGGGGAGCAAACTGCTTGATTATTTACAGAATAGCCAGTAAAGAATGGACATTTCCTTCTGGGAGCTTTGTAAATGAGTATTTGGTGCCTTGCTGTTTTCCTTGAATGACCTGTTCTTGTGTTCTCACTAGGGAAGAATTAAAAGATACCATTCTGACTGCATGCTTTGCTTTGCCATTCTGAAGCAATCAAGTACTGTACTCCTTGGTATGTATTAACATAATTCAAAGTTTATTTGGAGCAGGCTATATCTGAATGAGAGAGAGAGAGATCTTTATAGGATACAAGCAAGAGAAAAACCTACAAAATCTAAGCAACTGCAAGGACGTGGTTGAAATATAAGTGAAAGGAGGCAGGCATAAAAAGGCAGGGAGAGATCAGAGCACCCGTATGATCATGGCAAACATTGAATATCAGAACAGGGAACTGCGAGGATGCTTCTGTGCAAGGGACCTTTTTGCATTTTGATTTTTTGCAAAATCAAATGATCTTGCTCCTGAAAGAACTCAAGCAATGATGACCTGTGGGATGAGCAAATGAATAAAGGCATCACTTCTGTTACAGTCAGATGCAAATGGCTTGTATTACATTTCTTGTCACAATGATATAAAGCGCATCTTTGTAATAATTTTAATTTAGAGGCTGCCTTAATTGAATCAGCAACTTGAAAGAACTGAGAAGGAGGTCTGGTGACATGCTTCCTTGTAACCCCTGAGATTTAATAAAAGTGGATAGGCCACCAAGAAGTTGTTAATTTAGCTATAGTACACACTGTGCTTCATTCAGAGATTTATTGTCTGTTTGAGGGAATATCCAGGAGAGAGCCTTATATAGTGTTCATCCACATGCCCTATGAGGTTCAGTGGTCTCTCCAGAATCTAAACTTTAATCATATACTTGGTACGTAATATATAGTTTACGGTTGCAAAGAAATTCTTCTGAACGTGAGCAGAGTACAAAAAATGTTATGGTGGGGGATAGGTATTCTTAGGTCAATAGCTATAAAAGAAATCAGAGCTCTCTTCCTTCACCTCAATGGAATGGTACCTCAGAAGATTGTTTTTAGAGAACAATATCATCACTGTTAGGAGTTTATTTTACAAGTAAAAGAGGGCTAAGAAACTTTTTATAACAGGATGCTGTGGGGCGGGAAGTGGGGGGAGGGGGTACATTGGGAAATGAGACCAGAAATCCAATTATATGTAGAGTCCAAGAGAAATTATTAAAGCTTGTTTGAATTTAACTCATGGCCCATTTTAGCTCACCTGATTTCTGCTATTCATGTATGTATAGCAACCCAGATAAAAAAAGATAATCTCCAAAGGAGATGACCCAGACTTCCAGCCAGTCACTCCACAGAAGAGACCCAAAGGCAGTGACTGACAAGGAATAAGGTCAGGTTTCTCCAAGATATTTATTTTATTAAATTCAACATTGTTACGTGTTTTCAATTAATTCTCATTTCATACTTTTCTATTAGCACATGCGAATCTATGGAGAGAAGTGAGCATGTTAAATGCTTTTATTCTGCTATACCACCTGTCTCTGACCTCCTTAGAGCAGTGAGAAACAAAAAGAAAATCAGGGAAGGGCCACGTTCAGAGCCATGCTGAAGCAAGAGAAGTAGCTAAAGCGGGGTAGGGAGAGCTCAGATTGCAGGGACTGTGAACCCTGTGAGCAGCAACAATTCCCCAGGAAAAAGGGAAAAAGCTGGCTTCAGGGAAGGAAGGATCAG
>NW_005841889.1:3420321-3421378 GCF_000455745.1 Alligator sinensis
GCTCAAGGACTCCAGACAGGAAGGGAAGTGACAGACCTAGGTGGAGATGTGAGTTGGAAATGAAAAAGGACCTGGGGCCGTTTTCACGTGGTTTCTTACTACAGGGCCTTCTATATTTAAGGTCAGATTCTGTCAGAATTATTCCTTGTGCAACAGCAACAGTTCTGTGCAAACTCTGGTTTGCCAAATCCTGTCCTCTCTTAGTCCATGCCACTTACCTGCCTGCTTATTTTGTTCCCAATCATGTTATTCTTTTCTTAAAGTCCTGGTGGGAGGAGACATGATTTATAGAACCTGTAAGTCCTTGTATCATTATTTCACTGACTGGGGTAGTTTCTAATGTCACTCATTGACTGGAACAGGAGGGAGCTGATGGGAACTCGAATGCTGCTCCTTACCTAGACAACTGCACCAGCCTGCTTCTCCACTGCTTTATACCAGTTTATGCCTTGCATTAAAGAAATTGCACCAATATAAATCTTGTGTAACACAGTGCAGAATTGAGCCCTCAAAATTAATTTAGACCAGAATGTGTCTGTCCATTGAATCTGCAAAGCCTTAAGCCCAGACATAGATTCATAGATTGTAGAGTCGGAAGGGACCACAATGGATCATCATGTCTGACCCCCTGCCCCTGGCAGGAAAGAGGACCAAGGTCAGATGACCCCAGCCAGGTGACTATCTAGCCTCCTCTTGAAGACCTCCAAGCTAGGTGATAGCACCACCTCTCTTGGAAGCCCATTCCAGATTCTGGCCACCCTCACTGTGAAAAATTTCTCCCTAATATCTAACCTAAATCCACTCTCAACTAGTTTACACCCATTATTCCTAGTCACTCCCTGGGGCGCCATAGTAAACAGCACTTTCCCTATTCCCCGTTGACTTCCCCTAATAAATTTATAGGCGGCCACAAGATCTCCCCTCAGCCGTCTCTTGTGAAGGCTGAAGAGATTCAGCTCTCTCTACTTCCCCCGTAGGGTCTATCATGAAGGCCACTAATCATGTGAGTGGCCCGCCTCTGGACCCTCTCGAGATTCCCCGCGTCCCTCTTGAAGTG
>NW_005841889.1:3421678-3426899 GCF_000455745.1 Alligator sinensis
GGACCGAACCCTGCGGGACCCCACTGCCCACCTCCCTCCAGGCTGAGAAGGCACCATCCACCTCCACTCTCTGGGTGCGGTCCTAAGCCAGTTGGCCACCCACCTGACCGTGTAGGCGCCCACTCCACAGTCAGCTAGCTTCCCAATGAGGATAGGGTGCGAAACTGTGTCGAAGGCCTTCCTAAAGTCCAGGAAGATGACATCAGCCTCAGCTCCCGCATCCAGGTAGTGTGTGACCTGGTCATAGAAGGCTACAAGGTTTGTCAGGCAGGATCTACCTGTGACAAACCCGTGCTGGTTTCCCCTCAGCATCGTTTCCCCTGCTGGGCCTGCACAAATGTGTTCTTTGATTATTTTATCTATCATTTTCCCAGGAATAGAGGTAAGACTGACTGGTCTAAAGTTACCTGGCTCATCTCTTTTCCCTTTCTTGAAAATGGGCACCACATTGGCCCTTCTCCAGTCCTCAGGGACCTTGCCGGAGCAGCACAAGTGCTTGAACAGCTGTGCCAGTGGCTCAGCTATGACGCTAGCCAATTCTTTCAGCAGCCATGGATGGAGGTCATCTGGGCCTGCTGACTTGTACCCATCCAGCTCCTCCAGGAGCTCCTTAACTATTTCAGAACTAACCATAGGCGGACTGGTGCCCTGTGAACATCCGTCAATGATCGAGGTGGGGGAATTGGCTTGGTCGATACATAGAAATACTGAAGCAAGATAGACAAATATTTGTGGGATTGGTGCCTTGCTTGGTGATTCCCTCAGGAAGCATGTTGCATGCTTCTGAGCACCAGAGTCTGCAATGGATTCTAATCCATTTCCAGAAACTGGTTTTAATTTATAAAGCCCTTTTGTGGCTTGGGTCATCTCTCTTTATGTCTTTCCATGACTGTGGAGATCAGCAGTGGCACCCACAATAATGGTCCAAATATTTCCAAACAAGGAGACAGAGATGAAAAGCGCTTGCTCTCTCTGTTGATCTGGCTGAGTCTGTGTGCGCGCCCTTTGGGACTCTCAGCTGGTCTCATTTATTTGTTCACTGTTTTGTCAGAGGAGCTTTTAGGGTGGTGGTTTGAGTGGGGTTTCTATTTTGTGGGGGAGGGATTTCAATCATTGGATTAACATTTGGCCAGTTAATTTTGGGGACTGTGTATTTTTATCAGTATTTTCCATGAATTTAGTCACTTTTAATAAGTATATTTTCAAACTCTGACAACATATGTGCACATAGCTGTCCATTATTCTGTATGTAGTAAATAAACAATATGACAAGAGCCATTGTTTATCAGGCTGTTTTATGATTCACAGGTTGAGCAGAGTGGCTTTTCCCTGATACAGAACAAGTAAAAGAAGACCTCTTGAATGGTCCTGCTACCCCTGTAGCCAGTGCTAGGCCTAGAGGAACAAGAATAAAAGAGGGTAAATTAGCTCAGACCAGGAAGGACAAGTAAATTTGTTAAGGGTATATCTGTGGGTATATCTGAAGGACTGGTCACTAACCAGTTTATGCAACCAGGGAGCCCTAGAAATGACCACTTGGGAGCTACAACAAGCAAGCTGTTAAGCTTGTTACATCTATCAGTATGATCAGAACAAGATGTTGTCCAGTTTTCCCCCAGGGATACACTAAAGCAGAATGATAATTGGGTAGTTTCATAGTTTCATAGTAGCCAGGGTCAGGAGGGACCTGAACAGATCATCTAGCCTGACCCCCTGCCACAGGCAGGAATGAATGCTGGGTTCACAAGACCCCAGACAGGTGATCATCCAACCTCCCCTTGAATCTGCCCAAGGTAGGGGCGAGGACCACTTCCCTGGGAAGTTGGTTCCAGATTTTGGCCACCCTAACTGTAAAATATTGCCTTCTGATCTCTAACCTAAACCTATTCTCCATCAGCTTATGACCATTGTTCCTCGTCACCCCAGGTGGTCCTGGGGAGAAAAGGGCTCTGCTTATTTGCCGTTGATCTCCCCTGATTAGGTTGTAGGCAGCCACCAGCTCCCCCCTCAGCCTCCTCTTGCTGAGGCTGAACAGGTTCAGGTCCCTCAGTCTCTTCTAATAGGGCCTGTCCTGCTGCCCTCTCATCAAATGGGTGGCCCTCCTCTGAACTCTCTCCAGGCTGGCCACATCCCTTTTGAAGTGTGGCGCCCAGTACTGGACGCAGTACTCCAACTGCGGCCTGACCAAAGTTGCATAGAGGGGGAGTATCACTTCTCTGGACCAGCTTGAGATGCGTCTTTGGATGCACGACAAGGTATGGCTGGCCTTGCTGGCTGCGGTCTGGCATTGGTGGCTCATGTTCATCCCTTTCCGCCTCTGTGCTTTCAAGAGGGGAACTCCCCAGCCTGTATGTATGCTCTGGATTCCTTCTCCCAAGGTGCAGCACCCTGCATTTGTCTACGTTGAACCCCATCCTATTCTCGTCTGCCCGCTTTTGTAGTCTGTCTAACTCTAGTTGCAGCCTCTCTCTCCCTTCAAGTGTGTCCACCTCGCCCCACATCTTAGTGTCATCAGCAAACTTGTACAGTGTGGGTAAAGTTGAATCACGAGGGAAAATATTGCTGTTTGGCAACTTTGGCAGAACCAGAGCACTTTATATCATTGGCATATATAATAATACATGGCTGCAAAACAGAGATTGGTGCAGAGTTAAGGGGACTTCTGCTCCTCCCTCAGGAAAGATCTGCAACTTCTGTCGAGGGATCTGTGGCTCAAGGATTGGACTCTTAAATCGCCTCAAGCCCTATCAATGAACTGTGGTAGGGATCATCCTTGAATGGAAGGATTGTTGATGACAGATTTAAGGTCCACATGCAGCCTTTCCCAAGTCTGAAGTGTTCACCTCGGAGCCTGGTTTGCTTTTAACAGAGAAATGTACCAGGATCAAATTTGAATCTGAAACAAAACTTCAGAATCTGAAAGTGTTTGGATCAAGATTTTATTTTGGCTCATCTCTTGTAAATAAACAGTGAAGGAAGATCATAATAGTAATGGCATGATCCATATAAAATCCAGTCCCAAGTACTCCCAATATAAAGGATCTTGGGATCCTTGCTTTCTTGCTGTGAGCCTGTTAAAATCAATGGCAAAACTCTGATTGACTTCTTCCCTTGAAGTAATTTCCTCCACTGGCATTTTCTCATCTCAGCACACAAGAGAGGCCTCTGCTGGTCACACAAAACCATACGTGGCTCCTGCTGATTTTACTTTCACTTTATTAACTTAGTGACCTTTGTTCATCGAAGCTGGGTGGCAACTTTTTCAGCCGTCTGTTTTACATATTTCGGATGAAACAAAAACATTGCGAAACCTATGGATGATGCTCTACAGGACATGTAAGTGATACACATTTAAGTGGGGGTATATTTCATTAGATCACTGATGCAGCAACACAAAGTCCTGAATAAATAAAGGAGCGGCAAGGGCTTGGACTAAGGAATGGTTTGTTGCTTGATGAAGTCTGAGATTTCTTCTTGGAGTCGGTTTTACAAATTGCTAGCTAAAACTTCTAGCAGGGAGTTTTCATGTGATACTCTCCTTTAAATAGCTGTAGTGCTTATTCTGTTTTCCTAGCAGAAAGAAAAATTACATTAAAGAAACTTCCTGCGCTGCAGGGATTTAGTTTATTCCTAACGTGATCTAGCGCTTCACAGCCTGGGAGGAAAAAAAGAAGGAAATCTTGCAGTTGTTGTTTAATACTTACCAGATAGTTTGAAGCATGTTCTCATTCTGATTCCAGGTGACAGGGGCAAAATTAAATAAAATAATCAAATTCAAAAAGCATGCCTGCATCACTGGAAGGGGGAAAATAGTAATCTGTCCAGAATAGCTAGTTGGAAAATGGGTCTGTTTGTCCTTTAAACAGATACTATGGAAAATAGAGCATGTTGTTTGGCAGGTCATTTGGATTGTTTGCCGAATTAAGAGATAAAAATCGAAGATGAATCACAGCCCTGGAAAATAATTGGACTTCCCTTCACTGCCTGCCATCAGCAGGGAGCAAGTGATTTGGAAATTGCAGCTCTTGATAAGTTTTGAAAATAAGCATTATTCACTTCATAGGCTCTAATGGCTTTGTAGTGGCACTTGCACTAATACTGCAAATGCATACTCCATATCTGCTTATGCTCTTTGAATGTCATAGATCTGGCTCTGGGAGGGGTTAACAGTGCCTTGCTTCTGCCAAATATGTGCCATATCACAGTTCCACCCATCTGTATCTAGGCTTGTCTCTATCTGGCATATGACTCATTTTGACTGACCAATGCAAACTACATCCCTAATATAGCTCACTAACATTTTACATTCTAGTAGCTGTGCTTAGCTATACAAAAACTCATGCATGCTTCTAAGCTGAAATGGCAGACTGTAAACAGCATGGAGAATGTACTATATGCAGGATGGGAAGAAAGGATGTATTCACCTTCAATACTGTCATCCTTTTTGTTGGCATGGCAGTCAAAATACCTGTAACCGGGTCTTGCAATATTATAGCAATAGCTGCTGCTTATATTTTAAAAAGTTCTGTTCTTTCCATTTCATCCAGGATGTTTTGAAATTTTGAAGGATATTTCAAACTGATTTGGAAACTTCTATGTGCACACTGAAGTTGGCATATTTGCAGTTTGAATTCTATTAGTGATATTTTTTTAATCCTGCTTTTAGCAGACTTAGTGTTATGAATACAAAACATTGTGGCAGGCATTTAATTGTGTGAAAACATAATAAAATCAAAGCCTGTGATTATGTTATGATACTATGCAGTAGGGCTGTGCGAAGCTTCGGGTGCTGATTTGATTAGGAGGAGATTTGGCCCAATTCAGCGGCTGAATCTCAAATCCAAATTGAATCAGGGGGCCAATTAAGAGGTCCAAATCAACTTGAAGCTCTCTGAATCAATTCGGAAAAGATTCAGAGAGCTTCAGTGATTTGGGAAGTCCCCGCTGGCTGCATCAGGGAACTGGAACTGGACTTCAAGCTTGTAAGTAGGGGACGGGGGAGGAGAGGTTGGAGGAGGGGGGAGGAGACCCCTGCCTACTCTTGCAGCCCCCCTGAGCACCTTGACCCCTGCCCACTCCCCCAGGCCCCTCCCATGGCTGCCTCACTTGCCCCAGTTCCTGGGTGTTTAAAAAAAAGCCCCCACTCATCAGCTGCTGGCAGGCGGGGGAGGTGATCCCTGCTGCCCCACACTGCATGGGCAGGCTCTGCCATGAACCCCCA
>NW_005841889.1:3427046-3437856 GCF_000455745.1 Alligator sinensis
TCCATGCAGGGGCTGGAAAAGCGGGCAGAGGATGGGGGGTTTGTGGCAGTCTGGGGCACTGGGGGGCAGCAGGGATCGCCCCCCACCTGGCAGCACCCGGTAAGTACCGAGCTTTTTTGCTGTTTTTCAAAGAGCCGGGAGCTAGCTGGGCCCGGGCGAGCTGGGAGAACAGGTGGGGGATGGGGCCTGTGTGATTCAGCTGATTCGGCAGCAGCCAAATCTCCAAATCAGATTTGGCTGAATCGATTCAGGACAGTGATTCAAATCGCTGAATCGAATCGCTGTCCCCTGAATTGGCCAAATCCGAAGCAAATACTAGCCACTTTACACAGGCCTACTACGCAGCACCTAAAGCCATAACGTTTGAACATATACATGCAATCTCTCCTAAAAATTACTCTACAGGGACCATGAAATCACTTCCTTCTAGTCAGAATCTATTTATGCCGCTACTAAAATCAGCATCAAAACCTGCATTTGATCCAGACAGGATCAACGCCAATGTGTGCAGTCATAATTAAGAGCAAAATGAAATCTGGATTTTTCAAATCCATGTTTATACAATTAAAAATAAGGATTTCTTTAGTTAGATGCTGTATATTCATGACATCTACACTTCTGTTTGCCTACCCAAACAAACTCATCAACTACTTTATAATATTTCACAATGTTTTCAATATAAAAATATTTAAATGAAACTCTTCTACAATGTTGCATTTCTAAAACAAAAAGAAACAGAAATAGTTTAGCAAATGCTGTATTATACATTTATAATACAGAGATGTTGAGGTAAGGAACAAGACTTTTTCAAAAGTGCTTAGTGATTTTTTTGTTTTGTTTTGTATGTTTCAATTTTTCTACTGTTGACACTTTATGAGGACTTGACTTGTGGAAGTGCTGTCATTCACTCTGAAAATCATTTACTCAGAAAAGCAGGTAGAAGTGTCTGGTACATTGAATTGCAACTCCCCTCTCTGGTAGAAGTGTGCGCCACAATAAAAAGCTCCTTTCTAACCTGAGAAGCAAAGTCACATTAGAGAGTGAGAGAGAGAAAATGAAAAGCTGAAAAGTGATCCTGAAACAGTCTTCCAATAATCAGGGCGTCCAACCATTAGGTGAACTAGGTGGTCGCCTAGGGTACCAAAATTTGGGGAGCGCCAAATTATATGCAGAACAAAATAACAGGAACATCACTCTAAATAACAGCCTTGGCTGGCTACAGCTCCAGCTTGGTCTAAGACCTTTGGTTTGGTAAGGGGAGCAAGACCTCTGAAAAGACCTCGGAGGAAAGATCACTAGAATCGACCACCATCACAGCTAGAACTCCTGGTTACCTCCACATAGCTACATCAAGGGATTAGACATGGCTTTAAGTGCACCTCATGGCTCTCTCGTGCTCTCCTTGCAGCTCCAACCTTTTCAACTCTCACGCAGACTTATGACAAGAGCATAGCGTTGGCAATGTCATCCTAAAAGATATTCTGGAAGTGGTGGGGGTGCTGAGGCATACAGTACGCCTAGGGCGCCAATTACCCTTGGACCGGCTCTGCCGACAGTCCTGCTTCCATTGCCCAAATCTTGCCCCTATAGCATAAGCAACTAGTCTGGGCATCGGGCATCCCTTTAGGAGCTGAGTTAGGATCTGTTGGGGGAGTACTTATTTTTCTTACAAGACCATGAAACATCAGTAAAGCCATTCACAGTGACTACTCCATTCTCAGGCCAGGTGCAGACCTAGAGGTACCTGCAGGTAACTTCATAGAGGGATCCTTATAGTGGCAAAGTTCTTCCCAGCTCCATGGCAGTGTAAGTGGAATGTGAACTCTGTAGCTCAAAATTCAGGTTGGAAGGAAATTCAGGAGGTCATTTAGTCCAACCATCTGCGCAAAGCATGACCATCCCTAACTAGATCATCCCAGCCAAAGCTTTGTCTAGCTGGGTCTTAAAAACCTCCAAGGATGAAGATTCCACAACCTTTCTGGGTAACCTGTTCCAGTACTTTACTATCTTCCTAGTGATAAAGTTTTTCGTAATATATAATCTAAACTTCCCTTGCTGCAACTTGAGACCATTGCTCCTTGTTCTGTCATCTGTCACTACTGAGATCAGTGTAGCTCCATCTTCTTTGGAACCACCCTCATATGTCCCAGACCCATAACCATTTTTGTTGCCCTCTAATTTGTTCTTTTTCTTTCTGTAGTGAGGGCCCAAAATTGAATACAGTACTCCAGATGTGCCCTCACCAGTGCTGAATAGAGGGGAATTATCACTTCCCTTGTTCTGCTAGAGATGCGTAACCAGATCCAGAATTCTGTCCTTCTTTATAGGTGTCCTTCTATCCAGGAAGAATCTCTCAAAATGGGCAATTCAGAAGTTCAGAAGGGAAGATGGGTATGAATCTTATTCTCCAATATAAACATCCCAAACTCTGAGGAATGTATAGTTTGCAACTTTGAGTTGTGTTGACCATGAGTTGTTTCTAATGCAAAGAAAGGCCTGGAAGACAAACCTGATGTAGTTCATTTAGTTTACTGATTAAGGACTATACAGACTGTAACCAATGGTAGCATAAGTTATACTGACATATACTCCTTGGTCTATTGTAGTGCTACAGCAATTGAAATGGAACAAGCTCTGCATATCATTTCACATATCCCTCTTTGTCTGACTTGTTTGCAATATACAGGTTCATGGGATTCGGGTAACCCAAATCTACTTTTCTTAAAAGTGGAAGTATAAAAAATACCAATGTATCAGACATACAAATCGGCATAGCTGGTATTTTTCAATCATCTGGCAATCTTGAAAGAGGAAATATAAAAATAAAAACAATGCCAGTCATCTATGACGGAACCAGAAGAAAGCCCCTTGTTAAGCAAGTTGTTTAAATATTTTGCAAAACTACAGGTGAGACAAAATTCAGCTAAACCTCTTCATGTAGGTGATTCAGGATCATGGGATTCTTGTTCACAATTTGTATAGCGCAGAGAAGGCCTTTTATTTGTATAAGTATACATAAAGACATAAGAAATGCTATAGTGGGTCAGACCAGTGGTCCAGGAGCCTGTACCCAACAGTGGCTGGAGTGGATGCTTTAGAGGGAACGTATATGTACAGGGCAGGTCTAGTGTCATCTATCCTCTGTCAAACCCTCCCTGCCATCCACCATCATTGTTTTTTGAGGTGCCAAAGGACACCCCTATCTGAATGTATGAAAATAGGTACCTAAATATGTATCATTCTTTAATATGTAACAACCTAATCATGGAGGTACCTAGCTTTAGTAAAAATATTTCTTTTGGTCACGTATAAGCAGTTTGGACCCCGGTAGCCTGAAGAACGTAAGTATATTATGGGTCTACATCAGGGTTTGGGGGAGCATCTATTCACCAAGGCCCCCCAGGGGAGGACAAAAAATAACAGGCACAAGCTGATTGAAAATCATTTCAGGCTAGACGTAAGGAAAAACTTCTTTACAAGCTGAATGCCAAGGGTTTGGAACAGGCTCCCCCCAGAGGTGGTACAGTCATCCACCCTGGTGATCTTCAAAATGCGCCTTGACACCCATCTTACTGGGGTCATCTGATCCCAGCAGTCTTTCCTGCCCAAGTGCAGAGGGGCTGGACCCAATGACCTGTCACGTCCCTTCCAGCCCTTAAGAAATTCTCAAGTTGGCCACTCCTGTATTTAGCTGTGGACTGCAACTGCTTAAAACTGTACGTAGTAGTGCAAACAAAATGTACTGCATAAAGCAATGGGACCAATCCAAGGCCACTGAGTTTCATTTATTCCAGTGGTATTTGGATCTTTCAGCTCCCCATAGCAAGAGGGAGGCCTGCTGATACAATGCCACAAGCATAGTTTGTATTCAGGTCCTGATGGTCATATTACTTTTAGCATGTAAATATTAGGGGAGCGCGACGTGAGCCCTATTCCATTTGGATTTGGATTCGGCCCGAATCAGGGACAGTGATTCAACTGTTGGCCATAGGCACAGCTTTAAATGTTTTTTCTACGTACCTCGAGGTACCAGCGTGGCTCGTGAATGCTGTGATGGTGGGACGGATGGAGCATCCCACAGGAGCGCGGCGGGGCCCTCCATGTGCTCAGTGGCAGTTCACTTCCACCGGAGAGTGCACAGTGTGGCCCCTCCGTGTCCCCCCCGGCTCAGCGATAAGCTGTGGGGGGATTCTGGGTGCCCCCCACCCAGACCCAGGAAGCACCAGTCACTGAGCTAGGGAGGTGGGGGGGGAGGGGGTGTGACTGGTGGGGGGGAGTCCCCCATGTGCTCCCCAGCGGACCCAGAAGTGGACCAGAAGTGCTTCTGGTCCACTTCTGGGTTTGCTGCCAAGCGCGCTGGGGAGCCCCCCGCGCTCCTGTGGGATGCTCCATCTGCCTCAGCATCACAGCACTGACAACCCACCTGGTACCTAGAGGTATGTAGAAAAAACATTTAAAGCTGTGTCTATGTCCAAACTGTCAAATCTTTCCGAATTTCTCCAAATCAATTTGGAGGGTTCCAGTTTGATTCGGAGAGATTAAAGGGTCCTCTGATTCAATTCAGATTCAGCGATTCGGCCACCAAATTGAATCAGGGACCAAAGCTTCACACAGCCCTAGTAAATAGGTCAAATGCTATTAAATGCATCAGGTAGGAAGGCCATAAGCAGCACAACCCATTTTACTTTCATGTCACCAGACAGAAGATTGGAAGTGTGAGGGGGAAAAAAAGATGGTGACAGGACCACAGAGAGAATACTTCTTGGCTGCTTCTTGGGTTCTCTCTTAATGGGCAAACACAAATATAAGCTTCCCAGACAACTGCCAGGTCCTGATCTCTCAGAGTATGCGAGCGAACATTTTATTATATCTAGTTTTGCCATTACAATGGTATAGTCTTCTTAACCGTTCTGGGTAAAGTTGTCCATTCTTCAGATACTGTAAAATTTCTGTCATGTTAACTAGTGTTAACCCATGCTGTAGTTTTCCTTTAAGGGCATCTTGCCACTAGATTTTTTGCAGGTATATTATTTAAGAAAGCCGGTTGATTATAAAAATAAATGTTATTAAATTGTTATTTGTAAAGGGTAAATTATGTGAAAAACAGGTTTTAGAGCCTCGCAGAATACTGAGATAACTTGCAGATATCATTGGGTGCCCCTCAGACCTTTATGCTATTTAACATGATGGACTAGATGTCTTGAGGCATAGAGGAAGAAGTCTGTGGCCATATCTGCCTGTTTTAACTCCTTTCTTTATATATAAATATATTTTTTTCTGTTTTTGACACAAGCCATCACTTTAAAAGCTTTCCTGTAAAACACGCTGGAAATCTTCATTTTCAAAATGTTACATTTTCTTGACCTAGGTTTGGCAATTAGAAATACACAGCAGTAAGCAATGTATCTCATTCTTGATCACAGAGAGTAAACCTGAGCTCTGGCATTGCTTTTTTGCAAAACTTGTTTTTAGGTATGTCAGTTTTTCCTTTCCACTTTGCTGATTAATTAAATGCTCCTGGTATTTTGTGCTAAAGGGAACTTTTAAATGACACAGATTTCCTCATGCTTGCTGCTTCATAAAGCTAATATATCCATATTTAATTAGGAGCTTCATTTGAACCTCGTTCTTTTAATTTAGAGATGTTAGTCCTTTCTTCTTAGGTTTGAAAAATCTAGCTGTCAGATTTGTCTTGTGTGTCCTTGTTGCACATAAATAAAGCCACTTTCCTAACTGCATGATTGAAACAAATTGTGCATTCAAATATAAATTACGCACGCAAAATAGAAAAATACAGAAATTGTGTTCTGAACACTTAACATTATTTTCCTTTCCACACACAATTTATTACAAATTGCACAATTAATTGCTTAAAACAGTGATTAATTTTGCAATACAGAATTTATACTCTAAATGAACAAATTAAATGGCCCGTAAAACTTATTTATATATAAATTTAAAGATTTAACTTTTCACTATCGTAAAGAGAACTGAAAATGTATGTCAGATGCAGAGAGAAAATTCTACTTAAACAACCTAAGTAATTAATTACTTGGCAAATTAGTCTTCTACGTGCCAGTCCTTTAGACTGCTCTGACATTATGCCTTTGTAAAGGTTTGTGCGCTCTCTCCAACAGAGTGGCAAGCCATCAGATTTCCCTCTGTAGACATGGCAAGTGCTGTTTTCAAAGTTAAGCTACATTAGTTGGTGTCATCCTTGTTTAGCTCTCTCTGAAGCCTAGTCCTACCCTCCAGCGTATCTACTACTTCCCTTGGCTTGGTGCCATCTGCAAACTTGCTGAGGGTGCGCTGTGCGCCATCTTCCAGGCCATTAATGAAGATAGTGAACAAAAGCCATCTCACTGCTTCCCAATTTACTTTTTGTAGGGAAGCTCTGAAGGGAAGAAGTAGTACAAATCTAGCATTGGCTAATGTGTATTTTGCCTCCTACAAGGTAGAGTATGGGATCTCTGGAAGTACGTGCTATAAAATAGTGTGAATATGACCATTGCTAGTGGAGTTAATTCTTTAACTCCCACAGTTGTGGTCTATGCCTTAAAAGCTGGGAGATCTGAAATCCTTCTATGCTTACAAATGTGAACTCTCTGGCTGTGGCAGTATGCTACAGTATACTGTATCTCTGATAACACCATTCTACCTATCTGTGATTTTTACCTATCCTGTGGACCCAAAGAAATCTCATGAGGTTCAATAAGGAGAAGTGCAAAATCCTACATTTAGGATGGAACAATCCCATGCATGAGTACAGGCTGGGGGCTGACTGGTTAGGCAGCAGCTCTGCAGAAAAGGACCTGGTTACAATGGACAATAAGCTGAATATGAGCCAACAGTGTGCCCTTGTTGCCAAGATGGCATACTGAGCTGCACTGGTAGGAGCGTTGCCAGCAGATCAAGGAAAGTGATTATTCCCGTCTATTTGGCACTGGTGAGGCCACATCTGGAGTCCTGTGCCTAGTTTGGGGCCCCCCAGTACAGAAAGGATGTGGGCAAATTGGAGAGAGTCCAGCAGAGGGCAACACACATGGTTATGGGACTGGGGCACATGACTTCTGAGGAGAGGCTGAGGGAACCGGGTTTATTTACTCTGGAAAAGAGAAGACTGAGGAGGGATTTAATAGCAAGGATTCAACTTCCTGAAGGGGGGCTCCAAAGACAATGGAACTAGACAACGGGACAGGCAATTATTTTGCCTGGAGGGCCGCTTAATGAGTTTAGGCGAGCTGTTGAGGGCTGCAAGGGTAGCCCCTCCCCTCGACAGGTGCCCTGCCCCTCGTTGGCATCTTGGGACCAGAAGTCCTGTCCCTAACCCCTGACCTTTGCTGCTGGAAGTCCTTCCCCTTACCCCCTGAAGTACTCCTTTTGGGACAGGGAGTTGCCTTCTTGGAACCAGAAAAACACCAAATCATATACTAGAAGTCAAACATCTACTATAACAGATTTTAATTTTACTTCAAAAATATTTTTATCCTGATTAATTTGTGTTTGCGCCCAGCAACCAGGGTTCACCACATTGCGCATGCCTGGCCTGGCCTGGCTGCCGGTTTTGTCTGCACTCAGGCAGAGGCCCCTGGGCCCAGGCCCAGCTGGCTTGTACATTAGTCCACCTATGACCCCCACCTGTCTTCCCTGCTCCCTGCTGCCACGTGCAGTTGCCAGGACTCCACTGGGAAGCAGGGGACAGAGCTCCCCTCCACTTCTGGTGGAGTCCCGTGAGTGGCACATGGTGGCAGGGAGCAGGGAAGGCTGCCAGCTTCATCACACGGGGCTTCCCCCCAGTCCTCGGAGCTGCATGTGAGCTCTGCATGATCCAGGCGGGCTGGCCTGGGCCTACTCCTTGCTGCTATGTGCAGCTCCAAGAACTGACTGGCGCCACATACTGCTGGGTGCCAGTGCCTGTGAGGACCATGAGCTCCCCAAGGGCCCACTGCCAGCAGCAGGGCTGTGCACCATGGAGAGAGTGTGTGTGTGTGGGTGGGGGGTCCACACCTCCCTCTACCCTCCCTCATATCCACACCCTGCCCACCCAAGCTCCACGCTCCCACTGGCCCTTTGGGAGCAGGTTTTGGGCTCCCCACTCCGCCCAGCCCCACGCTCCGCACTCTTGCCCAGCTTCAGTTTTCCTCCCACCGCTGCCATTCCCTACCTGAACCCCAAGCGAGCGCTGCAGCAGGGACAGGAGAAGGAGCCGCTGGAGGCTGGGGCAGCCAAGCAGGTCCCTTGGTGCTGTAGAATGGCAGCAGTGGTCCTGCCTGGAAACTGTGCTGGCTGCGATGCCCTCCTGCGCATGAGGGCGGGAGCGAGGTGTGCAGAAGAGGGGGTTAACGCGGGGCAGCAGTAGGGCCAGAAGGCAGCCCAGCCATGGGCTTCTAGCAGCTGCAGAAGGGGTGGGGAGGGAGTGGGTGTGGAGCTGGCGCAGGCGCTGCACAGCCGGCAGGGCACGGGACTGAGCCGCAAGTGTCTCATCTGGGGGGTGGTGTGGCTCCCGCCGCTATGCACACCCCAGGAGGCACAGGGGCCACGTGCCCACAGATCTGCACCGGGCAGGGCGGGCTGCCGCTTCTGGCTTTGGCCAGGACAGCGCTTGGCTCTTCCTGGGGGTAGCCACCCCAACATTTGCCGTAGTCTCCCAACCCTCCCTCCCAGCACTTAGCCCCCAAATTTCTCTCCCTCTGCCTATGCCTGTGCCACAGGTTGGCCACTCCTGCAATAGGCTACAAAACAAGAAACTTCATGCTTATGCCTGTTCTCTAAAGACAGTTCTAACTGAAACAGCCACCAGTTCTCCTCAGCACCAGTGAAAATAATCAGTGCTTGTATGTATACACACACACAAAATAGATCTTTGTTTTGTGTTTCACAACTCAAGACTTTATAAGCAGATCAGCTTCCCACACAGAATGCCTTTGGTTGAGGCTGGCTCCAAAATAAATGTCAGTAGTCCTTAAGGTGAAATAGTAGGATTGGCATCATATGTCCATGCCAGAGGTACAGCGCACAAATGCCAAGAACTGTAGATTAATTAATCTCAAAAAATAAAGTGTTACTGATGTTGATTAGCAAGTAAGTTAATGATTAAACCCTGAGACCAAGAAATTGCTATACACACAACTAATCAGGCAAAACAGCAAATTATGTTGTTGGAAGAAGTTTGCCAGATTATTTTCCTGGTAATCAAGTTTCTAGGAAGGTCAGCTCATCCGAACGACCATGTATAAGGGCCACATTTTCAGGAGTTGAGCATGTTGAGATTTGAGTTGTTAAAATGTTAACCTTGTATGTCACAATGAGATGCTCATCACTTTTGGAAGTCTTACATTCATTGTTTGCAGGATTGGTACATCCTGAAGCTGGTTTCGGTGATCGTCTGTGTGGTAGGAGGGGTATGGCATTGCTGTCTGTGTGCTAGAACTCACTCACCTCAGGGCGGGCACCATAAGCAGCGAGAATGATTCAGCAAACACTCTGAGCTAGTCAGAATGACCAAAGGCACAACGGGAACCTTGGAAGGGCAACCATTGCATATTTTAATTTTTCCAACTGAGATCAATGCAAAATATAAATGAGCAATGCATTTGTGAAATCCTTAGATTTTGAAAAGATTAGTGCATCTCTAAGTGTTGTCCTGAATAGTATTATAGTGTTTTACTGTTGTAACCATTATGCTGCAGGAGAAAGCAAGAAGCAAGATTTATTTGGTAATATCTTTTTATTACACCAACTTCATAGCTGGGAGTTGCTTGAGAAGCTTTTGGGTCACCTAAAATATTGCTGCTTGAGTTGGATAGGGATAGGAAATATGCAGGCAGTTCTCTGCCATGGGAATCTTTCTAGGGCACCTTGCATCCTAGGGAGAAGGTGGACAAGTTGCTGGTCCATGCACCTTAATGGTCATTTGATTCAAGATGTGCTTCTGCCAGTGAGTATGGCTTACTGGCATGGGGAGTCTCATGAAGTCAGCAGGACTATTTGCGCCCTTCCAGATGTCCTTGCATCTGATCCCACATCAGATCCCATTACAACCTTGCTAGTGCAGGGGGATCATGATCCCTGCCTCCCCCTACACCCGTAAGGAGCAAGCTCCTGTCAGCTGACCGGGGCTCCCAGCTGTGGGGCGCATGTGGCCACCTGGTCAGTTAATGGTGTGCTAGGGACCATTGGCGGCGCATAGGGGTGCACATGGGTGTATATGCACCCCGAGATTGGCCGCTGTTGACACTGCTGCCGGCGCCTGCAGGTAGTCGCCAATTGCCCCCCAACCCCTGCGGGCGGTGTGTGCGTGGTCACTGATTGTTACTTGCCACCCCCACCCTCCCCACCTGCCGGCATCTGCGGGTGGTTGCAGTCACTACTCCCCACCACCAAGGCTGCCGCATACACATAGGCGATGCATAGGGGGGCACTTGCCGCCACTCCCCAAGATTGGCCCTTTCTGGCCAGGGCTTGGGGCGCCAAGAGAAGCACTGGCAGCACTTGCAGGTTTGCTGCCGGCGCTTCTGGGATGGGCGATCTGCCACTGGGAGACCCCACCAGGTTGGCGATCAACCGCTGGTGCCCCCATGCTAGGGACCAGGGCCAAAGTTATTCCACGTTTTTGTGGAATAATCTTGTGGCTTCTGGCATGATAAAAGGAGCGATCGCTCAACTGACCGTGCGGCTGGTCACAGGTTATGGCCGGTTAATCAGGCCTGAAGCCCAACATGTGCCAGGGGCCCGCGTGGGTTTCACCCGGGGCTGCAGGACGGCGCTGTCGCCGTGCCCCCCCGGACCTGGGGCTTCAGGTGTGTGCGCT
>NW_005841889.1:3438154-3439830 GCF_000455745.1 Alligator sinensis
TGGCGGCGCGGCCCGGTTGGGCCTGTCCCGGGGCCCTGGGCCCTCCCGGCGCGTCCCGGGAGCACAGACTTGGTTTCTCCTGGTCCTGGTCCCGGTCCCGGTCCCGGTCGCGGTCTGGCCCGCCCAGGGCGGCTGCTGCCTTCCCGCCCCGGGGCCGCCGATCCCAGCCCACCCCGGCTTTCCGCTCGGAGCCCTTGGCGCTGCGCATTAGTGTTTTTTTCCCCAGACATCCGAGACACGGGGCTCCCCGTTTTCTTTTCTTTTTTCTAATCCTAAAGTTAGTCTCGGACTGAGTCCGTCCGGGCTTCCCCAGGGATGGCAGCGCAAGGTTTTGCCTGTGAGACAGTGTCAGGACCGGCAGCGTCGAGAGATTTTTCAGTCGAAAAATCACCGGGTTGCGAGGAATGGTGCACAGCGCCAGCGCCGTTCCCTGCTTTAGTCTGGTCGTGTTATTTCGTGGATCAAGTGGGGCTTGCATTCATTTACTAGAGGTGCTCATTTGCTTATGGGGTGTATAAAAAACTTTTACTAACTGCAAAAACAGGCCACCTTAAGTGCAGAAACTTTAAAGATGGGATTAATTAGGTTGTGAGTCATAGCCTGCTTCTGAGTCATCATCAGATTTTATGTAAAACCAGTATTTATGTTGAAATTTGTAGAGCGGAAGTACTGCATAACACAAAATATTTTTGTAAAGGAGATCCTGAATGCTAATTAGAACTGCTTTATGCTGCCTTAAGATACGTTTTTTAAACTACACTCAAATCTGAATAATAAAACACTGTAGTCATACAGTCGGGCACAGCAGCATACAGGCCTTTGCCTGGCTACATAGAGCAATAGGTACAGCTTCAGTCCTAACATCTAGTCGTGAGCCTGAAGTACTGTATGAGGCAGACAAGGTTCCTTGGGTGAATTTGATATCTTTTATTAGACCAACCCAAATAGTTGGAGAATAGTTATTAAACAAGCTTTCGAGTTCAAAAACCCTTTGTCAGGCTAAGGAAGTGTCAGCAGTTGGTGTGTGCTCTTCCTGGATGGAATGACAAGTAAAGAAACCAGGGGCTGGGCTGGGGAGTCAGTTGCCCCGCAGATTATAATGTATCAAAAATCCAATGTCTATGTTTAGTCCCTGATCTCTAGTATCCAGGAGGTTGATGAAATGGAGCTCATAGGCTCGTCTCTGGGAAGTGTTGTGTAAGTTTCCCTTGAGGATCAGGACTGAGAGATTGGAGAGAGAGTGGCCCTCCTGTGAGAAATGTGCCCCCACCGGTAATTGGGTATTTCTGTCTTTGATAGATTTCCGGTGTGCGTTCATTCTGGTGCGCGGTTGTTGTTTGGTCTCTCCTACGTATTTTTCATCAGGGCATTTGGTGCATTGGATGAGGTATATTACATTTCTGGAGGTGCAGCTGTAAGATCCAGGGATGCTGATGGCTCTGTTGTGGGGTGTAGTAATTGTGGGGGTGGTGGAGATGTGTTGGCAGGTTTTGCATTTCTTGTCCAGGCACAGTCTGGATCCTTTGGGTGTGTTCTGAGCTTGAGGAAGTTTGATTCTGGTGATGAGGTTGGCGAGGTTCGGTGCTTGTTTGAAGGCTAGGATGGGTGGCTCTGGGAAGATCTTTTTCAGAATAGGGTCTCTTTCTAGTATGGGTTGCAATTTTTTGAGGATTTTC
>NW_005841889.1:3440045-3456177 GCF_000455745.1 Alligator sinensis
TGCAGGTTCTCACTCCAAATGATGAAGATGTCATTGATATATCGTAAGTACAGCAAGGGTTTGATGGTGCAGTTCTTGAGGAAGTCTTCTTCCAGGTGGCTCATAAAAAGGTTGGCATACTGTGGGGCCATTTTAGTGCCCATAGCTGTTCCCATCATCTGGAGGAAGTGTTGATTATTAAAAGTGAAATTGTTGTGTGTGAGGATGAAGTGTATAAGCTCAGTGATATCTTTGGGTCTGTATTCTGGGTTGTAATCTTGTTCCTGTAGATATGTAAGGCAGGCATGGATGCCATCCTGGTGTGGGATGTTGGTGTATAAGCTGGTAACGTCCATGGTGGCTAGGAGGGTGTTGCTGGGAAGGTGGGCTATGTTTTTAAGTTTCCGTAGCAAGTCTGTGGTGTCTTGGACAAAACTTGCTCTGTGGGTGACAAGTGGTTTTAGGATGGATTCAACAAAACCTGATATTTCCTCAGTTAGGGTCCCATGGTTGGATATGATAGGTCTGCCAGGGTTCCCTTGTTTGTGGATTTTAGGGAGCATGTAAAAAGTCCCCAGGTTAGGTAGCGGGGGGATCAAGGTCTGTAGTTTTTCTTGTAGTCTTGATGGAAATGATTTGATGGTATTGTTGAGTTTTTTGGTGAAAAGGGGAGTAGGATCTTCTTGTAGTTCTTTGTAGTAGGTGGTGTCAGAGAGGTGTCTCTTGGCTTCCTTTATGTAATCCTCACGGTTTAGGATGACTATGGCTCCTCCTTTATCTGCTGGTTTTATTACTATTTGGTGGTTAGATCTTAGAGATTCTATGGCCTTTTTCTCTGGTAGAGAGAGGTTGTTGTGGTGGCGTGTGTTGCAGATTATTTCATTGTTCATTCTTTCCCTGAAGCAGTCAATATAGCGGTCAAGGTTAGGGTTTCTGTACTGTACAGTATAGCACTTGTGTAATCCCACAGAAACCAGCCAGGAACTGGTAAGTATGTAGACAGGAGACTTCTGCGAGCCTGTTAATGTTACACTCTGATTTTTATTGCTTAGCATAATTAGTCTTTTCAGCATATCTGTGCCAATCCAATCTGAGTCCTTGACCCACTGAGGGTGCACATCAAAACACTTCCTGTTTCCTTGATGGGGATAAATAATCATTGTGTCCTTGATATGAGGGCTCTGGAACTGATAACACATGTATAACAATAGATACCACATTTAAGGATCAAATGCTTTTATATTATTTTTAGTGCCATTCCAAACAACTTTAATGTTTAAATTGTTATTTCAGGTAAAGATTGATTAGTAGTTTTGCTGCAGGAAACTTAAATGAGAATCTGTCAGTTGTTTGGCTGATAACTTCGGTAGTTTCAGACCATTTGATGTGGACAGATGTCTACTTTTTTTTTTTTTTTTAAATAAAAGCTCAGAAATCTAAGCAGAAAGGTCAAGGATTAAATGAGAACAAAAATTCATTTTTCATCCTTAGACAGGATTTTTTCAGCTTTATCCCGAGGAAGAGTAGTGAAGGGCTTGCATCGTTGTATGCTTATGGTTAACCACATGCCTTTAATTTCTAATTGCTTGTTTAAAGAGATTATGTAATTTACTAAGCACTTTATTACAGTAATAATTGGAGGAGATTTAGAATAAGTGTTTTAGGGATCATTAGGTATAGTGGTTATCATTAAAATCTAGTGAATTGGTGTTTGCGTATTATTAAAGAGAAGGAAGATTTCTGAGTTATTTGGGGGTATGTAATATGCACCTCATCTTATCTGCTTCTTCCAGGTGTGTTTCCCACTAGGTATCCTCTGTTGTTATGCCTTCATTCTCCTTAAACTCCTGTCTATCACCTTCTCTTCTGAAATGCTGCCTGTCACATTACACATTCATGCCACTTCTGGGGTCTTTGCCTCTCCCCAGTTTTCAGTGCCTGAACTATCTTTCACACAGAGTCTTCAGCTATCTGGTTATTTACCTCAACTATCTCTGTCCGTCCCTGCCTAATTTCTCCTTTATGTCACTTTGGCCTGTTGTTCAGTTCTTATATGATCTTTCTTACTGACCTTAGCATCCTCATCTGTGTCATCCATGGCTTGGACAATTGTCTCTGCATTGCCTACTACTGTGATCTATATGATAGCAGTGGCCTTGTCACTGTCTTGTAGATTTTATCTTTAGATGAATTGGTATCTTCCTATCCCAGAAACACTCCATTTACTTCCCTCCATCTTGTCTGGTTTGTTTGTACTATTCTTAATTTACTCCTCTCTTTCTCCACTTTGTTGTGTGCTGGACCACAGATACTTAAAATCGTGCCAGATAATTATATACTGGCTGTCTTATGCCACAGGTGTGCATTCCTCATTATTGCCCCTGGCATATACTTTTTTCCCTCCTGATATGTAGACTATGCATTTCAGCATGTGGCTTCACCTTTCCAAGTTGTTCTGCCTGTTTTCTGCTTTCTCAAATCAAGACCTCACCATCTGTGAACACGTGCATCAGGGGGCATCCTTCTGAATGGCCTTAATGAGTGTATCTAACATTAGGCGCATTTCCAAGTTGTGTTGTTGAGCCTCTGTACATATCTGTACACAGACTTCTAGTAGTGCATTTGCACTCCAACCTGACTAATAAAACAAAAAAGGTCAAGTTCTGGGAGGTGATCAGTAGCATGCTGCAAAGGTTTACTAAGAATGAGAGGGTTGTCATTGGAGTAGACCTTAATGGCCATGTGGGAGGGATTGGGACATTTGTAGTTGCTACCAGGGTATACATGGGTTTTGTGTTAAGAATGATGAAGATGAGACTATCAGGTGGTAGGAGTGAATTATTTTGCTATTGTGAATAACTTCTTCATTAAGAAAGATGGACATATTAAATCCTACGTTGGAATGGGCATGTTCAGAGAAGTCCAGAAGAATATGTGGGAAAAGAAGTTACCAGAATGGCACTACCAGGGAGAAGGGGAATGGCACTACCAGGGAGAAGGGGAAGAGGAAGACTGAAGATGAGATGGAGAGCGACATGAAAGGGAAGGAGTTGGAAGAAAAAGATACATATGCTTGAAGCCAGTGGAGAGTCAGGATCTGCAGCAGCAACCCTGTTTAGGCAGGACAAGCAGGGGAAGAAGACAATTAAATCCTATGAAAGTGAAGGTACAGTGTGTATCTGACTGACTATTTCCTGGTCTCATAATGACTTGGGGCGGGGAAAGAAGTAAAAGGACTGTAGGGCTATTTCTGGAGAGCATCTTACCAAACAGTACAGATTGGTAGTTATGGAAATATATGTATGGACGCAGAATAGCTGAAGACCAATTCAATCAAATGGTGGAATCTGTAAGAGAAAAACAGCTAAGAGTTCAAATACAGAATTCTGAAAAGGTTAAGGAAGGAAAAAGTTACCGGGAATTGTGGGAAGATATGTCTGAATGCATTAAAAAATGCTCAAAAGAGGTTGTGGCATCTTTCACCAGGAGCCATGTATTCAGACAAAGCTGTGGTGGTGATACAATGAGATACAGGCGCTGGCCAGGGGAAATCCAAAGTATGGCAGAAAGGCAGAGATTGAAAAGAAATTAAAATATCTGAGAAAGAGGCCAAGAAAGGAATGGCAGAACCCAAGACCAAGCTTTGTAAGATTTGTGTAATAGACCATAAACAAAGGAAGGTGAAAAAGATGTCCGCTGACTGACTGACTGGTAAGGGATCAGGAGGGGCAAATCAGAGACCTTGGGGAAGTGCAGTGCATAAGACAAGGAAGACAAGATACTGACAGAGACAGGAAAGATAAAGGACAAGTGGAACAATTATTTTGAGGCTAATACCATATTTAATCATATATAAGACAAGGTTTTTTCCTCCAATGAACATGGGAGTGGGGGAAGCCCCTAGTCTTACATTTGTATACAAGGAAACCTCACTAAATACATTGTCTGTCATTTAACTGCTGTCAAAAGCAGCATGTTCTCAGTAATGGGAACCAACTAAAAAGATGATTTAGGCAGCCAGCTGAGCATGACTATAAAATATGGCCTATGTGAGGCAAACATACTGTGCTTTGTGGGGCCCCACGGAACGGAGCGGAGCAGCAGCAGCTCCACATCCAGCCACTCACCACCCCCTGCCAACAATGCCGCCGCCACCCATGGCAGCGGCAGCTTCTTCAGATCCAGGGCCCAGATTGGAGCAGGGGAGGGCCCTGCATGGGCTGATTTGCCCTGGGCTCCGCACCCTGCTTGGGTCAGCTTTGGTGGTAGTGCCCATTGCACTGAGTCTCCCTCAGCACTAACTCTTTTTTCAAATCATGGTGAGCCACTACATTGAATATATTTTAGCTGCTTCATTACAACAGATGAGCTGCACCTTTCTTTCCCATTTTCAATTATTCCTGTTTTTTTTCAACAGCCTTAAATAGCTGGCAGACATCACCAAACGGCCCCAATGAGCTTGCCCCAATTCCCTCTGTTGCCTCCTCTCTCAGCCTGTCACATATGATTAGTGTGGCCTCACACTCTGAGATGGTGCCAGACCAGGTTGCCCTGTGCCTCATCTCCATATACAGTTTTGGAGGATCCCAGGACTTGTGACTAGGAAAACCAGTTCCAGTTTGAATTGGGGGGCGGGGCTAATTAACATCCCTCCTTTGTTGGGGGGTATCTGCAGTATATACATATACCGAGCAGTGCTGAGCTGTAGGGTCACCATGGCTTGAAATGCTGTTGTCACTGCCAGGGTCCAGCTGAATGAACTACATGGTAAACCATGAGACTTTTGGCTTTGGACTAACAAATTCAAGGGAAACCTCCAATAATTCTATATCTGGAGAATTATAACAAATTTATAAATTTTCCATATATAGAATCTAATTATTGGGGGTGTCATCTTATAATGAGGGTTATTTTCTATTTGAGCAAATATGGTAAGAACATGGAAGGGGCTTCCTGGGCCATCAAATCTGGTCCCCTGCATTCACAGACATTTGTTAAGCAAAGGAATCCCCCACATAGCCATTTCAAACTCTCACCTATAACAAGAAGGGACAAAATCTGACTCACGGGTAGAAGATAATCCAAGGCAGGGATGCAGAGTAATTCTGGTAAATCAAACAGATTCTGGTCAAATGGATAATTAAGAAAGAAGTAATGTATGTCCTTGAAATGAAAAATCAGAGTTGCAAGGCCACATAGGATATCAAGAGCAGCATTGAAAAGTTGGAGATGTGGAAATGTAGGTTTTCTCACTAATTTTTTTAACTCCCATGATTGTAACCTTGATGTTACTATGGTTGTGCACTATCAATGACCTTGAGAGTGATACTGCCTGAAGTTTTGTACTCCTGGCAGGGTTACCAATGTTGGCAAGGTTGAGAGCGAGGTTTCCAGATGAATAGTATTCAACAAATGAAAATAAGAGTCTTCAATGGTGGAGCAAGCAAATGAGGCAAGAACACTTCATGTTGGCTGCAGAGATAGATGAAGGCTGCAGCAGACTAGAAACCTTTGGTTGCCTAGGTTTTCGTAGACATTGCATAAAGGCTTCCTTCCTTTGAAGTACTGAGTGGTTGCTGATGTGCCATCAGCATCCCCATGAGAAGAAAACACATGTAGATGTCTTCCCTCAATAGCAAGTCCTATGGCATCCTACAGTGAGGGGTGATGGGGTACAGGTGCTAGTGATTAGTGGAAGCTCCTTGTAACTGACCTACATGAGGGTAACGGACTTGAAACTGAGACAGGTATGCAATTTGGCAGGTACAATCATGATCGTATTGGGAGGGGGCTAGAAAAAGTGACCCAAAAGGTCTGTCTTATTTCACCTGACTGGAAGATGGCATCCAGTGGGAACTCTATATTTGCAGTGCAAACCAAATCATGAAGTTTGCAACCTGGAATGTCCGTACTATGATGGACAATCCTAACAGTGACTGACGGGAGTGAAGGACCACATTTGTGGCCAGAGAACTTGTATGATTTGGTAGAGACATTTCTGCACTTAGTGAGACTAAACATGCAGAAAAGGGGTAGCTCACAGAGCATGGTGGAGGCTACGCCTTCTTTTGGGAAGAAGGAAAAGATGAAAAAGGTAGCAAAACCAGTGCTGTGGATATGTCTATCAAGAGCAAGATTTTTCCTCAGATGCCAGAATGTCCAGTTGGCATCAAAGAGCGGCTCATGGCCTTTTGTGTTCAGCTGACCAACAGACAGACAATAGTCATCAGTGCATATGCCCTGACTCTTGATGGAGATGACAAGACAAAAGACTTTTATTCTGAACTTGACTAAATCCTGCCATCTGTCCCCAAACAAGTGGTGAGCCACAGAGTCCCAGCTGCATGCTAGGTCAACACCTGCTTCACCTCCCTCTACACTGCATGCCTGCACAGGCCCTCTTCACCCTTAGCACTTCTCTGCACTCCCTTTACACCACTATACTGTATGCTCCCCCACCCTATTGTACCACGCACTAGCATGCCCCAAGGCTGTCACTCAGCTTCTTGAGTTGTGCTGTGGGCACTGCCGTACCATCTTTGGGCAGGGCCAGGCAGCAAAACCCGAGGGAGAAAGGGACGCTGAAGACTCCAGCTACCATTGCAGTTGGGACAATGTGGAGAGAGTCTGTTGGGCATAGTGTGGGGGCCACAGTTGTAACCTCTCACAGGCTTCCAGTTGCGCAGTACTGCACTAAGGTACTGAGTGCTCTCATTTCCTATTTGTATTAATGGGAGCTGAGGATCCTAGCATCTCAAAGGACATGCTCAGCTCCTCAAAATATAGTATCACAGGAGAAGAAGGATGTGCTGGTGTGAGCTATATAGCTCTGATATCCTGTAAATCCCCTACGGCGTGCAGGTTTGGAGAACAAAAAATCCTAGTAGTTCAGCTCATGTTCCCATAATAGAACAATTTTGCAAGAACACTGCCAAGGGGTACTTTGGAATCATCTCCTTCTCCCCATCGTGACATCCTTCTTGCAGGCCATGCAGAAGAGAACAGTTTGACCCAGGGGCCCCCTCTAGATATGCAGATAAAGGCATGATTGAATGCCACATGTGGATGGCAGAAGGTGCAATTGTGGGATTGTACATTAGATCCAATTGTGTCTTATTGCCAGTGTAGGGGGAACCCAGTCCTGGGCTTCCCTTGCATTGGTAAGAAGCAGGCACCCATTGCTTTGCTGAGGGGGCTTCTAGCTGTGGGGGTCCCCAAGAGACTCTGCAGGGCTCTGGGTCCCAGCTGTGCCTCAAGTGCAGAAATACAGCTGTTGTTGTTAGAAATATAATTGCCTGTTTTGAAAGAGGAATAGATATTTGCCATTGTGTGAAAAGTTATGGTGGAAAGAATGTTTTGCCTGAAGGCTAAAAATTATGAGCATGATGCACTGTAAAGGGCCATTGATTCCTTTGTTAGTGTATAGCAACTGACATGCATTTTTCTTTATTTTAGGAGCTAGTGGAAACAAACACCTGATGATATCTCTCTTCTCTCTGATCTGTCTTAATTATATTTTTGGAAATGTACTTTTAATTTTTTTTCTTCTTTGCCCAAGATTCAGATTCTAGCTAGAAATGTAACATGCATTGAATGTGTACATATGGCCTTCAGATGTTGGGGATGGCACAACTTGTTGTCAGGGGCCTGTTTGAAGTGTGTTGTGTGATCCCTGTGCACAAATCAATAGCTTGAAATTAAATTACTTTGTTTTCATCCCCATTGTTTACAGCAGTGGTGACCAGCTTATCCAAGCCCACAGGCTAGTTGAGTGGACCAGGGCCAGTCTATGGCCCTGTTCTGGCACATGGGGCTCCACAGAGCAACAAAAATTATTAGGAGCCTGGGAGACAAAGGGTGAAGGAACTAGGGTTATTTAGCTTGGAGAAGAGAAGGCTGAGGGGTATTTGGTAACAGTCTTCAAATACCTGAAGTGTGATTATACTGCAGGTAGAGATAGGTTTTTCTCTATGACTGTAGGGGATAGAAGTAGGAGCAGCAGCCTCAAGCTGCAGTAGAGGAAATTTAGATTGGAGATTAGGAGGAACTTTCTGACTATGAGGGTGGTCAGGCATTGAAACATGTTACCTAGAGAAGTTGTGGAATCTCCATCCTTGGAAGCTTTCAAGAGAAGGTTAGACAGACACTTGGCTGAGTTGCTTTAGTCCAAGATGATAGTGCCTTGAGCAGGGGGCTGGACTAGATGACCTTATGATCATCTGGTCTGCAGGGCTCTCTATGAGTCTGAAAATTTGGTAGTGGGATGAGCAGCAGCATCATTAATTGCTTGTAAATTAATGTATTCACTGCTTTCCCCTCACCAATTTTTGGATCCATGGGGAGCCATGCATACTGGATGACATAGCTTCACAAACTGGATCTTGGTCACTCTCGGTTTATAACTACTAAAGACAATTCCTGATTATTCTTTGTGTCTGCTCTATAACATGTTTTAATTTGGTTTAAGAAAAATATCAGTCTTTGTTTGACTCTTCTCTCAATCACTACACTGAAATAATGTTTAACCAAAGATAGAACCATAGGGGTTGAAGGGATCATAGAGGTCATCTGCTTCAGGGGTTTGCAACTGATGGTTTACAGGCCAAATCCAGCCTTCAGAGCCATTTTATCTAGCCTATGGAACTTGGGGGTTGGGGGGTGGAGGCTATGGTGTTTTTGCAATGGGAGGCTTTGCTGGAGCAGTGAGGAAAAGTGGAAGTGACAGCACTGCGGGATGAGGGGAGTGACAACTTGCAGTTATGGCTCCGGCAATGTGGAACAGGCTGAAAGCAACTTGCACTTGGAGCTAACATCTGTTAAAGCAGTTCCTCTTTTCAAAATGTTGCTCACCCTTGTTCTAGTACAACCCCTGCATAAATGACTCATAGAAATTAAGGGCTGGAAGGGACCTCAAAAGATTATTGAGTCCAACGCCCCCACTCTGGGCAGGAATACTGCTGAGATCAAATGAACCCAGCAAGGTGACTGACCAGTCTCCTCTTGAAGACTTACAAGGTTGGGGACTGTACCACCTCCTTGGGAAGTCTGCTTCAGATTCTGGTCACCCTTACCAAAAAAAAGTTCTTCCTGACATCCACCCTGAAAGCATCCTCTAACAGTTTATGGCTATTGCTTCTTGTCCTCCCCTGGGGCACCCTAGTGAACTGTGCACTTTTCTTAAACCATCCCAGACAGGTGCCTTCCCAGCCTCCTCTTGAAAAATTCTAAGCCTAGGCATCTTGGTCTATTGTCCTAATATTCTTACAGGGTAGAAGTTCGTTTCTTTCTTGGATTCAATCTAAATCAGGTTTGATGCAGTTTAAACCTGTTGCCACTAGGCCTGTGTGAAGCTGCTAGTATTTGCTTTGGATTCAGCCGATTCAGGGGACAGTGATTTGATTTGGTGATTCAAATCACTGTCCCGAATTGATTCGGCTGAATCTCCAAATCACCGAATCAGCCAGGCCCATCCCCCCCCAGCCAGGCAATGGCTGGCCAGGCAATGGCTGCCCCTCCCGCCCCAGCTCCTGGCACTTGTTAAATACCCGCCCCCTGACACGGTGCTGCCAGGCAGGGGGGCAATCCCCACTGCCCCACACTGCATGGGGGGGGCTCTGCCATGAGTCCCCCAACCTCCCACCTGTCCCAGCCCCCCCATGGCTGCTCTGCCTACCATGGCTCCGGCCCTTTAAGAAAAAAAAAATCCGAGAAAACCCCCAACTCACTGTTCCTGCCAGCGGGGGGCAATCCCCACTTCCCCCTGCTGCCCCGCACCACGTGGGGGGCTCTGCATGAACCTCCCAAAGCTCCAAGGCTGCTGCAGGAGCGGTGAGTCCCTGGGCTTTTCTCCGTTTTTTTTTTTCTTTTTCTTAAAGAGCCAAAGCCGCAGCAGGAGGGACACCTGTGGTGGGGCTGGGCGAGTGGAGGGGGGGCAGAGGGCTCATGCAGAGCCCCCCATGCAGCATGGGGCAGTGGAGAGCAGCAGGGATCAAGCCCCTGCCTGGCAGCACCCGGTGAGCACTGGGGCTTTTTTTAAAAACGCCAGGAGCTGGTGCGGGCAGGGGTCAGCCATGGCAAAACAGTCCCATCAGGCAAAAGATACCATCAACATGGAAGTTATTTTCCTAAATGTTATAACCAGGGATCCTGGTTTTCCCTGATTAAAAAAAAAACAAACTTGCAAATTCTATGATAAACCCCCCCAAATCTGCAATTAAAATGAAATGTCACTATATATATCGGTATCAATTGAACACAACTTTTTACTGATACTTTTACAATTTTAAAGTGATTTGGAAAAGGAATCACTATAGTAAAATAAATTCTAAATACCTATACATTTTGGTATTTGATTTTGAGTTTTTATCATAGGAAATCAGAACTCCCCCTGTTCCCTTAGCTCACCAGGACTCAGGTCCAGGCCTCTCACTCCCCACCCACAGCCCCCTGGCCCTGTTGGTGCCCCTCACTCCTCACCCACAGTCTGTTGGGCCCTGCTGGTACCTTTCACTTCCCTCTCTAGCCCCTCCCCCCCAGCCCTGCTGGTGCCCCTCGCCCTCTACCCATATCCCCCTGCCTCCCCAGCCTGATGGAGGGGCCCCCAGTTGCCAGGGCTATGGCCAGGGACCTGGGTCTGCAGACCCCTGCCCCTCGCAGTAGTGCCCAAGCCCCAGCTGCCACCCCCGGGAGGCAGCAGCTGCTGCAGCCTGAACGGGGAGCTCAGCTCCCCCTCCCCCATGGGCAGCATGGGGTTGTGCCCCTTGCTGCTCCAGTGTGGGCAGGGGGCACCTCTCCAGGGCAGTGGAGGACTCACAGTGGCTGCAGTGAGCTTACTTGCCTGACCCCACTCTGCCCTGCTGCCAGGCTGCGGAAGCCCCAGAGGAGAGCAGCAGGGTGGGGAGCCAGAGCCTGCAGTGGACAGCCTGCCCCAACCCCACATACAGATTTGGTGGGCACTGGTCCCTCCTGCCCCTTCAGGAGCATGCACAGCGATGGGGAGCCACCCCACCTGTCCGCCCCCTGGGCAAGCTGCCCATGGCCCTGTTCCTCTCCCTGCTGAGGCCCTATGGCCACACGTTGTGACACTGGGCCCTAAGTCCCATGCACTACGCTGCTGGGCAGCAACCCCAGCCCAGCTCAACTTCCTTCCCCCCCCCCCCCCCCCCCCCCCGCCATTATCCTAGCGGCCATGTGCCTGTACATGCAGGCATGCTCTCTTCCCGCTCCCCCCAGCCCCTTGCAGGCTGGAACTCTGCCAGCCTCCAGAGAGCTCTTTGCAAAAGAGCAGAAGCCACATGTTTTTCTGTTCAAATAAAAAAATCCATGCTTTTCTTGGGTAAAAGGGAAACGGAAAACCTGGATCACTGTTTATAACAAAGAGGAAGTATACAAAAACAGAGTTTAGTGTATTAAACTTTTGCTCGCTCAAGTTGGCCCCACTAATTTGATAGGGTCACTCACATGAGTAAGGTTTAGAGCAGATATTGCATAATTTGTAACAAGTAAGTACTAATTTCTTTTTCTGTGCATCTATAATTTAAAAATTGTTCTTTTCTTCTGGGGAGAAGCATCAAAGCCTTCATGGACTAAGTAGTGAAACTGCTGTAAAGCTATTTAAAATAGCTCGGGTAATGCCAAGGGGTGGGAGTTTGCCTGGTAGTGGGTGAGTGAGGGAGTGCTTGCTCCCATGCTTTGGGAGTCCTACAGGGGTCTGAACTGTGGCTGGGGGCATTGTCACTTTTCTGTTTTCCCTTAGAATCATAGAAAATTAGGGCTGGAAGGGACCTCAGGAGGTCATCTAGTCCAACCCCCTGCTCAAGACAGGACCAGCCCCAATCAGATCATCCCAGCAAAGGCTTTGTCTAGCTAGGTTTTAAAAACCTCCAAGGGTGGAGATTCCACAACTGTTTCCTAAATACGAGTTTAATAAACTTCAGTAAGCCTACAACTGACTGAATTCAGCAATGCACTTGCCTGACTTTGTGGTATGGTGAATGGAGGATCCATGGGGCTGAGGTTCCACAACTGAGCTAGTTGTTAAAAGATAGGTTTCACTGAAAAGTAGTGCAAGGTTGTTTATTGATTTTAAAAGTGCCCACAAAAAGAGAAAAAAGGGGGAGGGGGGTGCAGGAGAGTTCTGGCTGTATATAACAGAGTGGTCAGTTGCAGCAGCATGTGGGGGGTGGGAGATGAGGAGCAATGCAGTGTGGGATGCCTGGAGGACTGACCAGACGTGCATCACAGAACATTTGGGGTCCACACATAACACTGAACTAACTGGTTCACAGTGAACTGGTTCAAAATAGTACTTGATTTTCCAGGTACACATTTTTTTTAACCATTCTAAATAAATTTGAACCATTTTAACAGGGGTGCATGTCTATCTGCTTAAGGCTTACATTTAAACTATTAAACTATTATAAATGTTATATGTAGGGACCTGCCAAATTCCAAATTAACAATTTCACAATTTTCATGGAAACAGTAGATTCGGTAGGTCCCCTTGAAAAAGCTTGGTCCCCATGAAAAAGCAGGAAAAGGGAGGGAAATGCAGCTGCAAACAGAGGCGGGAAGCATGGGGGGGTTGTTACAGCGCATAGTGTTTAGTACCTGTAATAATAGGTATTAACTCAATGTGCAGTAACCGGTGCTACTGAACAGTAGAACCAGTGCACTTTTTTTAGTGATGCGAATGTGTAGTAGACTAATTCTACTACGCATTAGCACGACTTTTGCCATGATGTGCTAATGCACAGTAGAATTAGTCTGCTGTGCATTAAGCATCTCCTGTAGATACACCCTGTATCTCCCAGATTCATGCTTGTCACTCCTTGTGGGGAGTAAGTGGAGCTCAGTTGTGTCTCAGCAGGTGTGTCCCATTGCCCTAGAAAACTTGGGGCCTTCATGGGGTCGTTTTCCTTGTGGTGTTTGTGGAGCTTTCCCAGAGGAATAGTGGGAGCAGAAAAACACTTGAAGAGACAGGAATGAGATCAGCCACTACTTCTGCATTATTCTTTTAATGACTAGAATTTAAATGAATCATGCCTATCTAGCATGTTTGAAATATTGTGCCCAATCTCAACCTAAAAAATAGAGGGATTTGTAAGGGAGTGTGGAGCGTGGCTAGGTAGAAGAGTAGTGGGAGAACAGGGAGCAAACTACTAAGCCTGTGCGAATAGGGAAGTATTCGATTTGAATTCTTGATTTGGAGGACGGTGATTTGATTCAGATTGCTGTCCTGAAATAATTTAGCTGAATCTGCTTCGGAAGATTTGGCGCTGAGTCAGAGAGATTTGTTTATTCAGCCATAAACTATAATGGGGAATCACTGAAATACCTATAATTTTGTCATTTTTTGACAGATATGGATGAAAACAGCAGGGACGGTAGCCCCTTCTGAGAGCATGAGGTCTGCCAAGTTTCAAGGGTTTTCTGGGAAACTGCACCTCAAAATGCTGAAAAGCAAATCTTGTGACATGTATGACTTTGTGTATGTGTGTTAAGGCACAACAGGGTAAAAACAGCAGGGATGGTAGCCTGTAACAGGGGGCCTTCCCAGTGCTCAGACAGAAGCAGCTCACAAAAGGGACAGAAAGGCTGCAGACAGAAGCTTATATGCTGTTTCTATGTCTCTCCCCCAGAGCACTGTGATTGGAAGGGGACTCAGGGAAAGATCACAGTCATTGGCCAGCTATAAATGTCAGTCTTTCCCCACCCCGCTCTCCCTCCCTCTTCTCAGTTTCTGTTACCCTGAAAGACTGCCTTCTGAATTTCCGAATCTTTTCCGAATCGATTCAGAGGGGGTTTTTTGGTCTCCTGATTCAATTCAGATTCGGTGATTCGGCCTCTGAATTGGACCGAATCTTCTCTGAATTGAATCGGCGACCAAAGCTTTGCACACCCCTACAAACTACCACTACAGACACTATTTTAAAATGGTCCTTTTGACACACGTCACAGACAAAAAACAAAGCAACCAAAATCCCTTCATAAATATATGAGTCTGAGCTAGGGATAACATTGATCTCTGGTAAGGATAGTTCAGTCGCACTCAGAGAGTTCTGAGTTCTCAGAAGCAAAAGAGCCTAGAAACACAATCTGAAACATCTTCTGTCTGCCTTTACTTAGAGGAGGAGAAAGCAGAGCTGCTCTGGAGATCCCAGAGATGCTTACACCACATAATATAATCTATGCTGCACAAAATGTGGGATTTTCAAATGTCAGCAGAAAGCCCTGGCTGAGGATAGTGATTGTTTAGTGACTTACTGATAAGGACTCTGATGGTAGGGAGTATTTTAGTCTGCTCAGAATGTGATCTTAACTTAAATGTGACCTTCCATTGATGTGACCTCATTTGACTGGTAGATTCACTCTTAATACACTACTGCGTATTGTCTGTGTGGTATACAGCAATCACTAAGAAAGGAGAAAAAAAGAGGGGTGAGATTACTTGGTGTTTCAGACTTCCTAATTTTTATTTTGCTAGTTGTTGTTGTTAGTCATTATAGCAATTCTTGGTAGCATTTTAGTTTAAATTTAACTGAATCTGGAGATGTCCATTGCAAACCTAATCGTTCCTGAGTATATAACTCCTGTGTCTCTGCCTCTATTGTGCCCTCTTGCAAAATAATCCTTTGAAGATGCAGAATCAGATGTGCCAGGCTTCAGTTCATTAGCCTCTCTTCATCTATTGTGCATGGCCATGCTAACAGGTATCTATCTCCCTGGCCATGCCTAGGCCCTATGTACATCTAGCTGAGCTGAGTTGGAGTTGAACAAATAATAGTATAATGGAAATCCAGTTGTGTCTTTAGAATTGTAAACCATCTGTGATATCAATGAACCTTTTTGTGTTAATGGAAGTGACTCTGGCACTAGAAGAGCTGTTACTGAGTTATGATCACACAGGGAGATTTTTCTGACTCTTTTTCAGTTCTTTTTTAATACTGCACTAGTGATAAAAAAGGAGAGATAATACAAAGCCTATGATACAGAAATGTCAAGCACTATGCTTACACAAAGAGCAGCAGGTTAAAGCTTTCTGCAGGCTGATCTGGTATGCATACAAGAGAGGTAGTCAGTGAAAGTCTACCTGTCTTGTATGCATACCAGACCAGCCTCTGGCTTCTTTACTTTTCATTCCATCCAGGAAGAGCACATACTAACTGCTGAAACTTCCTTAGCCTGACAATGGGTTTTTGAACCCAAAAGCTTGCTTAATAATTGTTTCCCAACTATTTAAGTTGGTCTAATAAAAGATATCAGATTCACCCAAAGAACCTTGTCTGCCTATGTCCTTAAACAGGGGTGTCCAAACTTTTTGAATGTGGGGCCGGATCACAAACTTTTTATCACCCAGTGGGCCAGCAAGCTATATTCAAAGACATCACAGGAAGTGGTATCAGATCAGGAAGTGATGTCATGTGACATTTGACACCAGTGAAGTTGCAGGGGTTGACATGGTGCTGGTTGACTTGGCATGCATGCCCAGGTTGACGTGGTGCTGCAGGAGCCGCTTGGCTACAACCGGGTTGACCTGGTGCTGGAGAAGCTGTGGGGCCAGGCTGGGGTTAACCTGGGGCTCACCTGCCTGGCCTGCTAGTGCCATGCCCAGGTTGACATGGTGCTGCAGGACCCACCTGGGCAGAACCGGGTCAGCACCAGCCAGGAAAAGCAGCATGCAGCTGAAGCCAGCGTCAACGGGAGGAGGCCGGCCAGGGCTGCACCGGCCAGCAGAAGTGGTGGCGGAGTTGTGTGCCGCTCAGGACTAACTGGTGCAGGCTCGTCCCGTGCTGAGCAGCACACTGCTCCACTGCCGCTTCTGCTGGCCAGTGCAGACCCGGCCGGGCTCCTCCTGTCCCCAGCAGCACATGAGAAGTGGCCCCCTCAGGGCCTTGCACGCGGGTGGCCAGTGCCCAGGGGGAGCAGGCGCTGCCTTGCTGTAGCACAGGGCAGGGCAGCGGGGCTGGCTTGAAGTGGGCAGGTGAGGAGGCAGGCACGGGCCGGCAGTGCCAGCGGCCGCTGCTTGGCCTCCCACACAGGGCCGTTTTCCCGGGCCCCACGAGGGTAAGCAGCTCCCCTCCCCTCGCTGTTGGCTGGGGCCTGCAGGCCAGCCCTGCCCACCTCGCCGTGGCTTCATGCTTTGTGGCAGGGG
>NW_005841889.1:3456198-3467899 GCF_000455745.1 Alligator sinensis
GCCGGGCGAGCCATATTCAAAGACCTCACAGGAAGCGGTATCACATCACCCCCCCAAAATGAAAGTACAGTGTTTACTTTTGTTTCCCATTGCAGCATCTCGGGCCTCAGAAAACAGCTTGGAGGGCTGCATGGTGGCCCGCGGGCCATATGTTGGACAAGCCTGCCTTAGACCAACATGGCTACAACCTACACCCCTGTAACATGTAGTTTTATGCACCTACACTGAGAGCATTTGTTGTTGTTGGAGGTTCCATTTTTCTACACAAAGTACAAAGTAAAAGTCCTGTTTGCCATAAAAGATTTCACAGCACTGAAGCAGAGATGTTATTCTTAGTGTCCTGATTGCATTTCAGTTTTAGGAATTTACATTGTGCCAATTTTTGCAGTCCTTGCGTAGACCAAAGTCAGTGGTATTTGTATATAAGTTTGTGTAGGTATAAGCAATGAGTCAGGGCTGTAAGATTTGCATCCAGTCTTATTAAAATGTCCCAGTAGTTTTGATCGGCTATCACAGGCTTCTTCACTTCCTGTCTTAAACTGTTGTGTACTATTGGCCTCAGCTCCTACATAGCTGTCAAATACCAGACATTGTTGCATTTCAGTGGTGGGAGTAGTGAATAATGGATATACCATATCTCTTTGAAGCCAGTTATGTTTTAGCATTCTATGTGATCGAGGATATTTCTCTGCAAGATACTGAAGATTCACATTAAAAATTTTATCAAATAAGTTTAAACATTATAATTTGATTTAATATTCACAAATGATAGGAGATGTATTTTCTGCCTACACAGATCCAGCAGTTTTACACCTTTAAGACAAGCAGATGCAGAGATAAGACATCCATCAGTGCTTGCTACATTATAAATATTTTAGATCAGCATTTCCCAAAGCATAGAGAATGTTTTTTCAGGAGGGAGAAGAGCAGTGCAGAAGACTAGCCCTGGGTTTAGAGATAAATAATTTGAGATGGGTGATTTTTTAAGAACATACTGCAAGGTTCTGACACAAGAGAAAGGGCACAATTGATTGCATTTTCCTGACAAATGGCTCCACTCTCAAAAGTTGTGTTACAGAAACTATTCTGCTCTACCTTTTTTATTACCGTGTAATTTGAAGATTAAAATTAAACATGGTTTTGCCATCTGATAATAACGGTTGTTTGTATGGCATTCTGTTCCTAGATCAGTCATACTGTGATCGGCTACGACAGGACATGTACTTTCTTACAAGCAATGGCCGACTGAGTGAGCACCTGGTTGATAAAATTATTCTTCAGCTGAACAGAGTCTACCCCCAAATTCTCACTAATAAAGAAGCAGAAAAGGTAATTAAATGAGTTTTACTGCAGCATGTCTGAACATAGCATATTATTCTGACTGCCATGCATCTAGTTTAATTCAACAACTGGTAGACCTGCCACATATTAAACTCAGGAGACAAATTCCTAAATATCTGACCACTTGTCCCATTTTCTTTTTTTACTACCAAAAGTAGTAAAAGTTACAAAGTAGTTAAAGTTTGCAGTCAGTGATGTGGTATTTGAGTGCCTCATGAGAACTAAGGCATTCATCCTGGTAAGATACCTGCATGGTAAGAAAATATGATGTCCATTTTAGTGATGAGAAAATGAGGTATTGTCTTCAGTATTGGTTGTATAATTTTGATGAATGGTGTGATTTTTTTTTTTTTTTTTTTTAAACCAGCATGAACTCCTGGGTTAAATCAGAATAAGCCAGATTTAAATTGACTATCCCAAAATTTCTGTAGGTAAGTCAGTTTAAAAATAGACCTCTAGTTAAACCTGTGCAACTTAGAAGAGAGACCAGGCTTGAGAGAGAGCCAAAATTTTCGGAAGTGCTTACTGGTTTTGGATGCAAAATCATTGAAGTCAGTACATAATAAGTGAAATGTGGATTTTAAAAGCCAGCAAATCAAATTGGTAGCAGTCTGTTCTTATTGGCTGTGTCTATACTACTGTGCATATATGTGTTGCGACGTCTCAGACGACCTTGAGATGATACAGAAGGCACACTTCTGCATAAGAAAATGTGCAGCATGGGTTCTAAATTTGATACTGGGGAATCCCGGTATTAAAAAAAATGTGCCAGAAAAAGGTTGCACGGGGTGCACTCTCAGAGTATGCTTGCAAGCAACTGGAGGCTGGGTCTTCAAAGGAGACACTGACTTGAAGGTGTCCAGCCTCTCAAGGTGTTCCTTCACGAGGTCAGCATTGATGAAGGGTAAGGAATCCCCCTCCCCCAGCCGTTCCTGTCCTGTAATGGGCAGGGGTGCCCCTTGGGACTGGTGAAAAACTGATGCAAAGTACCCATTTAGCAAGTTAGCTTTGTCCTGGGCATCGGTTGTCAGTTGTCCCATTTGGCTTAGCAGGGGTCTGATGTTGCCCTTGCTTTTCCTCTTGCTCCCCACATATCTAAAAAAGGACTTTTTATTGTCCTTAATACTTGTAGCTAGTTGAAGTTTAGTCGCAGCCTTGACTTTCCTGGTTTGCTCCCTTCAGGTTCAGACCAGTGCAGAATATTCTTCCTTGGAGGTGGATCCAGTCCTCCATCTTTTGTAGGTGTTTCTTTTTAGACTCAGGAGGTCTGCTAGTTCCCTGCAGAGCCAGGGGGGCTGCTGTGCCCTTTTGCTGCCTTTCCTCTGAGACAGAACAGACTTAGCTTGTGCATCCAGGATCACTCCCTTGAGGAGCAACCACTCATCCTGAACTCCCCTCCCTTTTGGGTCGTGGTCCCTTAGGGCCTCTCCAACAATCCTCCTGAGCTTGTCAAAGTCAGCTTTCCTGAAGTTGAGGGCTTCTGTATTGCTGACCGACTTGCCAGCTTTACAGTGGATGGTGAAGGTGATTAGCTCATGATCGCTGTCACCCAGCTTCCCTTCGATCGTTAGGTTGCTGATTAGGTCGACCCCCGTAGCCAGTACCAGGTCAAGCAGTGCTTTACCTCTCGTCGGCCCACTGACTTCTTGTGTCAGGTAGAGCTCATCCATGCATAAGAGAAAGCTTTGCGACCGCTGTTATTTGGCCGAGCACTCTTCCCATGAGATGACAGGGTTGTTGAAGTCTCCCATGACAACCATGCACTGGGAGCGCACAGCTTCAGTCAATTCCCTGGTGAACTCCTGGTCAAGCTCTTGATCCTGGGTAGGAGGTCTGTAATAGACTCCCACCATTGTGTCCCCTGTGCCGTGTTCCCCATGGATTTTAACTTAGAGGGTCTCCAATTGTCCACCCTGAGCACCAATGTCAGCTTGCAGGGATGCGTAGCTTTCCTTGACAGAGAGAGCTACACCCCCGCCCCTTTGTCCACTCGATTTCTCCTGTACAGGGTATAGCTGTGGCAGAAATGCCCCCGTCGGTGCCCCTCTCCAGAGATCTGTCTCAGCCAGCCCGAGAGGCTGGTGTTGAATCTCTCACAGCGGGGATCTCGCTCCTTGTCTGCAGACAAAATCTCGAGTTTATTTCCCAAGCTCCTGGCATTTGTGTACAGGCAGGCAAGTGACCCTTTAGGGGCCCTTGCCTTGCCCACAGCTCACTCCAGGGCTGGGGCAGGGGTAGGCTCCCTTAAGTGCCTTGACCTGCTGGCTTTGCAAGGGTTGCTCAGTGGGCTAGCAGTGGTAGTAGTCCCCCCACCCCCGGTGGGCTCAGTTTAAAGCCCAGTGGAGCAGGTCAGCCAGTCTGGCTGAGAAGAGCCTCCTTCCCAGCAGAGAGAGGTGGAGGCTGTCCCTTCCCAGGAGCTCAATGCCTCTCTTACCAAAGAGCGGACTGTGGTCATGGCCAAAGCCTTCCCGATGACACCAGCGTCGCAGGCTTTGGTTCACTACCTCAATCCTGCTCTCCCTCCTCCATCCGTAGCCTGAAACTGGGAGGATCGAAGAAAATACCACCTGCGCTCCCAGACCCTTAAGCCCCGCTCCCAAATCCCTGTAGCACTTCATGACCCAGCTGGGAGCACTCCGAGCCGTGTCATTCGTGCCCACATGGATAGGAGCATAGGGTAGTGGGCTGGGCTTTGGTTCACTACCTCAATCCTGCTCTCCCTCCTCCATCCGTAGCCTGAAACTGGGAGGATCGAAGAAAATACCACCTGCGCTCCCAGACCCTTAAGCCCCGCTCCCAAATCCCTGTAGCACTTCATGACCCAGCTGGGAGCACTCCGAGCCGTGTCATTCGTGCCCACATGGATAGGAGCATAGGGTAGTGGGCTGGAGGAGTTCAGGGATCTTCTCTGCAATGTCTTGGATTCGGGCTCCCAAGAAGCAGCAGACATCCCAGGCTAAGGGGTCGGGGCGGCAGATTGCCCCCTCAGCCCCCCTCAGGATAGAGTCTCCCATGACAAACACTTTGCCTTTTGTCTTAGGGAGAGCGGGGGAGGTAGCTATAGTTGAGCCTGCGCTGTCTACCAGAGCTGGCAGTTTATCAGGCTCTGCTGGGGCTGCAAGAGGTTTGTACCTGTTGCAGAGCTTCAGTGGGGCGGGGACCTTGGTGCGGCGGACTTTGGGGCCCTTGACCACCTTGGACCAACCCCTTGGCTGGACAGCATGGGAGGTCCCCAAGTCCTCCCTTGTCCTGGAAGGCGACCGTGGTCTACCCTCCGCCTCTAGGGGGTGAAGGGCCTGGTAATAGGAGTCTTGTCTCCCGCTTGCCATCCCTGATGGCACGTGGTCTCTGGACTGCGGCCTGGAGCTCCTCCAGCGGGCGTGCCAGAGACCCCAGAAGGGAGCAGACCTCACAAGGGGAGGTGGCCATTCTCCCAGACCCCAGAGCCTGAAAAAGTGACAGGCAGCCCCCGCAGCCGAGAGCCAGGGGCTCCGTCTACGTGGAGCCCGGAACCATGGGCTCCGTCTGGGTAGAGGCCTCTGAGGTGCCAGAGTGGGGGGCCGCAGACCTTGAGGAGACCCTCGGATTGCGGCACGTGTCCATCTGCATTTTACTGACAGTAGCCTGGCTAACTGTGACTACCTACCGTAGGGGCTCACAGTCAGGGCTGCAGGCCCTCCCACTCACCCTCCTTTGCAAACTTCCACGCTAACTCACATGCCAGGCAGACAAGCGCACCTATTTGTGTGACCTGTTCGTGAGGCTCTGGTCGCGCAGCTCCCTGGGGGCTGGGCGAAGTAGGAGCCGGGGGGGAGGGTGCATGTCCCTCCCCGGCTTGGATTCAGCTGCCCCGCAGCTGTCTAGGGTTGGGGTCCCTCCCTCCCTGCCACAGGCCCCACCTACCTCTGGCTGTGGTGGAGGTCCAGGTTGGGGTTCTGCTGGGGGAGCCTGGGGGTCCCTGGGCTCAATGGGGGCGCAACAGGCGTCCGCGTGTGTGTCTCACCGGAGCCAGGGACAAACTGCGGCTAAACAATTAGCGAGCCCTTTTTAAACTGCACGCATGCGCAGAAGGGCTTGCCGACAGGGCTGTGCTGCTCTAGCGGCTTGGGTGTCCCTGTCCCACGGAAGAAGGGGACAGGGAGTGCCCTCCCTTCCCCTATCTCACGCGCCAGGCGGGACCGGTCGCGTTGCTCCCTGGGGGCTGGGCCAAGTAGGAGCCGGCGGGGTAGGGGGCATGTCCCTCCCCAGCTCAGACTCAGCTGCCCCACAGCTATCTGAGGTTGGGGTCCCTCCCTCCCTGCTGCGGGCACCACCTACCTCTAGCTGTGCTGGAGGGCTAGGTTGGGGTCCCGCAGGGAGGTCCTGGGGGTCCCTGGGCTCAATGGGGACGCAGTCCACCTGTGCATCTCTCACCGGAGCCGGGGACAAACTGCTAGAAATGTTTTTATCTTGATAGCATACCTCCTAAGGGTATGTCCAGACAAACATGCACTTGCAGTATGCGGCACCGCAGACTTGTCTGTGGTGCCACACATTGCACTTGCCACATATGTAGGTGCTGCTAATTTGCAGTGCAGGGGATGGGTGGGGGGAGGGATTTAACACTGGGAGATTCCAGTGTCAGAAACCCCCTTGCGTAAAAAAAATGAGGGGGTGCACATGGCGGCAGCACTGGGCTCCCTGTTGCAGGATCACTGTGGCTGCAGCCCCTGGAACACCCCAGGATCCAGGTAAGGCTGTTTCCCTGCTGGCCTCAGCGTACCCCACACTGGGCAACATGCCACACACCAGAGCGTGTGTGCACGGGAGTTTCCTGGAGACAAGTAGCAGCAAGACATATTGTGCTGCTGCTGTTTGTCCCTGGGGAAATGCATGTTTCCACTCATGGGGACATGCCCTAAGTGAGCAAGCTACCAAAAAGTCTCTGAGGAAAACAAAAGCAGTATAAATAATGAATTTAAGTGAATTTCTACCTAAGCACATCAAAATTGTAAAAAATGTGAGAAAATTCTAATATAATAAAGGGTGTAGCCTGTCTGTCTGTCTGTCTGTCCGTAATGCTGTTGGAGCACTCTGATTGGTTACTGCAAGAACCAGTAAGAGTGCTCCAAGAGCATTATGGACAGAAGGCAGCAGCAGCATGGCAGAGTGCCACCATGATGGCAGGGACTGAGATGACAGAGCAGGGGGGCGAGACCAGTGCTGCTGGCCTCACCCCACCAGCCCTGCTCCTCAGAGGCAGCGGAGCAGGGGCGGGGGGGGGCGCGGCAAGCAGTGCTGGAGGCAGTGGCGGCATGGGGTGCTGGTGGAGTGGGGCAAAGGGGACAGAGGCAAGCTCCCCACCTCCCCCAGCTCCTGGGAGATGGCGGCGGCATGGGGTGGTGGGTGGCGGGACTCTGTCCCCCTGCCCCCCCATCATTCTTGACGGGCAGTTGGCTGTTACTTAACATATTGGTCCTTATTCTGAGCTGTTCAGTTTAGTAAGACATTGTAAGAAGAGAAATATTTATTGACCAGTGGCACCAAAAATATTTCTATTTAGTCCTTTACAGTAGATTAGTTCCTTGCTATCACAGACTCTTGGGAAATGCTGAAGATCAGCTATTTTTCTTACAGTGTGATTGATCAGATATCAGAACTATATGTACTTGAACTCAGTTTAAATCAGCAGGTTCAAAATGTGGATGTTGACATTTCAGGTCTGGATTATTTTTGTTTCCTAGAATGGTCAAGTACTGACAGATACTTTCACTCTTATATACTATAAAAGTCTTGTAGTAAGTACTAGAATGCTATATTATTGCTATTGTAATCTTGGTTTTAATAAGTGCTTTTTCTCTTCCAGTTCAGAAATCCAAAGACATTACTTCATACTCGTTTGTCAGACCTGATAAAGCACTTGCAAAATAAAGGAGACAGGCATTGTCAAGAGTTTTACAGAGCTTTACAGATCAATGCTGAACAGGTGTATAATGACTTGCCAAGCAGGAGAATCATAAGTAAGTTGGGATGATTTTGGCATCTCTGAATCAATGCACTGCAAAATCTGATTTTGCAGGTACTCTTTTAGCTTTTTTTGAGGAATTAAATGCCCTTTTTGGGATAGAAGGTCTCTTCTTGCAGACTGATGTTTTTAGAGCCACCACATGTATTTGGGTGCGCAGTTCTCACTACTCGTGGTTGGAATCGGATGTCCAAATCTTTGAAAGCTTTGAAACTTCAGTTTCTGTGCTTATAATGTAACTCATGCCCAAAATATGCAATGCAGTTAAATAACTCTAAATCTGATTTGTTTTCTTTTTGAGAACCGCACCATTTCCTTCATGAATTTGCTTTAATAGCATGTGTATTTTCTCAGCATTTATTTTTACTTGCAGTAAATAAGAGACATATTGTTAATTCATATCAAGTTTGTTGCACAACCAAAAAAATCAGGGCAGTTCTGAAATTTGGCTTTTCACTTTACTCAACACAAATATTAGATGATACCTATTTCACAGGCACTTGCAATGGCAAACTGCAGTGTTAATTACTTTGGTTCACAACCTTCTGAGAGAAGCAGTTACACACTGAAGTGTTTTTGTGGGGTCAAGGCCTTAGCTACTTTAATTTTCAATATTGTAAAGCAGCTCTCTTCTAAAAGGAAAAATATGCCATCTGATTTGACAGTCTAGAATAATAATACTCACTGTGTCCAGTGAATGGGGAAAAGGAGAGAATATGTTCCAAGAGGGATATGAAATCTGTTCAGTACATTGAAACCATTTGCGTATCTTGAGGGCAGACTTTTGTAATTAGATTAATAGAGCTTCAAAGGGCCTGAATATTAAAAAGCCATCATAAAGTACCTGACAATATTGATGCTGCTCTGTTCATCTGCCATGTAGTTTTGAGTAGGACCCCAGCAAGGCTTTTGGTCAGGTTCCTGATTTTGACATCATTAATTCTCTGTGGTCAGATCCCTGACACACATCATTAAAGTCAAACATCAGAATAATAGGCAAAAAAATCAGACTTTCTGTTTGTAATGGAAATGTAATGAAAAATGTTCTAGAGTAGTGTTGCCCATCCTTCCAGTCATCGGTGTAGGATTGGTCTACGAGCCATATGCTGGCTTCACCGAGTGCCCACCCAAACTAGCATGTAGAGTTATGTTACCTGCAGGATACCCTACAGGGCCAGAAATCTGGCAGCAGAGCAGCAGCAATTAATGCTGCCACCAATCTCCCACTGCCAAATTTCAGCCCCATGGGCTGGATGACACAGCTCTGCAGGCTGAATCTGGCCTGTGGGGTGGGGGGTAAACATCACTGTTGTAGAGAAAGAATGATATGGATAAGTTATTTCAAACTATCACACCCTCAGTCTTCAGGTAGCATCTCATTATTCAATAGAATATCCATACACACTGAACTATGAGCCCATATTGATTTGAAAAGAGCCTCATCTCAGTAACCCCAGACTGCCATCTCTGTGGAAATACCTGAACTGCAGAGTTAGATGAAGCTCCACGCACAGTTGGAGTGTTTGGATGTGAGCTTTGGCTTGGTCCCAGGCTTACTTCAGTCCCTATTCAACACATCAGTAGTCATCTCTTCAGCTTTGAGTCAGTGCCTTTGATATGATATGCACCTTGTAGAAGCTGTCCCTGCTGGGTAGGCACTTGAATCAAATTTGGATCTCAAAAAAATCTATCACTTTTGCTGAAAGCACATCAGGAAAAGTAATATGGACTTATCTGTCCAGGCTGCGGTAATGATTTGGGGACCAAGTCCCTTTGACTTCAATTAGATGGGTTTTAAGTACCTTAGGGCTTTTGTACATGCCACAAAATTGACCTTTAAAGCAGCTTAAATGCCCTTTTGCACCACTTTAATGGCATTGCTGTTTGCACACTCAGCGGTGTATTCCATTTTAAATGATTTTGGAACATAGCAAGATAAAACACTTCTGTGGTGTTTTAGTTTGCTACTGGGTCACTGGAATCCAACGTGCTCAGAGCTTGGCAGGCTTCCAGAGCCCTGTGCACAGTCCCCGCTGCCTTCTCCCAGTGTCAGCACACCCAGCCACAGCAGCCCGTGCAGGCAGGCAGGCCCAACTGAAGGGAAAAAAAAGCAGCGAGGAGCCTGAGGATTTTTTTTTTCTCCCTGACTGCCTGCCTGAGCTGCATAGGGGTCTGGTGCTTCCCTCCACGGCTGCAGGGGTGCCGATGCTTCCCTCTGTGGCTGTGGAGCCCCCTGGGACCACCCAGGCCAGGTACCAGTGGGCGGGTGCTGCCTGGGGGGCGCCACTGCCACCTTGGAGAGAAGCGCCATCCCTTCCCCCCCCCCGCCACAGAGGGAAGCACCAGGCCCCCGCACAGCACAGGGACCACTCAGCCTGCTGGCAGCTCTTTGCCTCCTCCTTCCCCCCCCACTGCCAGAGAGGCAGGTAAGGATCAGGCCTCCACCCTTGTGTACATGCCAAGGGGGTTTAGTTCGGTTTAATTCTTCCTAAACTGAAATGGTGGAAACAGTGGGTTTTTAAAAACCCACTGTTTCAATTTAGGGAGAACTAAACCAAATTAAACCCCTGTGGCATGTACAAGCACCCCTAAGCAGTTCTGAAAATGGGACCTAGGCTTTGTCTACACTGCCCAACTTCAGTTTGAGTAGAGAAACCTGAGCTAGCTTTAACGTTTAAGTTGGGATACCAATAAAGTATAGCCACAGCTGCAAAGAGTTTAGCAAATCCTATGGCACCAGCCTGAGTGGCTGAATAAACACTCGGGTCATCAGCCCACACAGCTCCATGATGGCACAGCTCTGTGGCTATCAGTACTTGAGCTATTTCATTTAGTACTAGCTTACATCATTCTACACAAGCTACAGGTTAGAACACTGACAGAAGCATAGATGTGCCTTAAGGAACCTTGTGAAAGTTTACCCTGACATTTCTCAGACATAGATGTAGTGCGGTCAGACTGTCTCACATGAAATCTGAGCATAGCGGGTTGAGCTGTGAAAATTTTGAAGAAAGTAAAACATAATGATGCTGATGCATCCAGGGGACTAAAGAGATAGCACTCTGCATGGCTAATGCTATGCAAAACAATCCCAAGACAGCTTTAGTCAGATGTGTGTGATCCAAAGGGACTTCTAGCAAGTCACAAAGCGTTATATTTCTGTTCTATTGCAGACTCTGTTCTGTCATTGAAATGCTTAGTATGATTAAGATCTCTGGGTTAATTAATAACTATGCATTCATTTACTGCAGTTTCTTTGTTCTAACCCAACAAGGAAGTAATTTACAGTGAAAGCAGCGAGAGTGTTTATGTATACGCTGCTGCTTAGCAGTTAGATCAGTGATTCTCAGCTAGGGTGCCACAAGATCCTTTCAAGGGTGCTGTGGGGTGCACTGTTAGGTTTATAACCAAGATTCACAAGATGAATCCAGAGATTTCAAATAGAAATCCATAGTTGTAGTCTTTCTGAGTTGTTTGCAACAGAAAAGCTGCTCTATTATTTTTCTGTAGTAAAAAAAAGAGTGAAAACTAAGAGCTGGCATTTGTCTTGGGGATTTCTTGAGTCTATGTAGGGGTGCCTCAAGATTATTCAGGGGTGATTTGACTCTAAAAAAGTTGAGAACCAGTGAATAAGATAATTGAAGTGACTATTCATCATTTAGGATTAATTGATGAGTATTTGAGAAATACTACATACTTACAGTGTTCTTTTTTATTGTAACTGCAGTAAAAGCTGTGTTAACCAACATGTAAGTAACTGGGACACCCTATTAACTGGAATTTCTGGCTAGATGGCCAGACGCAGGGATGGTGGTGGGGGAAGCTCACTGCTGCCACCCACCACCTAGCACTGCTGCTGCTCCGCCTGCCTGCCTCCCCCCCTGGCCCCCTGCCCTCAGGTAACTGGAATTTTTATATAACCGGTGCCCCCTTACCCCACTCATGCCAGATAACAAAGCTTTTACTGTAATAGGTCAGAAAAAGGTTATATTCTTTAAAACAAGCTCCTTTTTAAATTAAAGCAACTAAAAATAAGCTATTTAAGCTAAATAAGCTATTTAAGCTAAATAAGCTATAATATGCTAAAATAAGCATATTCTTTTTATTCCTCATTGAAGTAAACATAAATTATTTAAATGCGATACATCTGATACTTCATGCCTTTAAACACGCATGTAACTTTATTCTGAAATAATTGTCCTCTAAAAAGTAGCACATGCTGAGGGTTTGCAGATTTGAGTTCTGGCTTTGCAAATATGAAGAAAGAAATGGAATTCGCAACATAAGAATTTTTCTCTAAATTCAGATGGACCTGAAATCAAATAAGAAAGAGCGTAGTGACAGCCTTGCGCGAAA
>NW_005841889.1:3467930-3488903 GCF_000455745.1 Alligator sinensis
GCAGTAGGGTAACAAGGCAGAACTGCAACCTGCAGTGCATTCACAGGTTTCTGTGTGGTAAAATATTTTCTTAAAATTAAGCTTTTAAAGAAAAACTGGTTTAAATTTCAGAGGTATTTTATGAGAGGCAAGGCATTTTGTAGGTTTTGTCCCTTATTAGACCAAGTGCATGGTTGTGTAGACTTAGACAAGCCTCCAAATGGAAAGCATTCTTGCAGTTTTTAAAGATAAATTCTTCCTGTCCCACTAAATTAATTTGAAGCTAAATAGTTGGTTGTGTCTCAGAATTCCCACTAGAGGGTGCTAAGATACATGACATAATTGTCTGAGTCTGAGAATGGGAACACTATCACAGAATGCTACATTTGCATTCTTCTTAATGCTGACCAGAGTAGAAGAATATAGAGCCAGGTCCTCCTCAAAGAGGGATTTTGGGATCCAAAATTCTTTAGGGGTCTTCTTGTGGAGTGCTCCTTGTATCTTTTCTGGGGCAGGAGGGGAGGGAACGTGCAGGGAGTGCTACATGTGTAGCTAGCAGGCAACCAGCCTCTCCAGTTATTAAGGGGTTGACAGAGGGTTTCCAGTGCTCTCCTCAGCCCCTCTCCTGTTCCCTAGCAAAATGGTTCAGTTCAGTCAGTGCTGTATGGGGTTCCATATTTCAGTTGGTGCTTCTGTCATTCCAGGCAAAAAGACACCTCACTGTGGAAGACAGTCATCCTCAAGCTAGGATCAATGAAGACAGAACTAACAGGATCCCCTATGGGGGCTCAGTTTGGAAGAGAGTACTCACTCATCTTCCCAGAGAATAGGGTAATGTGGCCCAGAATTAGCAGAGCATAAGAAAGGAAAATCAATAAAATAAAAGTTTCAACTCCTCTCACATAAAGTCCTGCAATGTAGCCAAATGTGGAACTCACAAAAAAGTGAAAGAAAAAATTCTTTTGATTAAAAAGTTACTTTCCAGGATAAAATATTTTCAGTAAAGCAGTTTCCCCTGTAGATCAAATATTAAGAGCTATATTCACTGGGCCTATTGCCTTTGCAGTAAGGAGCCTGCTGGATCTGGGCATCCACTGGGGTCTAGGTTTGCCTTGAAGGAGTATCCCCTTCCCAAGGCAGCTATATTGCCTTCTGCCCAGGTACAGAGTTGCGGACTCTGCAACCACTTGTGCTCTGGGTAATGACATATTGACAGCTGAGAAGGTAACCACATGTCCAATGTAGAAATAGAGGCCTGGCCAGTTCTAGTGAAACTGGGTACCTAGCCAGGTGATTGGCTTCCTGATGTCTTTGTCTCCTGCCCCATCCTTTCCCGACTGCTGGGTCCAAATGAACAGCCTTGAAAATGTCCACCCTGAAAGTGAAATTTGCAAAGGGTAACACTGGATTTCCCATGTTAGTTGTTAGATTCTGAGACACGCATGTTAAATAGAGATTCTCCAACTGGTGCCAGAAAATGGCTTTCACACTGTGGCAACTGAGAAGTTCTGTAAATTAAGCAAATGGCTCTTCCTTTGCTAATTATCTGTAGGGACCTGCTGAATTCACTATTTCCCAGATTTCATGTATTCCAAGAAATCTGACATTGCTCATGAAATCTGTGGAATAAAAAGCAAACTTAAGTAACGTAAAATGCTGGCTTCCCAGAGGGGTAACTGGGGCTGCCGACAAAATGGGCTGTCACTCCCACCCTTTGCTGTTGATTGGCTTGAGGGCTGCCTGTCATGTGGCCCCACCCTCTCCATCATTTGGCAACAAGGGGCAGGGCTGCAGGACAGACATCTCTCATAGCCAATCAGTTATAAGGGGTGGGGCCACTGCCCCAGCCAATCAGAGGTATGGGATGGGTGATGCACTCCCCCCACGAAATGGCTGCCAGGCCCCATGTTCTGCCCACAAAATCGGGGGGCAGCTCCCTCAAATGTGGTAGGTCCCTAATTATTGGGCATGGGGTAGAAAGGAAATCCAGCCTGCAAGCTTTTTTTTTTACAGAAAATACTGATCTATGGACAAATCGCCCGCACCAAATTTTAACACAGTGCTCATTGACTTCAGTGATAGTTGCATTTGTCTCTTTGTGACAGCACAGTTTGGCGTCTGATGTTTTGGAGCATAGTGTTTTACCTGGGAGATGGTTTTTTTTTGTGTTTGACACACAAGCAGAACTTGATGCTTCGACTGTAGGGCAAGAAGCAGGATAGGAGTTAGTCCTTGTTCAAACACTAAAAGGTTTCATAGTTCCCAAAAGCTTTTGTGATTTAAAGTTTGTCCCAGTATGAAAGCCTTTGTAATGTAGGGCCATTCTTTCTTGTATAGAGCACATCTATGGGCATCAACAGATCTACTCCACATATTGGACAGGAGAGAGTACAGAACAATCTGGCTGGGTTATTTTTTTTGGCCTCAATCCAGCAAGGCATTTTCCATGTGTAAATTTAAACATGTGTTGTTTTGACAGTAACCTCTAAAGTCCTAATAGATGCTTAAATCTATGCACATGATTGAGATCCTAGCTGGATGAACAGTGTATAGTCACAAATCTTTTTGGCTGTGTTCAAATGATAATTGTGAAGTATGTCTTTAATACTCTCCCTAATTGAACTGCAGCAATGACACACCTTTGGGGGAGAAAGGGGGCAGGGATTTTTCATGTGAAACTGAATATTTCTCTGAGAAGTGGTATTACATGGTTTTCTCTTAATTTTGCATGATTGATACAGAAGTGTGTTGGCTTGAGTTTCCTACTAACTCTTGGTGTGTTACTTTTATTCCTAGAAACCACAGATTCCACAGGGATAGACACTGACAAGGAGCAATATATTCTAAATGACAGGGGTAAATAAAATACATACACTACCATTGGATGGAATGACACTTTCAGAGGAAGTCTGTTTTATAAGTTAATTTATGTTCTCTCATATCCTTATTGTAAATATAAGTGGTTTATTGGGGGAGATCTTATTCAGCCAATCAGACTAGTGCCATAACATTCAAGAGATGGTAGAGTTTAGGCAATATTTATTTCAAAAATGTTTTGATTGCCATATTTTTTTAACTAGTCTTTAATTTCCTGTGTGCTCCTCTTTTCACCTTCACTTTCTATGCTTTTACAAATGTTGCTTGGATTCTTGGCAGACCCTCACTGAGTTCCTGGCAGTAAATAAGTAATTGAGAACTTTAACATTGTTTATTGAGGACTATTAAAATCCTTACATTTGCCTCACTTGGGACATATCTACCCTTCAAATTCACCACACCAGGCTGCAGCACTGCTCCATATGCACTGTTTCCTGACCAGCAAGTAATGTAGCCATGTTAATACAGTGCTGTAATAGGTGAATTAGTACTGCTGAAAGGCAGAGCCGCTTATCCTGCTTGTAGCAACATGCCAAGGCAGCTGCACAGGTTTTAATTATGGAGGTCATATACTCAAAACAGCGCAACATGGATCAGTGCACTCCTGCTTGGCCTGGTGGGTGCTCAGTGTATTCAGGCCCTCCATGCCTATACCTGAACAAGGCATGATTTTTAGTTTATTTGCTGAAAATGGTAGTGTTGGGAGAAAGGGAAAATATTCACAAATTTGTGAACAGGTTTAGCTGAAAAAAGTGAGGAAAAATTCAGTAAAGTTCAAATGAAACCTTTAACTTTTTCTTTTTGAAATTACATTTCGTTTAGAAATGTAACTAGGTTAACTATTTTTTAAAAAGCTTAAAATTTAGGGTTGGATCAAGACTATGCAGAATCATCAGCCCAGCTCAGCACCCAAATGGCTCCCCTGCTGCCTAATTAATGTCCCTGTTCCTGTGCTCTGAATCTGAATGATTTAACTAATAGCTGATGTTTGTTCTGCATTCTTGGCTAAATTATTTTTACCAGGTTTAATCATACGGTCCTCACATAGAAAAAAATCTTTAAAAAGTCATGGTAACTGAAGTCAAAGTAAGCTTTTTGACTAGAGCACAGCAGGACAGGACCTGTAATGAGCAGTACGCTTTGGTGGGGAGCAAGGAGAAAAGTATGACAAAGAATACAAAGTGTAGAAATGAAAACGAAATGTTGTGGAAAATACTACTTATTTGGGGCATAATTGTTCTTATTGAATAGTGCCTTACCTACAGGTAGCTCATGAACATCAATGGAACTACTTATAGAGTTAAGTGTTACTGACTGCATGGGAAGGTATCACATTCTGGTTCTCACTTTTTTGCTTTTATACATCTTTCAGGATATTGTTGCAGAGTAGACCTTTTATGAGTATAAAACGCTCTAAAGAAACCTCGCTTACAGCTTAATAAGAACTTAAAATGAGGGACCTAATTAGAAGATGAGAAGCTCTAACAGCAGTGATGTCAGAGTAAATGAAATACAAATTAATTATAATAGAGTATAGTAATGGTATTTTACAGTACATTAGGTACAGAATATGCATAATTATGATTGTGCTAACTTCATTTGAATAATCTTAGCCATGCATGTTAATAACAATGATTCATTAATTCTGATGAGTTAAACTTTCAATCCTCTGTTCTGTTTTAATACAGTCTCTTTTCCTTTGTCTTCACTAGGTCCCATGTTCTTCCTCGCCTGTTTTAGTGTTGCTGCAGGATTCGCATTATTCATGAATTGCTGTAACTCAGGTAATCTGCTCTGGAGCTGTTTGCAATGGGTGTTTTTATTTTCAGTCACCAAATGCATTTTGGAGAGCTCCCTGTGTAACATGAACAAAGGCTGCTTATATAACAGAGTTAGTCTAAGGGGTCATCATTCTTTAATGAGGTTGGGATACAACCTACACTTCAAGAATGCTAGGGTATAAGTAATAAAAAGCTCATGGATCACTTACAGAAGATCCCAGAAATAGGGGCACTTTTTATTTTATCTAAACCATAGTCATGTGAATTTCTCTCTGTGAGCAGAAGGGCAATGCCAGAACAGATCCAAAGTCTTCTGGCTCCGAAGTGGAACATTTTTTTAAATGCTTTAAGATGCTAATACCAGTCTGTCTGGTGCTAGTACTTTCAGTGACTGATCATGAGAAGCAAAGATATTCTTTTCATTTCTGTTCCTAAAATATTCACTATTAAGTAGTTCCTGTGCTTTACTGTGAAAGAGGTTCCATTGTAGGAAGGAGGTGGTGCATGTGTAGTAGGTGTGAAATACACTTTGGGAGCCTTTTGCATGAAAGGCACTCTTTGTGGATAACTGTACATCTTGTATGATAATATTTGAGCTGGGGCATTAGAAACAACCAAATGTAAAATGCCAAGCACAGCACTCCCTGTGTGCTTTTGGCTATAGGAGCTGATGTACCTTTACCACATGCTCCCCTGATGGGCTTTCTAGGCTCAAGCCAGCCATAAATGGCTGAGGTGGTAGTATGTGAAACAACCCTTATTTCAACTTATTCTTAATAATCTATGATAATTGTCTTCTCAAAATAACCATTAAAACAATGTTACTCAAAAATAAACTACAGGGTGGTCAGATCTGTACAGTTGGTGTAGGATGCAAAAATAGCTAGATGCTGTGAGAATGTAGGCCTGGGTCCTGCACTCCCTTCACACACAGATGTAACCCATTTCTATCAAAGGGAATTATGCATGAGGGATACAGGCAAGATCTGGACCACAGTTAAAAGAGCAAAGGAATGTATTTTCAGGGCTGATCCTCAAGCTGTTTCTTACATGGATAGTGCAATGGTAATCAATGGACTACTTAAACGATTAATGGATGTCCTCTGCCTCAGACCTTCCAGCATCTGATCAATACCTATACCTCAATTATATAGAGAAACAAGAGTCTTTTTTAATTTAGTGGTCTGCAAACATTTGCACAGAAAAGTAGGTTTCTGAGGTATTCTCCCTGTCCCCACATACCTTTTCATGATTCATGAATAAACATTAGGAACACACCTGGGAAAAGAAGAGACTTTTTTAGTTTGGTGTCAAAGGTAAAGAAAGAAATTTTGTTCAGGTAAAACAAAGGTTGAATTCTTTACTTTACTGAAAAACCAAAAAGACAAAAAGGAGGAAAAAAGTTTTCATTTTTAGGTTAACCCAAAACATTTAACTTAATTTAAAATTAAATCTTTTGAATGCGTATGAACCTTTTACCCTTCTTTTAATTTGGGTAAGCTTCTAAGGAAATAATGCCATTTTCCAAATAATAACTTTCATTCTGATCATGTCAAAACAGAACATTTTGGCATTTCTGAAACAAAAATATCATTTAAAAATTACCAACAACATTTTCCATTATTTCCCCCATTTTCTCAGATGAAACAATACTAAATTTCATCTGAATTTGCAAATAGTTTCAGTTTGCATCCCTCCAAAAACCTTTTTGGGCAAACCTAATATTAGTGAAACAAATTTTACCTGGCTCTAGTTGGTATTGAATATCCTGTAAATATGCAAACTGTAGTCACCAGTAAGCCTACCTGTTATGGGAAAAAGGCTTCACTGCTAATATGAGTACTCCACTGGCTTCAGGGGAACACCAGTAAAGTCATGGATACATGGAACAAGTTAACCTGTGCCATGTTGAATTGACCTGATTTTTTTTAAAAAGGGTTAAGAGTGGTTCCATTTTGCCTTGGTAGCTGCAAATGTACTCTGAAGTGAATTAAATATTACTTTTTATACTTTCAAAAGCTTCCATTTTAGTGCAGCCCACTATAAGCTCTGCTTGTTTGTGCACATCTGGCATGGGGTTTATGCCTCAAAGTTTGTTTTTTCATTCGTGTGTCTGTAGATTAGGGATTGAAGAACAAGGCTCTTATTTAATAGTTGATATAACCTTTTATCCTTGCACTGTAATGAAGTGGATACAGTACATCAATATTTGAGAAAGAGAATCAGCTATAAATGTTGATAGATTGTTATGGAAATCAACTACATATGAATTACTATTAAATAGCTATTACTGATTAAATTAATATTAATTAAATATCTGGGTCTGTGACCTAATTAAGTCCCCCAACATGTTATCTGAGTGCCTCTTGCTTTTCACAGTTTTAACTGCAAAGACAGTGAGAGAGAGAGAGTCTCACCTGGCCCTGAATTTTTCTCCATATCAGTATGGAAGGAACAGGGAACATTCGGGAGCTGGTAACAGTTCCCTTCTTCTAAAGTTAAGCTTCAACATTATCGAAAGCCATCTTAACAGGGCCTGTGAAAGTAGGGTACAAAATTGAGTTATACCATAGCCCCTCTCAGTCCTTTATATTGGTAGGGAGTAGTGGCACAATATCTGACAGTGACACTGATATCTATACCAGATATTCTCTGCTGGGGATCTGTGTGGATTGTGGCCCTTCAAACTACTCAGGTAAAAGGGCTAATACAGGGCTTGTGAATCCTGCCTAGAGTGTTCCAGCCTTAATTGCTTCTCCTGGTGAAGATGTTGTTTGGGCCATAAATGTGTTGGTAAATTATTTTGTAATTTAATTTTATGAGGGTATTAATCTTTTTCTTTTATAGGAAATGGGGGTGTTTGTAACACTGCTTATTCCTCTAGGCTAACACTGATTGCCTGCTGCAGCACCCCACTTCCTGAGAAGCAAATGTGATGATCTCTCCTATGTTGTCAGTGGTCCTTGATCGTTGCATTATCATTGATAACTTATTGTGCTTCATAACCCAGCCTTATTAATGAACAATGCCAGGAAGGGACCATTGGAACACCTGGTGTGATTTCTATATAACAGGGTCTTAAATTTCACCGTTACCCACGTGTTGGGACCAATAACTTTTGTTTGGTTAAAACAGATATTCCAAAAGATCACCCAGCCCCCACTGCTTCGATTGGTAATTTGTTGGATATTTATGCTTTATTGTCAATTTGAATATACTTTATTTTTTGTTCTAGATATTGGTTCTTGTTAGCCCTTTCTCCTCTAGATTAGAGAGCCCTCCAATACCAAGTTCCCTTACCTTATTAGTACTTACTGGAGGTTTTTGCACACAATAAACAAGTCACCTTCAGTCTTTATTTTTGTTCTGTGAAACTAATTGAGTTCTGTAAGTTTCTCCCTATAAGGCATTTACTCCAGTGCTCATCATTTTTGTGGCTTCTTTCTGAACCCTTATTAATTTTTAAATGTCCTTTTAAAATGTGGGCACCAAAGCTATATATGCACCTTTCCAATATTTATCTCACCAATGCCATATGCTGTGGTAAAACCACCCTTTTCTTTCTACCTGCTGTTCCTCTCTGTCTGCATCCAAGGATTACAGTTGGCCTTTTTTACATGACTATCACACTGTAATTTCAGTTAATTTACAAAAGGCATTTTTGTACAGAAGGTTTGCAAACATAAGTGCAGTTGACTACAACTGGACTTACCAGTCAACTCACTTTTCTTTTTTCTCCACCTTTGTTTTTGTTTTAGGTACAAAAGTTGTAGGAGGAGCCCGGAAAATATTGGGATTTTCTCCTATTATCATAGGAAGACATGTTAGAAATATTTGTATGTTGTACCTGGAAGACACATCAAGGAACAAATGAAGAAAAGCTGTTTCTTCAGTCATCTGTAAAGTATACCTGCCAAAAGAAAACCTGCAATGCACATATATATATATATATATATACACACACACACACATATATATATACACACACATGCACTATATTCTTATACCAAAGAGTTGATTAACTTACTTTAGCAGTAAATATGCTGCCTCAAGTTTCATTCTAAAGCTTACATATATATATATTATATATATATAATATATATAATATATATATGCTTAGCTGCATATATATATATTATACACACACACACATAGGTGTATATATCTCCTTTCTTAAAGGAATGGACCATTTATTTTTGTAAATGCTTATTTTAAAATATTTATCATTTGGATAATGTTTTTAATACAAACCTTGACATGTTATCTTAAGTGATGACTGATGACAGAACTTAAGCCATCTTTGTGTACCTTGTGTTTTATACTGGAGTAGAGAAACAGGACAGTTTAAAGGATATATAATTCTGTCTTTTTTAATAGTTAATCTAAGGGTGATACCTAAGCAAGTCAACCCAAAGCCTTAGTAAGACTGGATCCTTTATTTCAGGGTTGTCTCTTCTTTCTGTATTCTTTGTACTGCATGTGTTCAAATGGGCATTAATCCATACAGGGCTCACCAGTTGCTGGTTCCTTGCAGTTTTCTGCAGTTTTCTGCAATTTTCTGACTGCCTTCTCTTATGCCTCAGCTTAGCCTGCCCATGTTCAGGTTCTGGACACTGTTCATCTTTGTTAGCATGTATTGAGCTAATGTAGATTTCAGCCTATGGCTGTTTGATTTTCTTTGCGATCAGCATGACAGAACTAGCAAGAATATGAAGTAGATTTTTCAAATTTGTATTGTTTTTTCATTTTAGTTGAAGTTATCAGTTTTGTGTTGCCAGGAAACAATAGTAGCCCAAAATATTTGGCAGGAACTTTAGAAACAGTCATCAAAGCTGCACAGTGTGCTTTTGTTTATGGCCAAAAAGTTGCATTTTAACTTGCATTTCAACTTTCTTTATAATGTAATTTGATCATACATTATGCTTTTCTTCTGTGGGTTTTCTTCTGAGAACCTGCAAAAAGACTTTCCTGTGTTCATAAACCCAGATAGCGTTAAGACATGTAGGAAATACAGGGACTCAGGACTGGAAATGAGGTGCTTGGGGATTTTTAATTTTGTGGCCCAGCCTTCTACCATTGAGCTCTCAGGTAGGTCCTTCTCTTTCTCTTCTAAGTGGTTTTCCTCATTCTAGTTAGAGGTGTTACTGTTCCTGAACCTGGCTACAAATACTGGCATCTATAATGAAGGTGTTCTCTCATGATCTGCTTACGGGTAAAAAAACTGAGATGCTTGGTAAGGCATTCTCTTCCTGTCTTTCATGAGCTACTCTGTGACTAGAGGCTGACTCCTGGGGCAAAATGGAGCCTCACTCACAAATACTGCAGGAACTACATAAGAATATTAACTGATACTGCAGATGCTATGCTGCTATAACCCATCATATGGACCTGTCATATGGGCACTTCACAAACATATTGCAAACTGCGATATGTTATACTGGTATACCCAGTCATATGGACACTTACTCTGGAGTGACTTCTTTGTTCAGTTCATGTTGCATTGGAATGGGTTTAAGCTAAGCAGACAAGCAAACAAAAGGCCCACCTCTCTCATTCTGGACTAGGGGTGACTACTGGGGAGTTGCAACAATTTAACTACACAGGTATAATAACAGTTAGCTGCATAATCAAGCCTTTGCATGTGAAATCACCAGCTCACAGTGGTTAACAATTACTAAGAGAACTGCAACTTAGTGCAGGACCTTAGATCATCTTCTGGTTCTCCACATTTATAGCACAGTTTTTTCCCAATCCCATTATTTTGATGCTGAAAAAAAAAAATCCCTTTGAACAACTAGAATGCATGCCAGGGACTGCAGCATTAGGGTTTTGACTAGACAGGTCCCAGATAGTACCTGTTGGTGACTGCCATCCTTTTTGGTGATTCTCTGGTTTACTCTTTGTTCTGTTTCTACAATTGCTTGTTGCCTTAACAGGCTCACCTACAGCAGTCATTAGTGTCCTTGAGAATGATAACTGTTTTCCATCTTTGAGTTCATTGGATTCTAAGCTATAATCACCAAAATCTATAAACTAGACCCAGAACAAAGGAGGAGCAGAAAAGCACCCAACCAAACCTAGCAACTTAGGATATTAATTTTGTCACATACAATAATCAACATTCGCATGACTTGTGCCCATAGGTGGAAAGATGGCCCCATTAAAGGGGGAGCCTATACCTAACTTTAAGCTTGTGAATATTCCCTTTGCCATTGTTGGGGATACTGACATGTTTAAGTATGTCACGGAATTTTATCTCAGAAAATCTGTCACTTTTTGCTGGTCTTAGAGCTTTGCAGGATGGAGATAATGGACACACATGAAATGTTGACCTCAGTCTATGCCTCATTTGATCATAGAAGCAAACAATCAGACTGAAAAAGTATTTACCAGCTTTAAATTACCATGTACTTTTTACACAATAAAAATGATGTAATACTCCAAAGAAAATAACCCACTGTACTCCAAGATTACTCTGATCTGTCTAGTTTGTCTGTGTCTCTGAATGTCTTGTTTCCTTCCAAGACAGATTTTACCAGCAGCCAAAGCATACCTGGAAGGGAAAAGGAGAATGTAATTTAGGGCCAAGTATCTGAATAACAGACTGCTTTTTTTATACTAACAACATACCTGCTGGAGTATGTGACTGGGTAAGGAAGGGCTGAAATAGGGCCAAAAGGGGCCCCCATTCCTTCTCTCATTACTAAAGTCAATGGGAGTTTTGCAGTTGCAGTGAATGGGAGTAGAAGCCAGCCCTGGGAACACTCTTGAGAATAATCCTCTCAAACTTAACAGTACAGCTAGTTGCAGCACTATAGGCCTTAGTGCTTTGGTTTACCCAAAGTCTCAGGCAGATTTTGCAGTCCACAAAGAGCTCTGTGCTACCGCAGCTACCCTGATAGCTGTACCCTGCTAACTAGGGCTAATTCATATGTTTAGGGCAATAGCCACATCGCTGTAACTGCAATGTAAACATACCCTTACTGGCTTCTGTAGTATAGCATTATTACAGAATAGAGTTGCTTCTCAGTTACAGCAAGGTCAAGATTGGGCCAGGAGATATAGTAAACCTATTTAATAGAGATCAGCATCTCATAAGATGGGAACTCATGAAGATTCTGTGCAAATGAAATAAGAGCATTGTTCGTCCAGGCCCCACACAGCACTGTAGGTTGGAATTTTTCCCTTTCTTCTGCACCATCATCTTTCATTCATCTTTCACCCTAATACCCACGGGTAATCTTATAGAGGCAACTGTGACAGTGTTTAGAGTGCTTCCTGTAGTATTCAAAACAGGGTAATCTCAGTCAGCCACCTCTCATTTTAGTGCAAACACAGAGGTCCTGTTACTTTTAAGCAGCTTCCCTGTGTTTAGATTCTCCATCTCTGTGTTCCTGTTATAACAGACTGTTACTTTTTGTGGGCTCTTGTTGAAATCCTGCAGGAATCACCAGTGCAGTATATACTTTGAAGATGAAATTCTTCTTCACTTATCCACTGAAGCATAACTCACCCTGCTGGCACTCCCATTGAGATCAATGGCTCTCCAGGGAGCAAAGCCAACGTAATGGAAGATGGCAGAATGTGGTCCTGCAGGCGCCTTAAGGCAAATGATTGTGATGATGCTTTGGAACCATATATGACGAGACCATTCAGTACTTGCTGGGGTTCTGAGCTCTTCCAGCATGAGGATGCCTTTGAAGAATAAAATGTCATGTGGAAAATTAGCACTAGATTAGTAGGGAGAAAGGCTGGAATGAGAACTAGATCAGCTGAGAGCAGGATTTGGCTGCAAATCTCCAAATGGAAGGTAAAATCTTTCTCATGATTCTGTTTACAGGGCAAGCTTGTTTTTGACCCAGTTTGGTTACTTAAAGGACCATGACAGCACATAGGAGAAAACAGCTTATCAGTTCACTGTTGGTAGCTTGCATTGATAAGAAAAGCAGTGAGACAGATTCTAAAATTGCCTGTGTATTTATACGCACTCAGTGTATCATTTTTTGTACAATGCATTGCACAATTAGAAGTTTTTTTGGCCCCATCTTTCCTCCTCCCCCTCCTTTCCCCCTGGCTCTTCTCAAGTCTCTTAATGAGAGTTTGAGAAAAGGAGTATAGCAATAAAAGACTCTTGTAGTTCTCTCATTTTAGAACAGAAGGATCCAAGTCTGTATGTGGTTGTCCCAGGATGGATTCCTGAAGGTTTTCATTCAGGAAGGGATTCTAGGCTTTTTCACACCTCTTCACACAATGGGTATATATGGCAAGTCTGTAACATGTATAGTTTTCCCCCCATGTCCAGTGTCTGTAGGAGGCAGATAGGTTGGTTCTTTGGATATCCTTAATTGTTTGGTGTTTTTTCCAGCTGAATGTTACTATTTATCATGAAATAAAGCTATGGCTTGGGCTAAGGTGGCATGGTGACAGAGAGATTAAGGTATTTTGTTCTGGCACCAGGGGTTTGAGCCATGTACTGCATAGCGGCTGAAGGCTGCCCCTGGTTAACCCAGCTGTGAATGGGTGCCTGGCTAGGGAATCCAAGGCAGCTAGATGTAACGCTAAACATATCACTCCCTTTTGTGCACTTGGCCACAGAAACTGGGTATACCTTAACTGTGCTTGGGCAGACTTTCTGATTTTTGATGTCTTGGATTACTCTTGTCATCTGTCCAGAGCCCCACTCCCCACTGCAAGTACAGAATAGACCATTTATTTATTGTCCAAACTATCCTGACATCTAGGCCTGATCCCCAAGGGTTGTGTGAGTGGAAGCAGCTATTTGCAGTTAAGCATTTGCAGGGTGGAGATCATACTTAATAAGCCAGGCACAGTTAATACATGTGTGGAAATTGCTCCTGTGTGTCTGCTGATGACTGAACATAGGTTGGCCATATCTTCAGCATCTCCTCACCCATTCCAAGAGCTGCTTTACAGAGGATCTTCTGCCCCTCCCTTACCTGACACCCTAACATCAGGTTGCCATGGCATTGTGGGATACAAGGTCATTGGCCAACATTACTGTTACATAGCATCTCCTCAAAGTCTCTGCTCCCTCCTATAACATTGTGGAGGCTTTGCAGAGCCCGTTGGTGCAGCCTGCAGGAGATCTGTGCATTGTGCACAGCTTTCCTGCTTCTTGTCTCCACTAAGCTGCACCTTTTCAGCTGCTTTCAGAGTTGTGCATGTGCACAGGGAAGGGAGGCAGATTTTGCCAGTGGAGTATAGATAATCCAAGCCAAATGAATTCTGACACTAGCCAGCAAAAAACTCTTCCTTCCTTAGTTCATTTGTGAACAGGCCATTTGATTTAGATTAAAACTGAACTGCCTCAAATCGCCTTAGTCTCACAGTGTCAAACTTCTCAGAGTCAAAGGAAATGGCCTGTGTTGTAAGTCTCTAAACTGAAGTAAGTAGGCACACTATAGCAGTCCTGTATGATCCTGTATCATAGTTAAATAATAGGCAAAATGGACCATCTGCATCCACAAGAAATGAGAAGCAAAATGGCAGGTCGCACACTGGATTTGCACAACTCCATTTAAAGGATAACTTTGCACCATTTGAAGTACTTCAGCAAAGTGCAACCTGTCTGTAAGCAAGAACTGTATTAAAGTAGAGATTCACTCAGGGACATGCTGGGTTGTTTTGGCTGGGCTTTTCTAGGCTTGGAAATTCAACTCCCATTACTTTCACCGAGACAGCAGCTTTGAAAATCTCAGTGTTTGTGTCATGTTTGTAGTATTATATGTACGTAAGACTCCACTTTCTTGGTGTTTCATTTACAATAAAAAAAATTCTACAATATCTTAAGAAGAGCTCTTGCAATCTTGGATCTATTATCATTGGTAGGTTGTATACATAGTAATTGTTCTAAAAAATTCTAGACTTCATAACTGTTTTCCCACTGCTACTGTTACGTTACAAAATACAAGCTATTTGGTATTCTGCATGGGTTCAACAGTTATAGTCAAGTGCCATTGTGCATGTTTTCTTACATAACATTTGTACTGTATAACGTGAGCCAAAGGAAAGTTATCAGGCAGTTCAACAAAGATGTTAATTTAAATTAAATGTCAAGAAGCTAGACTGAATCTGGGTACTGGGAAGAAGATGTTCCTTTTGTGTTAAGCGCTTTATATGGAATTTCAGAAGTGCTGTACTATGTCTGATGTTGCCTACTGGTGGCTGTTGCTGACAGGAGCTGTACTGCAGTTGCCACTGCACAATTTGAGTGTTTTGTCTCTGACAGCTAATTATGACAGAATTTTTAACTTCATCATTTTGATTTAAAATAAATGTACATTTTTCTTGTTAACCAATTCATAATCATAAATTAAACTTGAAATCCTGGTTCAAATATGGGTGTATCTTTGTTAAACACTAGCTTTGTATAGTTGATCATTTTTATGGTGACTCTGAGTGTTTGTGGAGTGACTCCTTGCCTGGACTTATAGTAACACAACACTTAAATTATCACATTTGAAAAGCTCCTTCATTTTCTTGACACAATACTCTCAAGGTTTGATTTGGCCGTGATAAAAGGGCACAAGTTCCAAGCAACCTCCAGTGCAGTATGATCCTGTCCCAGCCTTTTTGCTCTGAGAGATGAACTGTCCCATCTCCAGTGGGCTGGTAAGGGTCGTGCAGTGGTCACCAGCCCATCAATCCCAGAGCCTCTTTTGGTCAATCCTGGGTTGGGAGAGAGCTGGACACACACGCATGCGCACATCCACCCCCCACCCCACCTCAGCCCCAGCAAGTCAATCTATGGGGGAGGGAAGGGATGGGGGGCCAGATCAAGGCCCTCACAGTGAGCGATAGACTGCGCGGCCCAGCCAGGAGCAGGGAAAGATAAGTGGGCACCCAGCCCGGCAGGTGGTGGGAGGAATGGAGCCTAAGGGGCTCCTCCAGGGGCACGGGGGGTGCTTCCCCCATCTCTGTGTGGGCAGAGATGGCTGCTGCTGCGCCTTGCGCCCTGCTGGAAGCTGGCCATGTGCGGACACAGCTCAGCTAAGCAGTGGAGACTCAAGTGGGGGTGGCCCCAGCCCAGCCAGGTCTGGGAAGATCTGATCATCCAGGGGCTCATGGGGGAGGGGTCCCACCTCTGGGTGCAGCCTGGTGGAGTCCCCGGGGGTCCATTCCCCTCCCCCACCTGTGCTCTGAGTGCAGCAGGCAGCCCGCGACAGCAACCGCCTCATCCCAAATATAGGTAGGGGGGGCATGGGCCTCCAGCGGACTGCGGCCAGTGGTGGGAGTCCCCACCTGGACAACCAGATCTTCCCAGACCCAGCTGGGCCAGGGCCCAATCCCACTTCTGTGCCACGGCTGCACTGAGCCACGCCCACCTGGTGGCCAGGCAAATGTGGTATCAGGCCCCAGCCCAGCCGGGTCTGGAAGTCTCCGTGGTGGTCTGTAGTTCATGGTCCCTGGGCACAGCCCGGAGGCGGCCCCGGGGGCCTGTGCCCCACCACCTGTGCTTGTGTTGCCATGGGGGGTCAGGCCAACTCTCAGTATCTCAATATTGCACTGTTAGACAGGAGGGTGTGTCATAATTGCACATATACAAAACATACACAAATCAATTAGGTGCATACACACACTACTAGCTCAAGCACATACACATCCAAACCAGCCTAGGCACATGCATACCTATCACCAATTTAAACACATATACTATACACCGCAAAAGTCAGACACAGATCACTAATTCATATATCATGCACACCATGTCATACACACACACACTTAGACTAGCAACTCAGATACACACACGTTCAAAATAACTAGTCTAGGTTCATGCACACCTATCACCAGTTTAAGCCCATACACACTACACACACCACATTTAGACAGAATCAGTTACCAGTTACCAACACCTGCACATCCAATACACATACATGTTACTAATTCATATATCACACACACAATGATATCTATATATGTATATATATGTATATTCACTAATTCACACACATACTACCCACCTACACATACACACAAGTGAGTTCCTAAATTGGGTGTTGTGATGTGTATGTATGCATGTGCTTGTTGTACTTGGGATACCTGGGGAAAGGTTAAGGTAAGAAAGTAGAAGTGTAGGGAGTTAAAGTTACTGGAAATGAAAGTCACCGGGACTGGGATTAGAACCAGTAGATTACAGGGGCCTGGACTGAAGAACTGAGGCTGGGGGTAACTTTAGGTTAATTGATCTTAATTGATTAAAAGACAACACCCAAAGCCTGCAGAACAGGGAAGCATGGGGACACAGAGGCTGGGTCTGGAGCCAGAGCTGCGGGGAAGCTGAAGAGGTAGATGGGGAGAGGGAAAAATGGGACTAAGGAAAAGTGTGGGTGTTAAAGAGGGGCTCTGGGTGTGGGGAGCCAGAGGATGGCTCTGGGGCAGCTAGAGAAGTAGTAGGTGCTGGAAGGTGGAACAAACTGCAAGACAGCTAAGTGGAGCTGGGAAGCTGTGGGGGAGGGATTACAGAAGGTGTGGGAGAAGCCTGAAATCAGAGAGACAGACAGCAGAAAATCACAGGAAAAGCAGCAGAGACAGTGGGAAAGCAGGGAGAGGCTGAGAGGTGGCAGAAAAGGGGAGATGGAATTGGGAGGAGATCAGGAAACTAGCAGAGAGGGTGGGAACTGGAGCTGAGAGAGAGAATGAGGCTGGAATTTAAGATAGGGAAGGGACTGGGATTCAGTAAAACATGACCCAACTTGGGGTTGCAAATGACAGTGGTTTTATTGAACAGGGGAGATAGTGACACAATGCCAAATTGGTTCCCTTGCACACACACACACACACACACACACAAAATGGCAGCAGGGGTTAGAGAGGCTTGGTGCAGGGGCTGAAGTCCACTGAAGTCCAGGAGGAGAGAGAGAGAGAGTCCAAATTGTAGGAGGAGGTGTGCAGGTAATATCTACCTATCCAGGCTGGAAGGGGTCCTTGTCCAGTAGGTGTTGTCCAGAGTGGGGGTCACTAGCAGGGCCTCTGGGTGGATAGGTGGTGTGGCATGGTGCGGTCCAGATGGAAATGGCGTTCCCACTGAGTCTGTTTTCACTGCCCTTTTTATAGGGGCAGACCTTGTGTGACCCTAGTGACAGGAGGCATGCCCAGGCAAGGGTCAGCCCCTGGTGTACTGAGCATGTGTGCTCCATGCAGGGATGTGCAGTTTCGGGTATCTGTAATGGTGAGAGTTGCTGGTTTTGCAGGGTCCTTTGTTTTTCAAATGCTGGTCTTGTCTCTGTTCCTGGGTGAGGTCCATGGTTCCTGGGTGAATCAATGCGAGGTGATGGCCCAGTCATTACAGGCCATTCAGTAGAGATCTGCTACCATTGTATTTCAATCATTCCCAATCACACTCATTCATCGGGGAACCAGTTTACATGAGAGGGGTACGTGACTCATACAGTTGCAACATGGGATGCCCAGGCAGAAGACAGAAGATGGAGACTTGACATATAAAATGGAAACTTGACATGACTTTGGTTCACTTACAAACACAGACCTAAACCATACAATATCCATATGAAACAAAAATCAATACAAAAATGATAATAATACAATATACAACAGTAAAAATCAATACAAACCTAATAATAATACAATATAAAACAGTGGCTATCCAAAACCAAAAACTTGCTACCAAAATAAAAATGTTTAAAGCTTATCCTACATCTTAGCTTACTTATACTTATCTATAGGGAAAAGAGGGACAGAAAAGGTCAGAAATGGTTGGGGAAGGGGAGGGAATGCATTTTCAAATAAACACAACAACAAAAAAACTGGGGGTTTTGCTACACTTGGGACATGGCGGCAGCTGCTGTGAGCTGCCTGCTGCACCCAGAGCACAGGTCGGGCAGGGGAATAGACCACAGGGGCCTCTGCTGGGCTGCGCCCAGTGGCAGGAGCCTCCCTTCCCCCCAAACACACATGCCCCTGGACCGTGGAGAGCCCCAGACCCAGCCGAGCCAGGGCCTGATCCCACTTCTGTGCCATGGCAGCCAGACAAATGTGGCATTGGACCCTGTCCCAGTCAGGTCTGGAAGTCCCCACAATCTAGGGGTGCGTGGTGGGGGGGGCTCTTGCTGCTGGGCACAGTCCAGGAGAGGCCTCGGGGGCCCGTACCCTCCTCACCTCCGGGTGCAGTGGATAGCCTGCAGCAGCCTCCTCCCAGAGCATAGGTGGGGAGGGCACGGGCCCCTGGGGCCTCCACTGGGCTGTGCCCACCCCCTGGGGCCTCCGCTGGGCTGTGCCCAGTGGCAGGAGTCGCCCCCCCCTGCTTACGTGCCCTTAGACCGTGGAGACTTCCAGACCTGGCCAAGACGGGGCCCAACACCATGTTCGTCTGGCCACCAGGTGGATGCGGTAGATCCTGGGGTGCCCTTAACTTCCAAAAACTGATCTTAACCATAAAAGTCTGGTCTAGTGCCTTGAGTGAGTCAAGTAACAAAGATCCCTCAGTGTAGCAGGAGAAGAGTGCAGTGAGCCCACCCTCAACCAGGTACACACACCCTGAACTCTGTCCCTGAAGAGGCAGGACATCCCTGTTGTTACCAGTGGGAAAAGAAAAGAAGGTCTCTAGCCTTCCTCTCTGAATGGATGGGACCCACTTATTACTCTACCACAAGACGAGAGTCATGTGTGCCTCAAACTATGGTGTGTCTATACCCCCAAGGGTCTATCAACGCCTTAATCCAGCCTTGATAGACTAACTGCTCTCAGTGCCTTGCATTACCTACCTCTAATTGCCACCTGTTGGCTGCATATAATATTGTATACATTTGCTGAAATCTCTTTAGATAAGATCCAATGAAGATGAGGCCACCAGCAAAGCATGGACTTTTACACCATCAACTTGTTTTGAGTAAATTAGTTTGAAAAAGTTGAAGCAAGAACTCACCGCCTAAAAAAAAATTCCCTCCTTTTCCAAACCATCCTGTGAACTCTGCTATTTTCCACCCGCTTTGCTGCCCTCTGGGGGCTAACCATTCCTCTTCTCAAGGAGGTTTCAGTGATCTTATTGAATGAAAGGGCCTGTGAGGTTTGGAAGGTTTGACATTTTAATTAAAATACATCTACTAAAATGTAATTGAGAAATTGGTCGTACAAATAGAAGGGAAGAAGCAAATTCTGCACATGGGATCCCCATGTCAGCTCTGTTGGCTGCCTGTGAGATTGCACAGGTTTAAATGAGTTTAAAAAAAATTAGCCCCATCATTTTACCTTGCGTGACAAACACTTGCTTGACAAATTCCTATCACACGCACACAGATGTTGACACACCAGTTTCTCAGGTAGTTCCCAAAAGAACAGGGCTTCTATTAAATGATCTGGTTAACCCCCGGACAGGTCTTAGCTTGCTGAGGTGGGACATTCTGGAATGAATGGAAAAGTGTATCGAGGACCAAGCTTTTCAAGGGGACTAACCTATGTGACAAAATGGGGCTTTAAAGAATAGAGCAGGAGGTGAGGATCATAAGTCTAGGCTTCATTCTCATTGCTACTACTAACTCTCCATCTTTACTTGGATAAATCATGCAGGGATTTTATTCAAAGGCATCCAATTTGCATGGTCTTCTTAAATCCTGTAGCATGTACTACACAGTGCAGTCTAGTGCTGTGTGGAGATGCGAAGCTGGCTCTGAACAAGGCAGCTCAGGTACCAGAAACAGTATAACCGCACTATTGCAGCACTCTCCTCTACCTATTATAACCCATTTCTCAGCAGAACTAATTAGCCCAGAGAAAGTGTCACACTACTGTAACTACTGCTTCTGAGATGTGAGCTAGCTCGGATATCTGAAAAGCACTGGATTGTGCCATGCAGACAACAATAACCCCAAACCCATTGTGCCTTAGTTTCCCTCGGTTTGACATGGAGATGGCATTGTCTGCCTGACGAGGAGGAATATGAAACTTGTTTGGATGTGTTTGGATGATGTCACGACCCAGTGATTTTTGGTGCCTCGGCACTATGGAATTTCCTGGCCACATGAGAGCTCCTTTGCACGGCAGAGTGTTCTGCTGCAATTGAGAACCCGCGTGCAGGAGAGAGTTCCCGCCAATTTACAGTTTCCTTTGCAGGATGCATTTCTTCCTTGCAGCACAGAGATGCACGGTGCAAAGAGTTCCCGCTATTCGGATGCAAATTTGTGCCCCGCTATTGGCCAGTGCTAAATTATTCACACGTGGCGGCTAGTAATTGGCTCGCTGGCCGTTTAAAATTCCGCGCGACTTCCGCCCAAGTCGAAGAGCTTTGAGCACGCTGCAGAGTGCCTCTGAAGTTATCTGACTTGTGGCTGCCGATCCATAGACTGATCACCTATCGATC
>NW_005841889.1:3495056-3510298 GCF_000455745.1 Alligator sinensis
GGACGGATTAACTGGCTTGGGCCCCGCCAGCTGGAACAACTCGTGTGGTTGTTCCGACGACCGGACCACCTGCGTCGTGATTGCAAGCGGCGTGAGTAAAGTTTTTTGCAACCGATAAGTTGTGTCTGCCTCTCCATTCACCAGCCCGCCCTAACGTACGACCAATTTCTAACGCAACTCGAGTCGGCTGTGGCCGTCCGAGACAGATGAAAGTTATTATAAACGTAAAATATTCACACATATATTTATTATTAACGTGCTAAGTGTTCAGTGTAGCAGAGAAGCTTTCCTCTGCTATGTTTCTTATTTTAACATTTGGTTTTTACACCGTACTCATCACCATAGTGTCTAAGCAGTTGCCTGTGGCGTATTAAATAGGAGTTCTCATCTGTAGTCTAACACCTCACATCCTCTGCCCTCCCCTGAGACTTCTCCACCTGCCATACTAGAACTAGAGACTCCCCCTTTTACACACCAGTATATATTGTTCACTTTGTGGGATGGGTCCATGTTGCAGGAGAAAGTTTCCAAATAGATGCTTGACTAGAGAGAGAGTGTCCAATTAGATTCTGTATGTAGCAGAGGAATCACTCCTTACACCTAGTGATGGGGAGGGAGTAGCACTGAGCTATTTCCTGATGAAGGTCACCAAGATGTTCAAGGATTTTGGTATGAGACAAAATAGAATTGCAGCTTGGCAGCAAAGCTTAATAAAGCAGCCCCAGCCCTGGAAGGCAAAATCTCAGCCAGCTGTATTTGTTTGCAGAAGCCATCAATGCCACCAGGCACAACAAGGCAGCAGTAGTGATGGCACTGATGCTTAGATGACAAGACATTTGCAGTCTCTGATTCATGAGTCTCTGACCAAAGCTTTGATTTGGGGAGAGGGGTGGAAATAGTAATGGCATCTGGAGTGAGTAGAACTGGGTGTGAGAGAAAGAGATGATGTAAAAGAAATGGGACAAAGAAAAATGCAGGGTAGAAAACAACTTTAGATAATGCAGAGCTACAGTATTTCTACCCTTGAGTCTTCCCATAATCCTTGTCACAAGAAAGGTCTTCATCTCTGTGACCAGTGCTTGAGGGGGCTACATCACTGTAGGCTGGTCTTTTTTTTTTAACCTGGCAGCACTGTAACTAGCAAATTGTGAGCCAGCCCCACGCACAGAAGGAAGCAGTAGCTGCCCACACTCCCCTCCCTGCGCTACTTCCTCAGCTGAAGTCAGTCACTGTAGTTCCCTTGACCTCAGCGCCCCATGGGCAGGCATCAGCTGTGGAGCTGGCCCTGCCACGTGTGAAATATTCATTTTTACTCTCTGAAAACACAGCTCCTTGCAGATGAAGCCTGACTATCCAGTCTGTTTTGGAATGTGAACACTGCAAATGGTTTGAACAAAAAGCCCCTCCTTGTATTTCACATTTGCTAAATCTTTAATAACGTTGTGTCTAGCAAAGCTCATTCTAGCCTTTCAGGATCATCCTGCCCTTTGGCTGATAGCTATTGCTAACGGAAGTCATGTGTGCTCAGAGGAGGAGAGTGTCATACGCAGCAGCCAAAAGCTATGAATAAATAATTTCCACACTGCACCCCATGGTGGGATGAATGACTGGTATGATACCTGGCAGTCTCTGCTGAGCCTGTTGTTTGACTGTATGTTTTTCCTTAGGTCTCACTATAGCAAATGGCATCCCTAGTTCTCAGAGCTTCAAATACTATGGTTGGAAATTAATTTAGTAGTTACATTTCAGAGCAAGAGCCTCTACTCAAAGGAGATAACTGACTGTATAGAAATTCACTGATAATACAACCTTGCCATGAATAGAGGAATGTCATTAGGGATGCATATTGGCACCGAGAGAGATGTGGCAACAGCAACATTTCTGGCCTTGTTTGAGACTTGGGGGAGAGGGGGTAGGACAGAACTTTCTGCTCAGTCCAGAAAAGAAATCCTTTCTTCCTCCAAGCAAGGAGGAGTGTGGGTGTGGGACTTGTCTTGGCTGGATCCAAAGGGGAGGAAATGAGGCCCCCATTTCTTACAAATGGGTTTGTAAGTGCTTAGTTGTAAAGTATTGCCCCAAAGAAAAGTTGGAGGTAATTGGAAACCTTGTCCCTGAATCTCTGTGACAGCACATTCAGATTTGGGGTTGCCTGGAGAGAGGCTCAGAGAGGTCACACTGCGATAACCATGCCGCAGAGCACACATCCTTGATCCACTTTTTACAAGAGCTTTTTTAATACGGCGGTAGGCTTTGGTAACCATTTTCTGCTGGATGGTGCGGCTGGTTTGCTTTCAAAGATATTCAGCGCCATCTTGTGGATGTTCTGTACACACTTGTTCTGCTGCTGTGGGCAAAGATCTTAAGTTTAAATTCTCCCTCTCTGCCTGTTTGTTGTACCTTTCCCTTTCACAGGAGAGGAGACCTGTGAAATGGTTCGGTTCTCACTGTTGATGAAAGGAGATCCATGTGAGGGGCTCTGCACATGCTGCTTCAGGATAATACCTAATGGCAGAGGTAGAGAAGGGACGCAAGCATATCTAGGCCTCTTTATTCTTCTTCTCCGTTAATCGCTCCAGACAGGCTGGTTGTGCTTCTGTCCTGAAGAGACAGAGAAAGAAAATCAGCTGAGACTTCCAAAACTGCCAGGGGGATTTCAACATACAATATTCAGTGAAAATAACGAACAATGAGCATCTAAATTCCTGTAACACCTTTTAAAATCTGAGTCTGTTTTTTCCCCTACCTGGCTATAAAAGACTGTTGCTAGTTTAGATCCTCTCAGCCACTTTCTGTTGGTAAAATAAAAACCACCTTGAAAAGGACATGGGTACAAAGAACATGAAGTCTTTAGACCCTCATATCCCCAGCTGTAGTGATAGTCTAGCTCCGTCTGGTGAATGTAAATGGTGTGTTGTAGTTTGGTTGTTGCAGTGTTCCTCTAGGAGAGAGTGGGAGGGATGAACCCCACTTCACAGATGAGGAAAGTTGGAGCGTGAGATCAGTAGGCTTTTGTCTTTTATAACTCAGAGTAGGCTTTTTTCAGCATGAGCAGCGAGATGCCTCGCTCCTCACAATCTCTCAGAGCCAGATGCAACCTGTTTGACTAAATATGTTTTCTCAACTATATATGCCATTTCCTTGAAGCCAAAATATTCCATGGAGACATGGGGAGAGTTTCAAGGTCCCAGGTGGACTTTTTAGCATTGAGAGAGACAGAGAAAGGGAGAGCAAGAGCGAGCGCACGAAGTAAAAAACTCCCCCATTCATCCCCTAGCAGAGGTTTTGACACAATTCTGTTTTCGAGGTGTGAAAGGAAACCAAACCTCAGAAGTTGTCACAAAACAGAACTGTCATCCTTGGGTCCACTCTCCCGGCTCTCCTAGCTATTTCTATATCTCCCATTACCAAGTATCTGAGCCCCTTAACGTTATTTAGCATACTTCCCCTCAGACTCCCCCTCTCCACCGTCCCCTTACCCCTGTGAGATCGGAAGTGCTATGATGTCCCTTTTTACAGATGGGTATTGCAGAGGTATAACTTGAAATGTTGGCTTCCCGGGCATGGTGGGGGGAAGGGGAGAGCACTTATTTCCTCACACAAGGACTGCTGCTGCCTGGTGCAAGCTCCCTGAACACAGGCTGCTGCTGCAGGGGTGGCCCAGACTTCCTGAAAGCTGCTGTTTGGGCATCGCCTCTGGGGCTTGTGCCCTGATTGTCCACTCCACATTGCACCACTGGGGAACTGGAAATACCAAGAAAGTAAATGACTCACCCATATGCCACTGAAAATCTGTGGTGCAGCAAGGATTTGAATCCGTGTCTTCTGGGTTCTAGGCAACTGCCCTGACCCCTAAATCCTCCTGCCTTTCTTATTCCACATACACACAATACATCCTCAGTTGGAGTCTGTGGACACCCCTGGAGTTCTTGCACAGGCACACTGATCACTAGCAAAAGTTCTCAAGAGTCACTGCCGATTACCTGGCCAGTCTCTATTATTCCAGTGGGACAATATAGTTACTATACAAAAAGGTATTTGTATATACCAGAGCTGGTACCAGACATGTGTTCACTGAAGAGCTGTCATCACCCTTGTCTCAGCTGCAAAGATGCCAGAAACTCATTTGCTCCAGCTGGAGGCAAAAGAGGTTTTGCTGAGTGTAATCTACACAACCCGACTCTCAAGCACTGGTGCTATGCACTGGGGGGCTAAACACACTATGCTTTTTAATCACAGATGTGCATCAGCCATTTTAAAGACTAAATTGTTTTTTTAGGAATGTGCCCAGTGACTGTTAAACAGGCTTATTTCCTAGTGCAGTGCTGCAGCCTTTGCTCTCTACACACCACTCTACTTCTTCCCATACAAATTGGCTGTGCTTTGGTGGATGAAAGGTCCTGAAGAGATTTACGCCTGGTATATTACACTTGTATTGGTATAAGTGAGCAGAAACTGGTCTATACCCATAACAGAACTGAAGTTCAGCACGCATATACTGGTTTAAAAATGGCGAAACCCAGTCTAAGATTTGCTCCCTGCACTGAAGGGCGAATATATGTGTTCTGTTCACTACTGATATAAACTATACTGCATACAGGAAATAGTGTAACTTAAGTCTATTCTGTCTCAGGCTTTTTGAATTTCTGTACCTAACCACAGAATATATTTGAGTGCACTTGCTCTTGGGACATTGGTGGAGAAGTTTTTTAGGCAGGTACCTGTACTTTTCCAGACACATTTGCCAAGTATTCTCCTGTAGCTTGTATGTTACAGGGGTATAGGTTGTAGCCATGTTGGTCTAAGGCAGGGGTCAGCAATGTTTTTGAGTAGAGTGACAAAAACACCTTAGCCTTGACTTATAACTTATAAAATGTTGGCATGCCAGGGGCGGAGCTATGAGGGGTCTGATTTTTATTGTGGCAGTGCAGCCCCAGCTCCTTCCCCAAAGCATGCAAGCCAAGCAAAATGCCTTCGGATGCCACACTGGCACACATGCCAGGGGTTGCCTATCCCTGGTCTAAGGACATAGGCAGACAAGATTCTTTGGGTAAATCTGCTATCTTTTATTAGAACAACTCAAATTGTTGGAAAAATTCTTCTTTGCAAGCTTTTGGGTATAAATACCCTTCATCAGGCTGAGGAAGCATCTGCAGTTGGTTTGTGCTCTTCCTGGATGGAATGAATAGTAAAGGAGCCAGAGGCTGGGATTCATGCAAGAAAGTCAGTCAGTGAAGATATAAACTGAGGAGTCAGTGGGTGAGAGAGAGGCTTTGCAGGTGGGGAAGGGGAATAAATGTGACTGGTCTCTACCAGTGGAGAGGTCTCTATTATTAACCAGCTACATTCCTTCTCCCCCCCTTTCCCCCCACCAGCCTGTCTCTCACCCACTGACTCCTCAATTTACATCTTCACTGACTGACTTTCTTGCATGCATACCAGCCTCTGGCTCCTTTACTATTCATTCCATCCAGGAAGAGCACAAACCAACTGCAGATGCTTCCTCAGCCTGATGAAGGGTATTTATACCCAAAAGCTTGCAAAGAAGAATTTTTCCAACTATTTGAGTTGGTCTAATAAAAGAGAGCAGATTTACCCAAATAACTTTGTCGCTTGTATCAATTTTTAAATGTAGCTATGTTTCTGGGATTGGTTCTTCAGGCAGTGAGGTCTAGCTAGTGCTGCTTTGGAACTTGAGATCAAGTTCATAGCTCTTTCACACCAGACCAATTCATTTAGATTCAGTGGAATCACGAAATGCTGGTTTTAAACCAGAATATAGTGAGTTCTGAATGTGGCTGTCAGCACAGCAAAGAGCAGTAGGAAGCAGGAGACCAATTTGTCTTGACTAGTACTGAGTAATCAGAGCAACCAGATTGGTAGGCAGGGACCATTTGTTGTAGTACTGAATCAAACATAGGCTTGAAACTAGTTTAGTCTAGTACAGGCAATGTTGGCAACGAAGAGAAGACTTTGTGTTTATTACCACACTACATTTAACACGAAACATGGTGAGGTGCACACAAATTAAGCAAAGTTACAAATTACAGATGTTTTGTTTAAAGAGCACCATAGCTTCATTTGGTGACCTTTAGGTCTTGGTTTATTAACTGTAGTTTTTCAAAGACAGCATATGAAGAAATCTAACAAGTAGGGACCTACCTAAATTGCAGTGAGACAAGGGGTTTTTCGTGGCCCACTTGTAGTGCATAGAGCCCATTTTGCAGGCAGTTCGTGGTGGCCCCATCCCTCAGCACTGATTGGCGGAAAGGCCCTGGGCAGGGAGAGGCTGGCTGCCATCTTAATTGCTGGCTGCCCTTCATGATGCCTTGCCCCTTGGTACTGATAGGAAGAGAGGCCCAGTGGGAGGAGGAGGGGTGATGGGTCTTGTCTGCTGCCCATCATGCCGCCCCACCAGCTGGCACCTTACCCTCCTGGCAGCAAGGACCTCTGGCTCCCACTGGGGACCCAGGAATTTATTTTTATTAAGGGTTTTTTTTGGTGGATTTTTGTGAAATCTGTGAAACTACAAATTAAGTAGGTCCCTACTAATACATGTTAGGTCGCAGTCTGCACTTGATTAAGATTTTCACACACATTTTTTGAATCATTATGGAACTATCTTTTTATAAACTATGTATTGACACAGTCAAAAATGTTGACCAACACAAGCACTTTTGTGTTAGACCTTATACTGCCCTATCTGATGCATTTAATACAATTTGATTTCATTATCATCACATCAGTGCTCATGGAAATTGAAATTCTGACAGAGAGAGAGGACTGTGATTAAATATAATCATTTTCTTGGCTGGATGATACTTTCCATGACATGCCTGATGATTCATGTTTCCTGACAGTTTGTTTTTGCCTGATGAGCAGAAATGTAGAAGTAAATAGTCTCAGTAACTGTAGAACAAAAAATGCCCTCATTTATGTCTCCTGGAACAAATCTTCCAATAAAACATTTGGTTACTTGGACTTTTTTCTTTAATAGTCTTGGCTATATTGCAGAATTGTAATCTTTGTGAGAAATTTGCTGTAGCCAGACAAGATAGCAACAGGAGATTTTTGTGCTTAACACACCTCTGGAAATATACAGTACTGTTGCTATTGCAATACTCTCACTATTGTTCCCTGGGGAAGAGACCAGAGGTTTAATTGATAAACTATTGCCATTATGAAAGAATCCAGAACTAAACTTTGAGTCTTTTCATGTCTTCTGAACAAACTGAGGGCTCCAAAGAGGAACATATATCTGATCTTTGCACACTGCCTCCAGCAGGGAGGGAATTTTTTTTAAATCATTTCTGGACATCAGCAGGTTGGGGGTGGCTACATTTTGTTTTGCATTTGTTCTAAGAAAGTACCGTACTCTCTGGAATCCATTATTTACTACAGTATGAATGAATATGTAAGTAGCACTACATAGCTTGAACCATATTTCAAGATTTTGAACTAATACCCTTTTTTGCATAACTAAACCCTTGACTAGTCAAAAAAGGGTCTGCAATACCTAATGCATCCATTTTATAAATAGAGAGGCCCAAGTACCAGAGCTTTTATTCTGTTTTCATTTGGAAAAGATTTGCTTCAGAATTTGCACTACACTACTGTACTACAATGCTTAGCTTCAGTTAAATACAGACATTTGAAAGATTAAATTAGGTTCAAAATGGCTGCCTGATTTAAACTTAGCTCGTCCCAGTGCCAACCTTACACTTTCAGACCTCAGTGACCGGCAATCAGTCTAAACCTGTTAAGAGAACAGAAGTTCCACACACACAAACTGGTTTAAAAATTGCAGAACCCAGTTTAAGATAAACCTAGATCTATGTAGTATAAGATTCATTCAATTTAAGTGAAACTGGTGCATGAAACTTTTGCCCACTTCTCCTGCGCAGCCGGGGGGCTGGGAAAATCCAGCCACTGGCCCCAGCCCCAGGGCTGCTCTTTTCACTCTTCCCTTCCCCCATACTGGTCTATTTTTTGCCCCTAGCTCCTTGCTCCCTTCCAGATAGCCCCCTCAACCCCCATCCCATAAACCGCTCCGGGTGCAGCTGCTTCTATCGCCACTGCTGGGGCCAAGCAAGTACATTCCAGTGGGGGGAGTGGAGGAGGGATGGGGGTATAGTTTCCCTAGAGGGGACCCCCCACCTGTGGGTTGTGCCTGCCTTCCCACCCCAGCCGTGGGCCATGCCTGCCCTCCCCACCCCTCGCAGTTTGCACCTGCTCCCCCGACCCCACCATGGGTCACACCTGATCCCCCACCCCACTCCCAACCCCCAGCTAGCCCCTCACCATCCTAATTTCCCTGATATTGGGGCCATTTTTAATCAATTTAATCTCCCCCTAATGCCCTCATATGTCTGCCCTTAGGCTCCATGTGACATGCCTCCTTCAGATGAGTAGGATTAAATACTTACACATATAGTTAAGTTCTTTTGCTGTACACACAACTGGACAGCACTCCATAAAGCAGTGCTCCATGATACAAAAGTCAAGTGGACCACACCTTTCTGACTTGTCCTATAAACATTGCTCCTGATAGTTACTGCCCCAGGTCTAATTTCTCAGTCGTGCAGTGACCCATGATCCATTTGGTTCCTATTAATGACTGCTGGCAAGTGTGCAATGGGATGTGAATGACAGGCTAACAAAGCCAGCTTGTGTCTCTGACACGTGCATGGCCCAGATGACCCAAAGAAAAGAAAATACACCAGAAAACAACTTGAGGTTCACTACAGTCTTACATACATCTATTCCTCAACTAAGCAAGAAGGCTCTTTTCTCCCAGGCCAGAAAGTCAGAAGTCCTGGGAAATTGACATCAGAACCCATGCAAATCCACACTCGTGGATTTAGTCATTGCATAGCTTCAGGCCAGAGTACAGCAGTTAGGGGCTAGGGGCAGACATTCAAAAAGCCCAAGCCTAAATTGATTCAATCTTTGTAGGTTAGTCTAACCTGCAAAGATTGAACTGGTTTGCAAGTGGACACACATTCCCTTTTCATTCCAGAAGTGCAGACACATGCCTGCAGTGGCTCACGCCAGAAACCCGGGGATGCTGGGGCAGTGCTCCCTTCCCTTTCACAGGTATGTTGAGCTAAGGGGACCAGGCCCTCACAGGCCTGAGTAAGACTAAGAAGGGGTTTAAACCCCCACGTTGGCCTGAAGGGTTCTGAGGGTGGGGGAAGAGGAAGCCTGGCCAGACCCCTGTGGCGGGAGAGGAAGAGGAGGGACAGTTAACCCCCACTCCAACCTCTTATCCTTAATAGAGCCATGCTGTGATGGCTGTGGTCCCTGCTGGTGGGACAGTGAAAGGAGGAATAAGCCCCCTCCTGGGCACTCTGACACAGAGGCTGCTACCACTTTCCCTCCCCTTGCTGCTCCAGCAATGGGACATGGCCAGACACCTCCCAGCATGGCCCCGTTCAGGTGAAGATGGCAGGGAGGGGGTTGTTTCACTCCCAGCAGACAGGCAGACCCCAGTGGGGAGGGAGGGGGAGGGCAAAGAGGGAAGAATTAACTCCCTCCCTGCCCACCCTACTCAGGCTAGAGAGCAGAGGGGTGGGGCAAGCCCTGCTCTCTGGAGCCAAGAGCCCAACCCAGCCCAGAGAGCATGCTGGGATGCTGAAGGGCTCTAGTTTAACTTAAACCAGGAAGGGGTCTGGGACAGAAGTTGCATAAACTGGTTTGACCCAAATCAGTTAAGTCTGATACTACATTCAACCAGGTTTATATTAAACCAGTTTTGGCCATTTTGAAACTGGTTTATATGCACTGAACTTATGTTCTGTTACAGGTTTAAACAAGTTTCTGATCACTTAAACTGGTTTATGTGTAATGTCTGTCCCTAGCCATGGTGTCTGATTACAGTTAACAAAGGCCTGAATTCAAGTCTTGTGCCAAAGGCTATCCCAGCAGTAAATGTGTATCTGATCATTCTGGGAACAGATGATTTAATTCATTCGTTCACAGGCTCTTGCAGATGTAGCAGCTGATGAGTGTTCCTGAGTGCCAGCTCCTTCTCTCCTTTAAAGGAAGTCAAAAGTACATTTGTCCATAGCCTCAGGCTGGGAAATCTAAGACAGCAAGATGTGATGCTAATCGCATCACTCAATCATATGCTGTTGGCTACAGAAGCTGGTGTGCCTTAACTGTGCTAGCCTGGTAGACTTGGACATTTGATGTAGTTTCTTGCAGCCCACTTGCCAGTTTTCCTTGGCTCTGTACCTTCAGCTGCATGCTCTTTTCTCTCATGTGTATGGGTTTAATGACATGATGGGGTAATTAACACTGATCTGATCAGCAATCTCTGTAGTGATTTGCTGCTGAGTTTATAAATATTGCCAGTGGAGCTGCCATTATGGGTAGTAGGCAAACCATAGTAGGATGTTCTTCTACACAAGGAGTGGGGACAGGGAATGTCCCTGTGACCCAGAAGCAAGTGGCTGCTTCAGTAGCTAGAGGTGTGGGACTAAAGGCAGTGACAGATGGAAAACACAGGCTCTTCTACATTTACCTCTCAGCTGCTCCACCTGGAGGTCATGGCCTGATTTCCCTTGTAAGTGCAAATGAAGGAGAAATGAAGTGAAAGGGGAGAAGGTTGAAGTTTTGCAGGCACTGTTGAGAGGTGTTTGGTCCTAAGAGGGTGAAAGAACCTAGTGTTACCTCTGCATGGAGAGGAGAAGATTTGTACTGTGCTTTTGTCTGGGCTTTTTGTTAGCCTGGGAAAGGAGAATTCAGGGTGCTCCCCTCCCCAAGATCTGGAGGAAAAACAAGGCACAGGCAGACCCTGACAGTGAGACAGAAGCCAGTGATCAGAGGGAGAGAAGGCTGCATCTGAGAGGTAAGCATCCCACTACCAAGGTCAAAGACAGAGCAGTGCTTGGAGGGAAAATGGGAGAGAAGGCTGCATGTTGTTCAGGGCAGTTAAATTATGAGAAATAAGTGGTATGCCAGCTCTGATCTCTTGCCCCCTATGAGAGCAGCAGTGCAGCCTGGGGCTCCCATGTTAACAGTACAGAGGCCATTGATCATGCATAAGTGTTAACAGTGGGGGGGGACAATTCTGTGCCCCTGCCCCAGCTGCTGTTGGTGCTTGCTCCGGCTCAGCTGCAGCCCTGTGCCCCGTCATTGCCATATAAATCTAGGGAGGCATGTACCCTGCCATGTTCCCTCCATGTGTTGCCTATGGCAGGGGTTCACTGAACTGACATGAGTGCCATTTTCTATTTCAATGGTCTACCCTCAGTGTTGTCTTTGAAATAGCATCCAAATAGAGCTGTGAAACAATGCTAGTTATGAAGTGTCTGGAAGTGTGTGGAAAAGAAACTCCCCCATCATCTCCTGCATTGACTTTTCTGTCCTTTACCTGCCCTTCATACTGAACAGCACTGTACTGGATACATGGAAACTAAAGGATGCCTCTTGCCAGGACTCATAAGAAAGGACAATATTCTAAGGGACGTGTTATTTTGTCTTCCGCTGTGTTTGAATTGTAAGTCTCCTGGCCAGAAGCTGACTCCTCTGGAATAATGCCTGATGCTGTCCTCATTTGTTTTGGCTAAAATCATCTGTGTAACTGGAGTAACTATGAGACTTCAAGGGATTTCTGCTGCAGTTGTTTCATACCAAGGTGAGCCAAGAAATATGTAATCAAGGACACTTGGTACTTAGATCATCCCACAAAGCCTTGGAAGTCGTACAATCTCACTCTCAAGTATTAAGTAAGAAACACACCGTTAAGGCGGGTGATCCTAGCGGAGTTTAAACAGGGATCTTCTAGTGCACGAACCCTAATATCTCTGGTATGTGTTAGTAGGTAAAGTTTTGGTGTTTTTTTTATTCCCCCAGTTTGAGTTCTTAGTTATGAGTTTGAGCATACGTAACTGTCTCAGGCTAAGAACATTTGGGAAGGGTGAGAACTCTTCATCCTTTACTAGGTATTGAACCTAAGTGGTAAGTCCAAACATACTCAGTGGGATGAGATGCCCAAATTGCCCAGATCTGCACATGCTCAGTAGAGTGGGTGTTTGGCATGAAAGGGTGTCACTCACCTCCTGAGGTGATCTCACCATTGGTGAGCAAGAAGTATGTGACTTTGTTTCAGAAGTGTTTGAGTGACAGCTGATTGACAATGCCCCATCAGGGGATTTTGATTGGTTTGAGACTATGGGGTGATTTGAGTCTTTAGATGTGTGTGCGCCCTGTCAATTGCTTGTAGTATATAGGCTCACCGCCCTTCAATGCAAATGTGACAGGTGGGTGGGAACAGAAGTCCCACCCCTTTAGCCCCACCCCCTTTCTCCTTGTATGGTGTGTGACATCAGCAACTCCACCCCCCACCCCCAGTCACGTGGCGTGTGACACCGACACCACATGGTCCATGACATCAGAAGGACAGCCCATGCAGACCCCCAAAGCCCAACCCCTCATGCTGCAAGAACCGTCGTAGATCACATGGTAGAGTTATGGCCTATTGCCCAGGTCCCCAAAGCAGACATTGAGAATTTGAAAGATGGTATTTTTGTGCCATGGTTTAAATTTGTCCTCAAGCATTTGAATGCACCACATGGGTGTTAGCGTGGGGTGGGTGTGGGGGAAGCGGTTACCAGACAAGTCTACACAGGAGGCTATGTTAAAGGAAGTTTATTACTCTCCTGGTGAAGCTGGCAGTTTTGGCGGCATGAACACACTTTTTGAAGCCACCAAAAGGCAGAATAAGATTCTGAACAGAGGCGGGGTAGCCGCCTGGCTTTCAGATCAGGATGCTTACACCCTGCACAAACCGGCAAGAAGATGTTTTACAAGAAACAGGACTGTTGTTTCAGATATTGATGTGCAATGGCAGGCAGATTTGGTGGATATGCAGCAGTTTTCCAAGCACAATGGTGGGGTTAAGTTCATCTTAACAGCGATAGACATATTATCAAAGTATGCCTGGGCCGTGGGTCTAAAAGACAAGTCAGGCAGTGAAATAGCTCAGGCCTTTAAAACCATTTTTACAGAGGGCCGTGTGCCTTGAAAATTATAGACTGATTGGGGAAAAGAATTTTTAAATAAATCTTTAAGCAAGATGTTAAAACAGTATAATATTCACCATTGTGTGAAGAATAGTGAAGTGAAAGCAGCGGTCGTAGAGAAGTTTAACAGAACATTAAAATCAAAGATGTGGAGGTATTTTACAGCCTGCAACAACTTTTGCTACACTGATGTGTTATCAGAGTTTTATAAAGAGCTACAACCACAGTTTTCACAAAACTATCCGCACCAGGCATGTTGACGTGAACTTCTCAAACTCTCAACGGGTGTGGAAAGCCGTGTACGGGGACTATTTCAAAATAAAACCAGCAGCACCTGTGTTTAGAAAAGGAGATCATGCGAGGGTGTCTAGGACCAAAGGGAGGTTTGAAAAAAGTTATGAACAAACATTCACCAATGAGATTTTCATAGTGGATCAAGTCCTTAGACGCGTGCAGATGCCTGTATACCGCCTAAAAGATTATGAAGACGAACCTATCGAGGGTTCTTTCTACCCTGAAGAACTACACAAAGTGAGCCCCAAACAGGACAGAGTTTACAGGGTTGAAAAAGTTCTAGCAATGAAAGAAAAGGGAAGAAAGAAGCGGTTGTTGGTGAAATGGTTGGGGTGGTCATCTAAATTTAACAGCTGGGTGGAAGCCTCCCAAGTTTGTAACATATAGGGGTACCTCAGTCAGAAGGCCGAGATGTGTGATGGCTACTTTTACATCACTTTGCCCAGCAACGCTTGCGCCAGCATTTTTCCACAGAACACCAGCTCGAGTTTTACCATACAGCTGGTTAAACCTCTGGATTTACTGGGAAACTGGGAGATAGGTTTAGCAGAAATACAATACCCGCACAGCTGGAACAACATCAATGAAGATGCCCCTTTCAAAATCATTTCTGGGACTAAAAAATGGGGGTACAACCTGCCTTGGGGGTTATTGTACAACCATCACAGAGTTACTGGATCTTATGAACAATACAATTACCACCAATCCTGCTCCACCCAAATTAGTTATGTACTATGACCAAGCATTTGGGAAAGTGAGACTTAAATCCAAAGATAACTCTTATGGTTTTTGTATGCATGGTGAGCTAGCCTATATTTTGGGAATGCTACCCAGAGTCTCTGTTAAGAAACCACCCTTCCCAGCTGATATTACTGGTGGGTTCAATTCACTGTATGTCTACACGGACATTGTGGAACATCAGCTTGTCGGGGAGTTTTTGGTACCTTTGCTATGCTGCGTCCCTGTCCGTGGGAGCAACAATGAGTTTGTCACCATCACATATGACAACTCGCATTATGTCCCCATCAGTCAGCACCACATCGACACAATCAGCATTGAAATAAAGACAGATCAGAACAAACACATCTCATTTCGCTTTGGTAAGGTGATCATTAAGCTTTACCTATGCCCCTGGAAGACTTTGAGATTTTAAAATAAGTAAAAGTACAATGGCGATGGTAAAAAACTATGTGGACCCTAATTTGTACAGAAATTATTATAAAGCCCAGGCTGGGTATGGTCTTCCTGGATATCATGGGGTGCCTGTGATGTATGGGGCTGTTGTGGGAGGCATATTTCGCAGCCTCTTTAGAAAAGCCGTTCTGCTTTTGAGAAGGGGTCTGGAGATTATTAAGCCCCACGCTAAAAATACGGCACAAAACATAGCCAAAGATGTGATTGGTCACATCTCCCGAGCTGTCCTAGATAAGGTGGTCAAGCTGGCAAAGCAGGAGGGGTCCAGCCTCATGTATATTCAAAGAAAGAGCCTTAAAAGAAAGAGAGACGCACCAGACTCCGAACATGCAGGACCTCCTCAACCCCTTAAAAAGAAGAGGGTAAGTCGACAGGGCAGCCAGACACGAAAAACCAAGAAGCAGCCTGGGAGAAAGAAGGGACGCTCTCCTGGAGGAAACAAAAATATATTTTAACCGCCATGGCCTTTGTTCATTGCAGGTCTGAAGAATGTGCCAAATCCAAACTGGATGCGTTTCAAATAGCCCCTACGCAGACCTGCCTTGAGAAAAGTCTGTATGTTGAGATCCCTCCATTCTCGGCTATTACTGAGTCCAGCCCCCTTGACTTTTTCATAGCTGGGGATGGCGAAGATTACATGGATTTGAACAATACGCTACTGTACCTTTGCTGCAAGATTGTAAAAGGCGATGGAACTGATCTTGATGCCGGGGCAGTGGTGGGGGCTGC
>NW_005841889.1:3511173-3511509 GCF_000455745.1 Alligator sinensis
GCTGATTAAAACCAGGAACCTGAGAGCAGAAATACGCTTTGTTGTGGCATTGCCCACCATGGTTAACATGAGCGTGTACGGGGTCTTTGACAATGTCATAGAAATAAATCAGAGGAGAAATGTCCTGTTTGACTACATGTGAAGATGGACGCCGAACAGATCGTCAGGGTTTTATCCTCAGATCCTTATGCCAAAGAAACTTTCTTAGAAGTTTTCCCCTGCGACTGGCTTCCTAAGACTCGACTGTCTAAAAGGCCCCTGAGCTTGGTGGTCAGCACGCACCCACATAATCAACCCGGAGAACACTGGTTGGCTGTTTACTTGGAGGATCGGAAC
>NW_005841889.1:3511529-3514192 GCF_000455745.1 Alligator sinensis
ACGAAACAGTTACAAGACCCCCAGTCTGTCACCTGCGGATACCATTGTGTGTTTTTCCTACACCACTGTAGCAAGGGGCTATCGTTTGCACAGATTTTAAAATTGTATTATTCCGATGATTTAGCACAAAATGATAGGGTGGCGATGCATTTTGTAAAAAGTAAATATAAAAATTTCTGTGTGGCCGGGCCTGCTCAAAACATGTTTCAACATGCCCGGACATGTATTTCTTGCTATGATTTTCACAAATGCTTTGTCTAAATAAAACACTCAGCTGATGTTGTGTAAATAAAGCTGTTGTTATTTAAATGTGTGTGTGTGTTTTCATTCAAAAAATCCTCTGTAGACAAAAACTTTATAGCAGTATAGAATAGTTTATTTCAAAGTGTAAAACTTGACAGGGAGAGCCAATGGCTTTTAGAGACAGTTTTTCGTTTCTTAGGTGGCGTTGTTGGTGTTTCTTGGTCTGAGGCAGATACTTTCAGGCGTTCCAGATGATCACAATTCACGACGTTGCCTATAACAGAAGATGGTACGTTCAGCTCAGCCGTGGCTTTCATAAAGATGTCCCAGCCTTTAAGCGGACGTTTAGTAGTTCCGGCGTGAGTCTGAAGGGTTCTCCGGACCAAGTCGAGCATGTTAGAACCCTTGAGGAGCATCCCTTTGTAGACAAAACCCCCTTGATCATCCCAAGAAGAAATATCCTTGTGCTGGCTCAGCTTAGTGAGCAGTACTTCAGCATTTTTCCTGTACCAGGCATGCACGTTATCCAATACTTCCTGAAGGACTGTGTTGGGGTTCGTGGGGGTTTCTAGGGGGTATTCAGCTTCCAGGGGGGTCTGTTCGGGCAGAAACAGTTAATTTCCCTCCGTCCAGATCACCCTGCTTTATGTAGGTCAGGTATTTCTGAAGCACGGATGCATACAGTTTAGCCTTATCATATTCTGCTAACCCCAGTCTTGGGCGAATATCCCTCATTTCAGCATCCAATAAGCGGGTTGCCTCGGTTCTGATATTTACCTGAAGCAGTGGAGAAGCCCTTAATTGTTCCAGCTCAGGTTTGGGCACCAGGTACATTTTTTTCTGCGTGCTCCATCACCAGCTAGCCAAAAGCCCCATAATCAGAGGAAAAGCAAAACTTAACAGGGGTCCAATAAATCCTCCAGACTGTTTTACCAGCTGTTTCTTTTTTTTAAGAGGTAATCTTTTGTTACCTAGGTTTTTTATGATCCCGCATCTCTTTTTCAGCACGCGAATTTGATGTGGTGTCAAAGGGATGTTTCCTTTTAAGGTGTTCAGAGCAACTTCTGAAATGGCCGCTACTAAATCATCAGCGGTCAAGCAGAGTCTAGCTTTTCTCTGCTGTGGGGAGGATTGAAGAAGCAGTTTTAAGAGAGCCAAATTTCTTTTTAAGCGGTTAGACGTGTTTCCCTTCCACTGTCTCGAGAGCTAAGAAGAGGCCACCACTACATCATCTCTTTTTATTCCCACCTGCTGTTTTTTCAAAAGTGTAAGCAGCCGGTTGGTTGGGAAGAAAAAGCCTGGTTCTTACTCTAAAAGCATCCGGGGTAGAAGCGTTTAAATCAACCACCAGATACCCATAAGGTGTTTTAGTGGCATCCTCAAAAGCTTCTAGAAAAAACTGGGCCTTACCTGGGTACATCTGCTGCACCAGGGACACTATCTGTAGCTTAACCCTGGGGTTTTTAAACAAAACCATGTATTTTGTGTTAAGGGCATTGGTGCAGCTCCTTTTCCCTTGACAGAAAATGTTTTGAACTATATACATAATGCTACGATTCCGTACTTGGTAAAGGCTTTCTCGATTTCGCCGCTGTCACAGGCAGAGTCCATCAAATCATCTACCACGACCATATTTATTTTATTAGGAGGAAACAAACAATCGTCATTGAGACTGTCTGGTAGACCCTCCACAAACTTGATAAAAGGATATTTACAAACACTTCTTTATACAAAGGCTGCCAACAGCTATAGCACCGCACAATATTCTCAGGCATAACAGACAACATTTTATCAGCGTGATCCAAAAGGCTTTTTATAAAGTAACTTTTACCACAGTTGCTAGGGCCTGCCAAAATCACAGAAAAGGGGTGCTTCCATCGCATATCCATCTTAAAAACCATAGGGGAGGCTGTTAAAGTTTTCTGTGATGACCCTTTTATCATAAACGACTTTCTGCGTTTTTCTCAAGGTTTTGGTTTCCATCATCCACTTGTTTTTGTTCCTGACGATAGAGCACTGTTGTATCACAGTTGTTTTAGGGGTGTCCCCAGCGGGGTTTACGCCATAATCTAGAACAAGATCTCTCAAGGTTTCAAAGTTGACTTTTTCACTGTTGGCCACATTCAGGGTAATCCCTTTGACCTTCAAGCAAACCTTTCCCCCAGACAACTTGTACCTATAGGTTTTTGGACTGGCTGACACAAACTCTATGATGTGTTCATCTGGTGGGATTTCGCTGGTGAGCTCGCCTAAATAACCACCTAGCGGGGGGTTCCAGTCTCCCTCGCGGCTCACAAATATCACAGAATCTGTGTCATGGTACAGACACCGTTCTTGCAAGCTGTCTAACAGCTCGTACAACTCTAAGCGTGCATAAGCAGTGGTGAAACAGGCTATAAAGATGTTTGTGTTACCAGAGA
>NW_005841889.1:3514246-3518059 GCF_000455745.1 Alligator sinensis
GCAAGATGAAATTTCATAGGCGGGAGAAAAGAGGTAGCCAAAGAGTTCTTCGGGGTCTCTAACAATGCTGGTGTTGGGCAAGTTGGTTCTCTGACCAAATTTACCCCACAAAAAACTTAGAAACAATTTTTCTATTTGGCGCTTTGCAGGGTTGGGTTTGATATGCGCTGGGCATAAAGTCACGCCTTCTTTTTGCAAGAAATTGGCCACGTATCTCTCTTGTTTTTCTGGGTCAGTACACCAAGCGGGGTAGCCTGAGGCTTCCTGCTTCTGTCAGAGGAGCATTTTTATGTGCCGTGAAAAAAGGGTGCTAGACTTCTTGGCAAAATGCCAGACTTCATAGATTTGAGCTACTTTGTACCCCTTGGCAATAGCTTTATTCAATTCTGGTGTGCACCACGTGCCCAGGAGGGCCCTCTCTTCATTGGTGTGGTCACACTTTTGCTGTCTTGTTTCCGCACAGAGGCAGCACAGCATGAACATAAGTTTCCCATTCACCCTAGTGGGTAGCACAGGGAAATAAAGGCTTCGCGGTGGGTACAGTTTCACCCTGGCTATTCCAAAATAGCTCGACAGGGGTTGGAAATTGTCATAAATGATTTCAGGGTGTCCTGTTGGTTATTCCTTCGTTTTGTTTATAAAGGGGTAAAGACTGGTAAAATCGTAATAGTGTATTTGTTCGCTGGGTTTAGTTTAGTAATATAGCTAGATGGCATTAGTTCTCCTCCCAAAAAGAGCATCCCTAGGCACCAGTGGAGAATGCAGCAGGGTTCTGCTTAAAAAATCTGCCAGCTCCCCATCCGTTTTTAACAGAGCCCTCCACTTGTGCTCCCAAATGGTCCTAACGGTAAACCCCTCTCTTGAGATAATCCGTCTTATGCAATGTCTGATCATTCAGAAACCCGAAGGTGGTCCCCGTCAACGGGTTTTAGTCTTTCTCGTTGTAGCAAGTGACACAACCGTGGAAAAAGCATCCGTTAAATTCAAACACCGTAGGTTCCCCATCAATGTTGGCATAGCCGTCTGAAAAATAGGGGCCTACCTGAAATTCCCCACCCTGTAAGGCATGTCAAATTTTAATATTTTCTTTCTCCAAAATGTACATTAGCCACTGAATAGATGGGGTAGAAAACCTCTTTTTCTGTCTGTGATAGTTGTCCAGGGGGAGAAGCGCTATGGTCTGTGGTTCCAAAAATATAAACCTGTACATGGCCATGCAGACGGAGGCCAGCGTGATGTATTGGAAAGGATCTATGCAGTGTACCATGTATTGGAGTTCACCATCTACCTTCACTCGGTCTATCTGCCATGTCATTTTCATAATCTCATCCCTGTAGAGTCAGCAGGCCTCTTTCAAAATGTTTACGTCCTGCTGGCAATAATAGGTCAGCTCCTTCTGCATGTCAAAGGTTATTCCGATACCATTCTAAAAACTGTCCTTTCTCACCGGACATCATATTTTCAATGCCGTAGTACTCCATCTTTGGAAGAGACCCCACAAAATTTTGGTTTTCTGCCATGTTACAAAAATGTGGGAAATAACCTTTGCATCCTTCAAACCCCATCGCCTGTGGAAGTCTGCTAAATTTCATTGGTAAAAAGTTTTAAAAATCTATGAAATGGATGCCTAGCCCAGTCACTTCAGTGCACATGAGTTTACCACCGAGTGATTAGTTTCATGCCCATTTTTTCCTTCAATAACTGGCTGACAATAAAGTAACCATCGTAGCCTTTGGCGTTGTGAGCTATGAAGGTGTAGTCCTTGAATTTTTTATCCATAAAGACCTTAATAAAATCAGACAGACACTCTTCGCCCTTAAACTCCCAAGTGCTTTCTGGCTTTTTGGGCTTAGCTTTACAAGCCTTTTGGGGGTTTTTGCCTGCGGCCTTCTGAGGGTTTTTTTCCCCTGTCTTTAGCTCCATTGCAAAAATGTAGTTCGGCACATGCATCCCCGTCTCCTGCACACATTCAAAATCATAAAAAATGTACCCCTCGCCTTCTTCAGGCTCTTTAATCTGGCGCATAAAGCACCAGTGTTTGTTTACATCCATGATTTTCCCATAACACTGTTTGCACTGCCACCCTTTGCATTCATGCTTTTTGTCCACGTAAGATTTACACTCGTCACACAGAGTTTTAGTCAGACATTCAACCCAATTTTCAGAGGCCAGCGCCATGTGCCTTTCTAAGCACTCTTTGGAATGACAGAACAGCTTACAATTAGGGCACCTCTGTGTCCTGCCCATGTTTTCAGTGCATTTTCAGAGCAGCTTGGGCTTAGGCAAAGATGACATCAGAACCTGCACATGTGGCTATGGCTGTACAACGTCTGACAAAGATCGCAATAATTTCTCATGCCAACCACCTTTTTCACATCCAAAATACCATCATAATGTTCACCATGTAGCAGGAGAAAACAGATGTCGGGGTATCTGGGTGCGTCCTGTGTTTTAAATAAACTCCACTCAATTTTTTCCTTATGCATCACTATGTGAATGTTAATCTGTTCAAGGTCTTCAAACAAAGGTACTTAATAGAGCATAACCTTTTGATATATAGACATGCCTAATTTCCTATGCAGTTCTTTGGCACCATCTAGCAGTTCAACATCTCTGGCTCCTCTACTTCTTGTAACAGCCAGACTGCCTGCAAAGCACAGGCTAGTATCATAGGTATTCAAGTCGATTAAATACTTCCTGTTTTTAGTAATGATCTGGGAATAGGGGATAGAGCTTATAACTCTATGGCTCCTACCTCCCTGGCCTCACAACGACCACAACCAGCCAAAATGTCAAATTGAGCAATATTTCTCTCTGGCTTTGTAACAGGTTACTGAACCACTCTAAAAACAGCTCTGGGGTCATCTGGTTTAAATTAATAGCTCGAGAGTATAAACAGTTTGCCATGCTATCTGCCTGAATACATAACTGGGCATAGTTATTGCCAGTGAATCTCTGGCAGAGTGCTGCTACAGTTTCTTCCATCCCTCAGGTTATGGCTTCGTATGCCACGTGTAATGGCACATGCTCCAGATTCACAAAATGGAACTCCTCAGTGTACCTCATGCCCCCAAACCTGGCTACAGACCACTCTTGCCTTCTCACCCGCACCGTATGTACGTCCGGTAAAACATCCTCTACTGACTCAGGAGACCAGGGGGTGCTTGAGGGGTCCTCTAAACTGTCTCCTACACCAGATTCATTATCCCAACCCTCTGACCCTTCAGGTCTTGGTGGTGGGGGAGGCCTGGGAGGCCTGGGAATATTTGAGAGGCCCTCTAAAGGGCTTCCTAAATCATAGTCACCATCTCCCCTCTCTGACTCTATGGGTCCTGGTGAAAGGTCAGGTCTGGGAGCCTGGGGTACATTTGAGGGACCCTCTAAAAGGCTTCCTAAATCATATTCTTCACTCCCTCTCTCTGGCTCCAGGGGTCCTGGTGGAGGGTCAGGACTGGAAGGAGGAGAAGTGTTTGAGGGATCCCTAGGGGGATCTCTTTTTTTTTTTTCTCAACCGGTGTTTAGCCTTCCCCATGCTCCTCTTTAACCAGGCCCTTACTTTTCGCCCCGTGAGCCACTTGCTGGTTTGCCACCCATTCTTACCCCCACATTTACCATGGCTCCCTCTCTTATGATACAGGCCACAACTGCTGTCCAAATTACACAGACTACCTCCTCTCTGAGTAAAATTTACCCTTTTGCTCTGGTAGTAATCATGATCTTTCAAAGCGCTCTGCATACTCTTTCTGAGATGTATATGTCTGCCTGTACCACTCCAAACCCCTCTCTTTTTTCACAATAATCATGATCTTTCAA
>NW_005841889.1:3518254-3528879 GCF_000455745.1 Alligator sinensis
TCTCAGAGGTATGTGCCTTGTTTTCCTCTGAGGAATCATACCCTTCTGTTCTGTCCCAATGGTCTTCTGATCCTTGGGTGTTATGATCTGCAGGCTGAGCATTTCTAGGGTTTTTGCTTGTGCTTTTAGAGGTCTCTGCCCAGGCCCCCGCTCTTCTTCGGGAGTGGTGCGTGTGATCACTTAGGAAATATAAAATTTACATCTCAGCATTGAGAATTCACTTTCCTCACACACTACAAATTTACGATTTGCTTAACCCCTACACACAGCTTCCCCTCCCACAAGAAACTCGCAAAGTTTTAGAAGCTGATTTCAGAAAAATTACCTTTTACTACTGGATAAAAACAAGACTGTATGTGCTTGTTCTGCTTTTCTATTTTAGAGGAAGAGGTTCTGTTTGAAAACAGTTACAAACTGTTGTTATAATTTAGTGTGATTATAGTAACACAGCCACAAATAACCCACCATTTAAAAATAATTTTTACCTTGCTGTGGTAAAATTTCATGGGGCTCCCCCACCTGATAAGCTCTCTGTAATATAAATGAAATGATACAATAAGTAAGTCCTCTGTATTAAAAATTGTATTAAAAATTAAATAATAGATTAAGGAAAATGGTGTATGTATAAATTAAAATATAACTGTATTAAAATAGTCACCACTAAAAGACAACTCCACCCCTTTAGTGTTAAAATATGTGGAGATCTGGACACACTGCTCAGCTTTTTTTTTTTTTTTTGATCTGGTTTATCTTTATGATACACACCCGCCACCCCATACCATACACAATCTGTGAGAATTTTTTTTTTTAATTGAGTCTTTATTTCCATCAAAAACTTGTATAATATTTACTGATTTATTTTGTTAAATCTTCTTCTAAGAAGTGTTTTTTAACATTTCCTGTGACCATTATGCCTTGTCAGCCTTATCTTTACAGCAGGCTTTTTGGTAAAAGATAACTCCTTCAGTCTTAAAACAAGAAGAGCTCTGAACACAATGGTCATCTTTTTTTTTTTTTGTGGTCTGGTTTATCTTTATAACACACACCCCTACCACCCCCCCATATCTTACAAAAGCTGTGAGAATATATATTTTTAAATTCAGTCTTTATTTCCATTAAAAACTTTTACAATATTTTCTAGTTTATTTTGTTACCCTTTCTCCTAAGAAGGGTTTTTTATCATTTCTAGTGACCATGAAGTCTCATTGTTTTATCTTTACAAAAAACAATATATGTATGTGATTAGAGATCCAAGACACTAAAAGCAACTGCTAAAATACATTAGATGTAGAAAACTGTTGATGTGCTTTACAACCTCACATTCCCCAGCCTCCCACCAAGATCAGCAAAAGATATAAGCCCCACCCATTTTAAACTGTTTTTGCTAATCCCTTCTTTTAAACAGGGTTTTATAATCTCTAGTACCAATTAAGCATTCAATATGGGCTTTGAATGTTTTAGCTTCCTCAGTGATCAAATCATGAAGGGCAGCATTAGGATCTTCTGCAGAATACACAGCGTTTAGAAGCTCTCTAACCTGAATTAAATGTTTCTCAGTAATTCTGAGAATATTCCTGGCAAACCCAATGGCTATAACAGCATTGAAAATGCTATCAAGACATATTTCCTGACAAAGTTCCTGAATTATTTGATTTATGTCTTCATCTAACCAAGTAATACATTCATGGGCTTCTTGACCCGCTAGGTCAAATGTGCACCCCCAACATAGGTCAAAAAGTCTCTTCCTCAAACAGTATTTCATTATGCCATAAAAGGAAACGCTAACAAGAGACTTCATGAAAACTTTACGTTCACGACTTGTAACAGCCTGTGCTGATTCAATGCCTAGCTGTCTTCTGAACTCTTCAGCCTCATCTGGTCTTTATTCTCTGCAGAAGCATACACTTCCTTCTTGTGTACTGGTGAATAGGTTTTCTGGTGTCATTAAAAAGGCCTCATCTAGCTGCAAAGGAGTTCAAATAAAGGACTCAGTTAGCTGCTGTTTAATCAATCCTTAGCTACTTCCAAACACACACGTGCCATGAAGTGAACCCACACCACTACCCTCAAAACCCCAAGTGCCCCCACAACCATGCTCCAAGTCTCTTACCGGTACCTCCTCTGCGATGACCTCTACTTTGCATGCAGGCTCTGGCACAAAGATACCATCTTCCAAATTCTCAACGTCTGCTTTGAGTGCCTGAGCCTCCTCCATTTGCCTGTTCACTGGGTCTTCCCGAACAGGGTCAGGCATCTCAAAGAGTCTTTGGGCAAGGAGCCGGGTCTCCTCCTCAAAACTATTTCTACGGTAATGCTTTCTATAAGGCTGTCTTGGGGTTGTTGTGAGTGGGCCTACAGGCGTGGTGAAAGAATCCATATCTGCCCCTGCTTGCCTTAGCACAGTCTAAGATAAACAGAGGGGTCATTTGGGAAAGCAGATAAACCTGGTGGGGTTTGCTGCCTAAATCCCACCCCCTCTACTCATTCCAGTTGGTTCAGCGTCGTTCTTTGGAAGTCTGAGGCCTCTGAAACCCCCGCCAATTGGTTGGGGGTGGTGGGGCAGTTTGTTAGAGGGGCCACACCACCACCCTGCCACCCCATAGGCCACGCCTGTGCTCTGGTGAGGGCTAGAATAGTCTGGGACCTGATAAGCCATAACTGCACCACATGATCTGGGGCAGTTCTTGCAGCATGGTGGGGTTGGGCTTTGGGGTCTGCATGGGCTGTCCTTCTGATGTCATGGACCATGTGGTGTTGGTGTCATGCACCACGTGACTGGGGGTGGGGGTGGAGTTGCTGATGTCACACACCATGTGACTGGGGTCAGGGGGTGGGCTGTTGATGTCACACACCATACAAGGGGAAAGGGGCAGAGCTAAAGGGGCAGGGCTCCCGGTCCTGCCCACCTGTCACATTTGCATTGAAGGGCAGTGAGCCTATATATGACTATTGAACTTTTCCACTGTTGGTTGGAAATGGAGTGTTCTTGCTCTTCAGCCCTGAAGAGTCATTGGGACTAGTCAGTTGGTCTAGCCATTAGTCTTCTCAGAGCGTTTCCTTTTGGGTAATACTGGGAAGTCTACCACAGGTAGAATCCCTGGGATGAGTGAGTATTCTTGAACTTTGAGGGATCGAGAGATGCCATTATTTGACTGAATTACTTGAAGCTGGGTATAGTATTGCCCCACCTTTTTAACAGTCTTGGATATTCCAGAGTTGACATCTCCAAGCACAAGTAATAATCCAAGGTTCATGGTGGAAAGATCTACACTAACATAGAAAACCAGACTCTGGACATAATGCATTCCTTCTGCGGAGTTCAATACACTTGGCAAATCCCAATCACAGCCTCCCAATAGCCTTCTAAAGTCTTCCTGATATTCCAAGGAGGAAACTGACTCACAAAGTCTTGGGGACAGAGTTTTTAAAACCTTTAGGCACGTGAGGACTGTAACAAGACCTCTAATGGGATTGCTCAAAAATATGAAAGTCTTAGCGTGAGAACTAGATTTCCAGTGCAAATTTCTGAAAGCATCTGAGGGGTCTAAAAGGTAGATGCCACAAAGCTCATTACTACTGGGGAATGACATCAAAATTGCCACTCTTCAACATCTGAAGACTAATACTCTGATGCTATGGCAATCGATGCTTCTGAAGCAGATCTGGGGGTCACCAGGAATCCACTCTGGTACGTAAGTCTGTTAGTGCTGTGAACAGAACAATACCAGTATGAATCATTTCCAAGGATCCTTTTAAATGGTAAAGATGGCACATAATTTACCATCAGGGCCGTTCCTAGCGGGGGCGAATCGGGGCGACTGCCCCGGGCCCTGCACTTCGGGGGACCCCGCAGAGTGCACTGGAGTAGTGGCTCCACATCCAGCCACTTGCTACCCCACCCCCACCTCCCCTAGCTTCTTCAGGTCCGGGGCCCGTGGAACCAGAGTGGGGGTGGGGCCCTGAATGGGCTGATTTGCCCTGGGCCCAGCACCCTGCTTGGGTCAGCTTTGTTTGCCAGACATTTTATTCTAGGAATGCTCCCAGCTGAGGCTGTGTAACAAACAGCTTGAAGGAGGCCACTGATGATAGTGCTATATTTTCCAGTTCAGTTTCGTAGGAGATGATGCCTTTGCTAGCTAATAAGCAAGTGCCAGACTTGCACCAGTCCCAGGTTACAGCTTTGGCCAGCAATATGATACACTACCATAAACTATAGAACTTACAGATGTTGTGGCTCTCTTGTATCTGTACACTGAAATGGTGTAGGCACAAAGGAGCACATCAGGGCAGACTCTGGCTCTGTGTGGAGACTCAGTGGAGTGTAGGCAACTCTCAAAATTAGTGTGTCAACGGGCAGAATTTGTCCATTTGATATATTACACTGCATTCTTGGGTACCCAGTGATGCATGAAGTTACAGTGGCAGCAAGAAGATCAGATAATGGATGGATGGCTGAAAGTCCCAATACATTTAATCCTGGCTGCGAACACTGTTAATCCAGAGACCAGGTTGTGGACAATTTATTTTGTGTGGGGAAACATTCATAGACATATTTACATCCAGGGAGGGGTAATGAGCTCAATACAGGTCTGAAACTCTGGAAATGATTAAAGTCAATGAGAGGTGCTGGGATCAAGTCCAGGATGAAACATGCCTGTTACGATCAATGCAGTAACTGAGTGTCTAGTTGCATACACAAATATTTGGCTGGAGTTTGACAGCATTCCAGTGCTGATTTGTATGTTTCAATGCTCCAAACACTCGATACGTTTCTGACACCATAACAATGCAAAACTTTGCAGATGGAAAGCGGGGAGGGGGAGGGGAAGGCGGGGAGGAGGCTGGGAGGGTTGCTTAAGTCTCTTTTTTTAAAAGGGAGAAAAAACAAATAGAAAAAGAGTAGCTGATGTACATTTCAGAAAAGGTAATCTAAGCTGAAGTGTTTCTATTAACAAATTATCACTTTCCAGCAGTTCATATGAGTCTGTCTAAAACAGTAGTTATTTCCTTTTCTGACCAAGGGAAATGTGGTGTCTTGGATATCCGCCTGTGGCATTGACTCATGGATGTTGGTTTAATGGTGGTAACTGTCTTTGGTCCTAAGACGAAACATTGAAATAGAGCTCTTTTATGATCAACTCGACGTGACCATTGCACTGCAAACACTGTAGCAAAGCTACACTAGCATGTTCAGAATCTGTGATGCAGCTTTGTTTGGTTTTAATTCTCCCTGATGGGGAAAAATAAGGAGTTAATGGAATGGTTATGCAGAAATTTTATCATTGCTTTGAATGTGCCCGTGTCTTCCTGGTAGTCTTGGATGAGCTGCCAAGGACTGAATGTGTGTTGGAAGGCTGCATTACACTCATGGCCTTGCTTTACATTCCTGTAGGTCAAGGTTGAGTGAGATTGATGGGACAGTATAGAGAATATTGCCAATGACCATGACATTGTGAAATATTGGTGTGGATGAATGGAGCACTTGAGAGCTTTGGAAAAGTGTATTGTAATTTAACAGGAATTAAATATAGGTCTAGAGAAACTATTCTCTAAAGTTATAAAAAAGTATCTTTTACTAAACTATAGAATTAACCTTTTAACTAGCTAACTTTAACATTATAGAGAAGATGCAGATTACAATCTGTAGGTCTTTTCTGTAAGGAGAATGATCAGAAGAGTTAATTTTGAAAGCTTTGTCTCCAGTCAGGGGGCAGGGGCTGGGAGGAGGAGGACATAGGCTTAGAGAGCAGGGTACACAACAAAGGCATCTAATGCCACAGCGTGCAGCATTCCTTCATTACGTCCCCCATTTCCTACACTTTTGACGGGGCATTGACAGCATCTCAGCCCCAGGAAGCAAGACATTAGGACTGTAGAAGGAACCCACTTCCTTTGCATGGCAACGTGACACAATCATTAGGGCAGGCAGATCTCCTTCTCTAATACCTTTCTCAGTTTAACCTATTCCTACCCTACATCTCATTTGGTCTCCCCTGGGCTTTTTTGATGCCCAAAAGGTAAAAGACTGAGGTAAAATTTTTGTAACATGAGTTGGGCCAGGATAGGCACTCTTCAGTTTTCCTTTTCCTCTTTCTCTACTCTGTTTTCATGTCCATCTTGTATTAAAAAAATACTCCAGTCTGAGATGCATGCCTCAGGAGTGCATTTCGTATGTGTGCTGTGGTCCACTCTCTTAAATGAATAAACAATAAAGGAAAACTTTCTGTCTTCTCCCTGTGTGGTGAGCAGGAAGCTGTCTCCCTGCCTGCAATGCGTAAGATAAATGTAAGTAAATCCGAGAACAAAATTAGCATTCAAGAACATCCCATAAGGAGCAGCAGGATCACGAAACAATGAGTGGCTTCTTTATCATATATAATATTTTTGTCAGTGTTGGATATAGTAAGTAATCCTGAGTTCTAGTAGTTTTGTTCTATTGGTGCTTGGTTGAATTGTATGGTAGCAGAATTACTAGTGGTATGCCTTCTACTTTACTTGGTACAGTATGTAGTATTACTGGACTAGACATAATTCATAGTTGTTGCAGTCATTGAGGAGCTGCAAAATGAGGCCAAAACTTTTGCACGGTTCTTTGGTATTACGAGCCGGCAAAAGGTTTGGAACCTACAATTTCATCTGACGATTGTTTCCCAAACATTTGGGATGATCATTGAGATCCTTATTACGGTAATTCTTGTTATAAGCTGTGAAAGATGGCTTTAAAAAATTCACAGCCATAACAATGAAAAACTAACCAAGAAAAAGATTTATTGAGAGGCCTATTTTTCCCAATGCTTTGTTCGCAGTGACTGTACAGAAACAAAGCTGCATCCAGACTTAACCAACACCCAGCAATAGAAATATGGCATATGATACATTGTGCAGCCCTAGTGGCAAAGTTAAAGATTTGTGTGGGTTTGTTTGCATGTTTGCTGGTTTAATTTAGTTTATCTGAGCAAGGGTGGGATTTTTAACCAGAGACAGAGAAGTCAGGTCAGATTATTTGATAACACCATTCTGCTTGAGAACAACTTCTAGGAAATTACAGATTTTAGATAATATATCCTAAACGTTTTTGTCCCATAAATACTGTCATTATCATCTGCCTAATCAAATAAAACTGGATTGAGAAGTCCAAGAAAAAACAGACCTCGATTCAGGAGGTACATTACTCATGCAAATAGCCAAAGTAGCATGTGAGACTTATTCTGCCCCTGTTTCACTAAACACAGAGTGAGGGGATGAACTAGTATGAACTGCAGTCCCAAGATGGCCTATAAAAGCTCATGGTACTTCATTATTGATGATCTGCTTTTAAGTGAAAATTTTGCTTGGAGCCAAGCAGTGTTGGACTCTGGAGATACACCAGGAAAAGCATCTTGGACCTAGGAATGGCAGAAAATGATGCATTTATCTGCTGTAGCTAGAAAAGATTCATCTAAGATTTTAAATACGAACTGGATAAGGTTTTTTTTAAAATGTGCCTAAATAATTAAAGTAACTTGGAGAAGCTTTTGCCTGATTAAAAAAAATCATGATCTTTTAAGGCCTCAGTGACTTAAACATGGATTGCATGTCTGAAGGCATTTTTCAATTATCAGTTAATTGCAGTGAAAACACTGCAATGAAAGCTTGCCCTTTTTATTTGGCAAAACATTAAAATATAAGTGTAATGCCCCTGGTGTTTGGTACCTTTAAAAAATCAGATTGTTTAGTTAAGATCACATGAAACATGTTTCAGAAGGTCACTGAAGCCATTGAGAATAATGATCCAGAAATGAGTAGAGGGAAACTGAAAAGGAATGAATTGGCAAGGAACTGGAAAGAAATACAAATGTACTGAACAGGAGGACAAGCAAAACAAATCTGGAAATCTAAAAACTATTTGGAGTAAACCAAGGGCAGAAAAACTGAGTTGGTTAAGCCATGTAGCAGACATGCCTTTTACTGCAGAGAGGAGTGTTCTGAACGACTGAGTGAAAAATCTGGGTGCCAAAAAGGTGAAGTCTGATCTTGTGAGGAGCAGGTAGAAAGAGATCCATGAGGAGATCATCTGATATGGGCTTATCCCCCTTCAATTCCTACTACAGGTATAGGGAGGAGGGGCTCAGCTCTTTGTTGGGGCTGCTGGGGGTTGGAAGATGCTATGAGAGAGCATGCTATGGAAGATGCTATGAGGATTTCTTCAGGCTCTATTCAACTTGGTGTCAGCTGGCACCCTTCTGGCAGTGGCTAGGGGATCAAGGACCTACAGTGACCATAGAGATCATTACTAAAATCAGCTGAAAGATCTGGGTGAGGCATTGGGTGGAGTTGGGACACATGGGCTGGGGCCTCTTGAGCCTCCCACTGCAGGATAGAGAAGAGGCTGCTTCCTACTTCGTCACCTGCTGTCTTGACTCCTGTGGGGCACACCAAGGCAGCTGAGCCTAGGCCCAAAGTGAGGTGCTCAGACTCCCACTTTGGTAGACTACTTCCCCATTAGCAAAAGATGGTGTGAGGTTGCATTCCTCCCTTTCAAAATCCTACCCTGCCCATGGGAGTAGCAGGATGTGTCCCTGTACTTCTCCATCACAATCTCACTAGCCAGTTTTAACTGAGACAAATTCTGACCAATCTTCCCATGTTTGTCAGTGTGAGCAGTGGAGATATTGGAGGAGGAATTCTAAGCAGCCTAGGCTAAGTCGCAACGTGGTGCAAGTGGAAGAAACTCCAGCATAGTCAGTGGAGTTAGAATTGTAGAAAATTAGGGCTGGAAGGGAGCTCAGGAGACCATCTAATCCAACCCCCTGCTCAAAGCAGGACCATCCCCAACAAGATCATCACAGCTAAGGCTTTGTCTAGCTAGGTCTAAAAAACCTCCAAGGATGCAGATTCCACAGCCTCTCTGGGTAGCCTCTTTCAGTGCTTTACTACCCTCCTAGTGAAAGTTTTTCCTAGTATCTAACCTTCAACTTGAAAACATTACTCCTTGTTCTATCATTTGCCACTACTGAAAACAGTCTTGCTCCATCCTCTTTGTAACCAGCCTTCAGGTAGTTGAAGGCTGCTATTAAATCTTCCCTCAGTCTTCTTTTCTGAAGACTAATTAACCCAATTCCCTTAGCTTCTCCTCAGAATCATGTGCTCCAGTCCCCTAACCATTGTTGATGCCCTTTGCTGGGCTCTCTTCAATTTGTTCACATCCTTTCTGTAGTAGGGGACCCAAAACTGGACATAGTACTCCAGATGTGGCCTCACCAATGCAGAATAGAGCAGAAGAGTCATTTCCCTCAATCTGCAGGTGGCGTTCCTGCTAATGTAGCTCGGTATGCTGTTAGCCTTCTTGGCAGCAAGGGCACACTGTTGGCTTATATTCAGCTTGTAGCCCACTGTGACCCCCAGATCCTTTTCTGCAGAGCTGCTGCTTAGCCAGTCAGTTCCCAGCCTGTACCTGTGCATGGGGTTGTTCCATCCTAAGTACAGGCCTTTGCACTTATCCCTACCGAAGCTCATGAGGTTCCTTTCGGTCCAATCTTCCAATTCATTGAGGTCTTTCTGAATCCTAGCCCTGACCTCCAGCATATCTACTACCCCCCACTCAGCTTGGTATCCTCTGCAAACTTGCTGAGGATGCGCTCCATCCCATCTTCCAGGTCATTGAGCTGTATCAGTTTACATTATGTCTGCAATTGGTGCAGGAAGAACAATTGGGAGGCAGGGAGCTGAATGAGACTCCAAAACAGCAATATGAAAAAACCTTGTATTTAATGAACAAAAAGGAGAATGTTGCACTTGACCATGACATGGAGAATTTTAATAAGAAACAATTAGGATCCCATCCCCAGTTAAAGGGTTACAACCAATTTAGAACCTGCAATGGAGTTTTGTTAAGGGTGTCTTTGAGTGCTACATTGTCTAATGCCATATTTTGCTACCTTTCACGTGTGTGGCAAGTTCAAGAAGTATATATCCAGGCCGCTGTCTGACATTTCATTACAAAGAAAGTCATGTTCTGAAGGGTTCCATTTGTAAATGTACTGGCTCTGACAGTGGAAGAATCAAAAGCCATGCTATTTTAGCACTTGTTTCACTGTAATACAATATTAGAATATTACATAACATGGGTGCATAGTAGCGGTGTGCGAAACAGGCTGTATTCAATTTGGATTTGGCCCGAATCAAGGACAGTGATTCGATTCGTTGATTCAGATCACTGTCCCTGATTTGATTCAACCAAATCTGAAGATTAGATGCTGATTCGGAGAATCAGCAATTCAGCCATAGATGCAGCTTTAAATGTTTTTTCTACATACCTCGAGGTACCAGACACAGCTTGTGAACGCTGTGATGGTGGGGCAGATGAAGCGTCCCACAGAAGATGTACTTCTGGTACACTTTCGGGTCCACCGCCGAGCTCGTGGGGGGGCCCCCTGTGCCCTGTCCCCTGGCTTGGCAATCAGCCGTGGGGGGCCACTTGCCAAGCCAGGGTGGGACAGGGGGGTGCCAGGGCCAGGCGCGCTCCCCAGCAGACCCAGAAGTGGACCGGAAGTACTTCTGGTCCACTCCCAGGCCTGCTGCCAAGAGCACTGGGGAGCCCCCTGCACTCCTGTGGGACATTGCATCTGCTCCAGCATCTCGGCATT
>NW_005841889.1:3528910-3558981 GCF_000455745.1 Alligator sinensis
CCACCTGGTACTTTGAGGTATGTAGAAAAAAACATTTAAAATTGTGTCTATGTCCGAATCGTCAAATCTCTCCCAATCGATTTGGAGGGTTCCAATTCGATTTGGAGAGATTAAAGGGCCTCCTGATTTGATTCGGATTTGGAGATTCGGTCTCTGAATTGGGCCGAATCTTTGCCAAATCGCATTGGGGAACGAAGCTTCGCACAGCCCTAGTACATAGTGATATTTCTTCATCTGTTTTATTTACTATTATTTTGACTAATTTTTATTTGAGAGATTACATTAAATGTTGGGGAAATCTGTGGTAAGCATCTGCTTGTAGCTACTCTAAGCTACAGTAAAATGTCTTTGCTCTGTGTTGTACAGACCTTATTTACCAGAGACTTTTAAGAAAAGAGTCTTAACAAGAAACAAAGCAACAAAAACTTTTTGATGCTTTGTTTTCTGCTGGAAGATAATACTTACGTAACCTACAGAAAACAAGAGAAGTCTCAAAGCTCATTTCTTCATAAAGGCTTCTTTGAGAACTCGACGTACTTTCAGTTCTCTTAATAATTTTATGTATAGTGCTACAAGATGAGAGATTTTAAAACATAAAGTGATGACAAAGGAGATATATTAATACACATTTATATCTAAAAGGAAGTTAACACAAGAAAACTAAACTTCTACTTGCAGGTACTATAAATTAGAAATAAAAGGATTAAAATGCTTTTGTTAGTGGTAGTATCTACAATACACATCACTGCCAGCAGCAGTGTGTACTCAGGAAAAATTACTTCCCGTGCCAGCAGGTTACATGAGCCATAAAGATCTCCCCACCGTTTTAAATTTATTTTCGACTCAAATTAGTCACATACTCACAAAAGCAAGAGCATGCAGAAAAAGCTGTCAAGCAAAATTCAGTTAATGCACACTGTTTTTCAGGGTTAATAGCATAGGTGCCCTGAAAAATCCCTCTGTGCATGGATGAATTTAACCTTCTATTCTTAAGTTACTCAGCTGGGCCTAGATATAGTAACATGTTAACAGACTTTTCATAAGAGGCTAGAATGGTACATAATATATTTTTACAGGCTAGAGTACAATGTGGATGAGAAACTAGGCAAAGGGGCTGTTTCTGTGGTTGCATGACAGGGAAGGAGATTCACTCAGATTGTCAAGTACTGACTGTGATCTAGAGACAGAAGTTGGGCAAATGACTGCTTGTGAGGGAAACTGGACAACTGAATGTTCCAGCTGATCTTTTGTTCCTAATAGTCTCTCCTTTTAACTTAGAGGAAGCAGAGTTTCCAATTAGCTGACAGAGGGGCAATAAGATGTGGCCTCTTGATTCAGCATAAAGATAACTGCACTGTGAATTACAAATATCTAGATCCCAGTGAAGTGAGGTATAGGCAGTGTGATCATGCCAAACTGAAGCCCTTATTTTCGATAGTTTAGTTATTCCCTTGAGGCCACAGCAAGTGGTTCAAGAATTATACCCTCTCCCTGCTTTTTCACTTAAAACCTTAATGACATGGGTATATGGTAGTCCACAAAATATTCTGAGGGCTGAAAGCAGTCCACTGGTCCAGAAAGTTTGGAAACCATTGCCAGAGTAGACAACAATCAACAATTATGTTGGGCAACTTCTTGCCCACCAGGAAAACAGAAGGCATAGAAAGTGAAGAGTCCTGAGATGTCTCTGAAGTGGATGCCATCACTTCATTCCCTGCAATATGTTATGCTGCATATTTCTTTGAAGAACTACCAGTTGCTAGAGAAACAGAGCTGCCTTAATCTTGGAATGCATCAATGTGCTAAGATTTGTAATATTTGATGCTTTCAAAAGAAACTAAACACCTTAAACATTTAAAAGATAAAAATTTCAGGCACAGAAAAACGTCAGATGAAGAAAACTAATAAAGAGGCTAGTTTGAATAATTTCACTTCTTCAGATTATTCTCTTTGGGTCCAAGATAAAATGCAGAAGGTATCTGCTGAGAGGTCTGTGGTTCAGATTTCTGAAATAAAAAGCAGAAAAAAAAAGTCAACAAATTAATTGCATGGATTCACAAGTTCCTTTTACAATGGAAGTGAAATTTCTTCCTGAATCGTGTGCACAGTAAAAGGAAGCCACATTGGCCACACTCCCAGCATATACTCTTCATCTGGCCACCAGGGATTGTATTTTTGCTGAAAGCCTAGTTGGAGGGGAAGAGACATTTACTATTTAAGTGAGCTATTAAGGCTAATGCAAATGGACAGATATTTCTAGGAAAGGCAATAAGTGCAAATGGTCAAATCAGATGCATAAATATCCAAAGAACTATCTCCAGCATCCAGAGGTATCTAACAAGATAGGGGTAGAAAACCAAAAGTCTAGGCACAACGGTGATGGATGCATGCTTATGTATGAACACGTGCAGGTGGGAGCACACTGCTAGAGCCTTGTGCAGGAGTGGACTTGTATGTAGCAGCCTCCCTCTCTCTTTGTTTCTTCCTCTACTTGAGATTCCTTAAATTGTTCTGCCTGCATTGCAGAAAATGAACTGAAACATACATTAAAATTTCATTGACAGGTTATGCAATAGATCTAAATATAATAATATTTAATAATCTAAATAATAGATCTAAATCCAGGGGGTGTTACAACTGTGGCTTTTTTTTTTTCCTTTTTGCTCTCAGCATTTGAGGTTTCCATTTGACCTCAGATGGTTAAAAGTTGCAGCTGACCACAAAAAATTTAGGCTCAGACTCTCTCTTCCATCAAGAGGATAGCCATTTTTTTAAATTACCTCATTTGGGCCAGAAGTTCTGGATTGTGTGTTTGTTGAAGGAACTGATGAAAAGACGCTATTGCATAAATGTCACGTGGAAGTCTGTCAGCAGAGTCAACTTGAGTTGCACAAAACCAGGCACTAAAAAAATTGTCTGTGGAAAATCAATGTAGCTTTCTCTCATTTGAGTGGGGAAGGGGTGAGAGGGAGAAGGCTGGCTGGGGGTAGAGGTAGGGGAGGAATTTCCTCTTACAGGTTGAAGGGGATAATGCACAATAGCTGATGCAGAAACTAGCTTGGCACATTTAATGCTGTCTGAAGTAGAATGGGCATATGATGCAATGAAACAGATGTCCCTTAAACTCTAACAGCTGCAAGACTCCATAAACTTGTTTTTTGTTGAGCTTTGTAGCTGTGGCAGAGTACAGCAACCATGTTCAAGGCTGTGAAACCAGTATGTCCCGAGAACCAGTGTTGAGTCAAACTGAATCAGAAGCTGGAAAATGTAGGAGATATCAATCAGCAAGTAGTTGGATGGAACAAGCACTTAACACCTATGTTTTATGATATGCACTAGTCATTATCATATTTATGAACAGTTTTAAGGTGCTGGTTATAATCTATAAAAGCCCTAAATAGTCTGGAATCAGTCTATGCACAAGATTGTCCAGTGCTATCAGGAGAAACATTTATGATGGCCTTTGCTTCTGATTACAAGAAAATGCTGCTGACTGAGCTCTGGATTCTGGATACCAATCTACTAGTTCAAAGTAGTCTGGATGTAATGTCCTTTTAAGGTATGCTTCATGGCTAGGGTGACTATATGTCCCAGACTGGCTGGGACAGTCCCAGATTTTTAAAGCATTGGAGAAAATTGAAGCAAAAGTCGTGGATTAGTGTGAACCTGGCTCACGTGCCCAGCTCCTGACTCAGGACCTGGGCATGTGCTGGCGGGTTCCTGCCAATCCAGGACCATTGCTTCCATTTTCTCCTGGGAGCCCTCTCAATGGGCTGTTGCCTGGTACAGACTCTGCTGGGCTGCAAGTGGAGCTGCTTACACAGTAGAGTGGGAGTGGGGGAGGGAAGGGTTGGAGTGGGGGTGTATGTACCTGTAGGCTGCACTGTCCTGGCCAGCCCTATTCCTGGGATGTGTGTGTGTGTGCGCTGTCCTGCCTGGCCTCAGTCCTGAACTGCTGCTCCTAGGAGCTGTGGGGTCAGGGGCTGGGGTGTGGTGTGTGTGCACTGTCCTGCCTGACCTCCTCCTGGGACCTGCAGGGGGCGGTGCATGCATGCTGGCACGTGCCAAAGATTTCCCTGAAATTTGTTATGGTCACCCTATTCATGGCCAAGTTTTCACCAGATAATTGAGCAGAACCATAGAGAATGAGAGAAAAATAGTCATTGATATAGGTTGCCTAGTTCCTGCTACCATATGCCTGGCCCTTATTGTTTATAATTCAGTCAAAATACATTCACTTAAGCTAAAAAATGTTATACCTGATTTTCTTTTGACTGTGGGGGATGTGTTGGAGGACAGGGAGAAAGGGGGCAATGGTTTTCTCCTGTTTCTTTTTTAACTCTGTAAAATCAGCTGGAGTCACTTCTAAGAACAGAGCTAAGGAAAAGTAGGTAGTCTTATATTAAGTTTCCAGCTGTCCATTTGAAGAGCTCTAGTGTCTACAACCTAAACTAGGGATTTCTGTGTTCTATGGGGAAGTAATCTGGTGGCAGGATGTGCCCTGTGCTATCCCTATGAAAGTTCACCTAGCTCTGATGAAGTTCTAAAGATATCCATGATCTCCAGCAGCAGGTGTTTACCAAGTTATCTAGTCCCTGAACATTCAACCTGCTCTGAGCATGCTTCAAGCTCTTATTCAGCTTTTAAGATAGAGTAGGACAAGACTAAAGAAGCTATAAAGTTCCCTCTAGAGCACAAGGTGTGCTGAGCTGGGTTACAGGTGGCGACCATTATTTCTAATGACATTTTTAGCTCTTTGCCTAACTGGTGTTAATTTTATGTAGTTCATGGCTCCAACATCAGAACAAGCCTCATGACCCTACCCTAAGAAACTAATAACTACCATTTTCCCCACCCTTCATTCCTTCCGTTTTTCAGATGTTGTAGCTAAAAGCATGGAGAAGACGATTTCTGGCAGAGCTGGGACAACTGTAGTATGACAGATCAATCTAATTGGCAACACTGCATTTCAAAATGAATCACAAATATAGTAGCAGAAAGGTGGTCCTTTCCTCTACCCCGCTGCATGGAGAGACAGGATGAAGTATGCCTAGTTCACCTCTGGCAGATGTTTGTCTAACTTGTCTCTTAAGAAACTCCAGAGAAGGAGACTCCAGAACTTTCCCCAGGAAATGTGTTTCAGCTTCTAATATTTAGTTTTTCCCCCAGTATCCATTATCATCCTAATATAGTCTTTGCAGCAAATTAAAGTGACTTTTTGCTTCCCCCCCACTACTACATTTTCCGTGAAGGACCTTGATCACTGTCTACTTTATAACAAGCTTAATATATACAATATATTTGAAGACTGCTGAATGACCCTCCACTCAGTCTCTCCTTTTTCTAGAGCAGCACTGTCCAACTGGGCTGCATCTAGTCTACAAAGGATTAAAGCAGGGCCCACAAAATCCTGCCAGTCACTACTCCCATCATTGCTTCTGTTTCTGCTTCTGCAGTGGTGGCTGGGATCTTCAGGGCAAGGCAGGGCACCAGGGCTGGAGGTGGCCTGGTAAACTAGCAGGTCAGGCCAGAGGGGGCTTGTGCGGCCCACACAGTAGCAGGAAGGCTCTTGAGAGCCCGTGTACTATATGGCCACTGTCATGTGAGGCCCGCAGCTGCTTTGAAATTGGACAGTGCTAGTGCAGAAAAAATTAGCCCAATTACTTTAGTCTTTCCTCATCATTGTGATTTCTAAGTTTCTTATCATTATTATTACTCTCCTGTCTGTATCTTAAAGTCTGCTGCCTGAACCAGACATGCTTTACCAGCTTAGTCCTTCCCAGCGCCAGCAGATAGGAATGAGTGCCTGCTCTGTCTTGCATACAACATTCCTATTCATTTGTAATTCCAGAAGGAGACATAATGAGCATATTCTTCAAATGACTGTGCCCCTGGTAATTACTAGAGCACTATCCCTTTCAGTCAGGAATAAAACTTTACATTTCTGATTCCAACATTCTTTGCTATCTAGCAAAAAGCTGTTTAAACCAGTGACAATGTGTTGCATCTGCTTCTAGTGGGAAGTCCAAAAAGAGGACAGAAACCTACTGCTGCTACTCCTTCAGCTAAAGTGACAGAGAACTTTGCTGTAGTTCTAAAAGTCAGTGGACTTTTATACACGTGCTGTGGGAGATGTGCGGCTGGGGGACCCGGGGGGGGGAGCTTTTAATGAAAGTGCCCCCCAGAGTGTAAAAGCTGAGCTAATTAAAAGCTCAGTGTCACGTGCTTCAGCATCCTTGCACTGAAAAATAGTAGCAGGGCACTTTGAACTAACGCTCATCAAACAAGCTTCAGTTTAAAGCATCCTGCTGCCATTTTTCAGCACGGGGATGCTGATGCAAATGATGCTGAAGGCTGCTGGAGTGTGTAAATTTTCACACGTTGGCAGACACGATTAATTGAGTCTGCTCTGACATGCTGGAATTACAGTGCATCAGAGCAGGCTCCCTGCACGTGTATAAGAGCCCTTTGATTCTAACTCAGCTGGTGACCACAGCAGACATTCAAGAAGATTTTAAAGCATGAAGTTCAGGTGTGGTCCTTTTGAATGCATGGCTTATGGTACAGTATTTAAATTACGCAGTCATGTGCTGTTTGTCCCTGCCTATAAAGCAGACTGAATGAGGGAGAGAGTTCTGAAATAGAAGGATATTTGTAGTGTCTTAAACCCAGGAGACTTCTCTTGGCTTCTGTTTCTGGCTCTTGCAGAATAGAAATCTCAACTATCCAGGCAGAGTATGCAAGCACAGAAGGCCTGAATTTAGATTGGACTGTCTTAACAACCCAAGTGTACTTTCAGTACAGCTTCTACATGTAATGTTTTGAACCCCTATTTTGTAAAAGGGATGACACTAAAATGGATGCACTGACTACAACTTTTATAGCTGGTAAGGCTATATATGAGTGTTCTCTATTGCTAAAAATGAAATACATTAGTACATTCTTAGAGATTATGACAAGAATGGATCATTGGATCCCTGATATCCTGTTTATAAAACAGACCCTTGCATTCCACAGTTGCCCCTTTTGTAAACCCAATAACTTATTTAGCTAAGCAGATATTCAAATGCCTTCCTTGGTCTTAACATAAAGCTACAGAGAGGGAGAATCCACCATTTCCTTTGATAGTGTGTTCCAGTGTTACTTGCCTTCTTTGTTAGAAATTTGCATCTTGTTCCCAAGTTTGGCATCATCTTTAGCCTTTGGTTCTTGCCACATTCTTTTTTGCTAGATTACAAGTTCTTTAGTGCCTGGCATTCTCCCCCCTGGCCCTGTGTTACTTATCAAGTGACCTCTCACTTCCTATTTTTGCTAAACAAAACAGATTGTCCTCTTTAAGGTTCTTATTTTAAGGAATTTTCTCCAGAACTTTAATTACTCTGTGACTTTATTTTTTATAATACATAAGGTTTCTTTAAAAAAAATACACACACATTGTTACTGAGAGTTATTCTAGAGTTCACTCAATTGATAGAAGGAAGCACATGAGATTATCTGGAGTACTATTAGTACAGTTTACCTAAGAAAAACATCTGAGTTGCACAATGGAAGCCTCCATGATCAGAGGTGATTTTGTAAAGGACAGGTGCCAAGGCCAGGGATTAAAGAAAGCCACCAATGTAAAACTGACTTGGAAAGTGGGAGACAGATACAGCACAGAACCCAAAGGGACAAAGATCTTCATGTCTGAGTCTCTTGATGATATGGACTCTGGTTTGGTTTGGTTTGGTTTGGCCATTCTGATGCAAGGTCTCCACCTGTTGTACTGCACCTGACTGATAAATCATAGCTTTTCTAAGACAAGATGCCTTCACTTCTATTTGCACTCCTTGCCTTTCAAGTCTCCATCAGGAGCTGAGCATATTGGAGATGGTGAGGGGTATGGTGATCTGAAGGTCTGATCTCAGTCCAAAGAGCCTTTCTTAAATTGCAAGGGGTATCTTGCAAGACTGCAGAAGGCTTCGGAGTCCCAAACAAGAATATCTGTGGTATGGGGGTTGGGCTGTCTATAACTGAAAAGAAGTGTATTTGGCAGGGGAGGGGGAATTCATGACACTCATGAAAGCCAGAGGACACCTTAGAGGAACCTAGGGTGTGATCATGCTAGTAATTTGGATGAAGCTTGAGTCTTTTTGTGTTAACTGAATAGGATAAGAAAAAATTCCATTTGCATTAGGTTGCTGACCTGCCTAATAAAAAGGCTTTTGAGAAAGGGCAGGGAAGCACAGCTTTACTGCCTCTCTTGGCACTACTGGCACTAAACATAGAGAGTGTCTCTTCCTGAGAAACCATCTTTACATTTTCTACAGAGGGGATATAGAAGAGGCCTCTGTAGTAGGCTAAGTCTCTGCTTGCACTTCAAATTATAAATGTCAATACACCATAAATTATAATCCCTCAAATCAACTGTTTTCAAATTAGCATGAAGCGTGTGCTTGGTTTTTATAGAGATTATATGCATAAGGTTCGAACTCTGAAAATTGATTATTTTTTAAAAAGCCCTGGTGAGGAGTGGGTGGCCTGTTACACATATGGAAAGGGCAACTGGCCTGCAGTAGAAAAGAATTTGAAAGGGCCATAACTCACCTTTCTGTCACCTACTGTTTTGAGGATGTGTCAGGTGCAGGCTTCTGTACTCCAAACGCAGTGATAAAAACATTCACAACTACTATAATGAACACCAGTCCAGTTGCAACGTTATTGAGAGCATCCAGCTTGTTGTGTTTTGCAGGGTTGTTAAGGTCATATTTTACTTTAAAGAAAAACAACAAAAATATTCTTACACTGAAACCATGCTTACAGACAGAGTGAAAAGCTTCTTTACTATTCTGATATAAATATAAGTATTTCTCTTTTACCACCATGCTAAGTGTCACTCACATTAACTTTGCAAAAAGAGAATTTAGCACTGCAACCAATATTGCAGAGCCTAAGAAGCCTAGGAGCCTGTCTTCACTCACTAGAAGCATGTAATATCCACTAACTCCAAGAGCCAAATTTGGCAGCCAGTAGCGAGCAGCAACAGTGCGGACAGTGTTGGTGGCACCCTTTTGCAGGGGGTGCACCAACACATGTACGGGGTGCACGTACACGCACGTGCACCCCCTATATGTCACCCCTGCTTCTTCCAAAGAGAAATTCTATTTTGTAAATTTAAAGCGAACTTCAAAATTCACTTTATTTACACTTTTAAAAACTTGTTTATCAGAAGCATACCAATAAGTGATAATTTCTCATGGCCAATAAGGCTGCATATCTTCAACAAAAAAACCCCACCTCACTTTTAGATTTGTGTATGTAAGCCTTTTATCCCCTGGTGTAACCACCCATTGCTTCTCATTTTTTGTAAACAAACAAGAGCCTTATACAGCACCAACAGTATAAACATTTCTTTCCTTTGTTTGCTTGCAGCTTTTTCTTAGTTGTACTATTGATAGGAGGGATATATAGACGAACATGGGAGGTAACACAGGCTTGTTGTAAGCTTCATTTTCCCCAAACTGTGAAAATGTAAAGTGAATGATATTAAGTACCTGAGTGTTTGTATAGGACTGCAGGAAAGTTGGAGGGATGACTCAGCATGACTGGAAAGGTAGATTTCCTCTGACAGTGTCTACCATAAAGGAAGAGCATTGTAATTTACAGCCTAATGCAATCTCATGGCAAGTGGTAAAAATGCTGTCACTTATTTCAGTGAGTTTTGGATTAGACTCTCAACAAGGAGATTACTGGAGATATCTTCCAATTTTTATTCTTACAAGGTTATGTAAGTTATAAGCATCAGATTTGGTGAGCAAGATCTTATATCTAACAAGTTCTGGTAGTATCCTAAAGGCTGGAGGTGTCCACAGATGTGCTCATGGATGTGTGCTCTGGTGCACTAATCGGATGGTTATTTTACTAAGCATAATGACCAACACTAAACCAACGCTATTTGTGATTGCTACTGGTGCATCCATATTCACCAAACTGAATTAATAATTAAGTTTGTATGTAACACCAGGTGCAGTTTAACCTTTGTGCATACTGGCATAGTCCTGGCCACCTCAGTTTCAAGGCCTTCTAGGCACCTATTCCACATTTTGCAGCTTTGCTCACAGAAGCAGTGCATTGTGAGAGACCTCATAAGCCAGCCAAAGCACTTGAGCAGCTATGAAAGGACTCTTTGAAACACACTAGCTGCTCTGAATTCCACACTGGCTCTAAGTCTAAACAGTTTGGATTAAAGCCATATTCAGGCCTGAAAATTCATTTTGGATACCACGCCTGCACTCTGGAGTGCTTTTGCACATGCATGTTTGCCTTCTAACATTTCCAGGATATGGTTGGGGTACATGGTACCTCCAGAAAAGTGAAGCAGAATTCCCATTCTTGTAGTACATAAGAAAAAGTCCCCCAAATTGGCTGCTGGGGGAAATGAGTTAGCAGTGCCTATGTATTACAAAGACACCAGGTTGTACAGAGCTGTTATTTTAAAGATTCATCAAAATTGGGGACTGGAAAACGGGAAAATACAGCTCTGCCTATTAAGGCAGGGTTCAGAGTTTCCAAACAGAATTACAGTAATCTTGTTTTGTTATTATAGTACTAAACATGAAATTAACCTAGAAACCATTCTTAAGTACAGTGAATCTTACGTGTTTTATTATAGTGGGAGTGGATTACTATCATTTCATGTAGCCCAAACTATTTCAAAATGCTCCCCCCTCCCCCCATGCACACACTTTCTAAGAAGGGCTCATGGTTACCATACCACCTTGAAGGATTAGCATTGAAAACAAATGTTTTCAAAGGAGAAGCGACATGTAATTTTCCACACATTTTAGTATGGAAATACTAAAATCCACCCAGTCTAAATTTTGTGCCTTAGACAGGAAGTATGGGCCTTGAAAGTAGGCTAAAGGCTCAAAATAGGGTTGCCAACCCTCCAGGATTGCCCTGGAGTCTCCAGGAATAAGATATAAATCCCCAGGAAACTGCTCCCAGGAGATAAATGATAGAGCTTTCATTAAAATAAATATTAAATGTTGAATCCGATTTATACAGTAGTCCAGTGGGTTTTTAAAATGTAATAGTTATGTGCATTTGCCTTCCTAACATTAAGTCAATGCACTATAATCCGTAACTGATATACACAAGCATGTGTTCACGTTTGCACCGTGTGTCACGTGTTGGCCTTCCAGAAACTTCCTGGAATAGATACAAACAGAGTTGGCAACTATAACTCAGAATGACCCAGGCCAGAACTAGGGAATTTTGGGAGTCATTCTCAGTTCTAAAAGATTTAAAAGGCTGTTGCAACAAAACATTAAAGGAAGGGATGTCAAGTGACTCCATTATTTTAGAGTTCAGTAAAATAGCTCTGGGCCTCTCTGTTAAGGGTCTGAAATAAGCCTGAACAATTGGAGAAGACAATTATGGGAGCAATGAGAGGGAAAGGAGGAAGCCATGAAGCAAAAGATGCTGGGAAAGGCAATCTGCGTACTCAGAACACTTAGGCTAGGGACAGACATTCAAAAAGCCTGAGCCTGAATTGATTCAATCTTTTCAGATTAGTTTAACCTTCAAAGCTTGAACCAATTTGGAGGTGGATAGACATTCCCTTTTCATTCCAGAAATGCAGGCACATGCCTTCAGTGGCTCAGGCTAGGAGCTGGGGGCCACTAGAGCAGCCCTTCCTTCCCTTCCACAGTGCTGAGCTGAGTGGGGTGTGGCCAGGCCCCAGCAGGATGTTCTGATTAGGGAGGGGTTCCCCCCCGCCCCCCTGACCAGCAAGGGAGCCAGCAGGGAGTTGATAACAGAGCATTGAGTTACACAGGGAAATGTTGCAGGGGTGTAGGTTGTAGCCGTGTTGGTCTAAGGACATAGGCAGACAAGGTTCCTTGGGTGAATTTGATATCTTTTATTAGACCAACATGGAAATGTTAGCATTTATCATCCCATCAAACAGAAAAAAACCTCTCTTATTAGTTCCAGCTCTTCTTAAACAACTTTTTTCCAAGGAAGGGACATTACCAGCTGCCTGTTGATTAGCTCCAAAAAGCCCTAACCCAACACTGTTTTGTTTGCCTTTGTCCCGTCTCCCACAGCACGGACTATAGCCAGCATGTGGTTTGTTAGCTAATGCTGAGAGGTCGTTGTGTCAGGCAGAGGGGAAAGGAAAATCCCTGCCTCAGCAGGGAGTGGTGAGGGGAAGGGAGGGAGCAGGAGGAAGCCAAGCAGACCCTGCTGTATGTGCAGTCTCTGCCGGAGCTGCAGCCAGGGAGCAGAGGGGAGTGGCCAGCCCTGCTGTGGAGAAGAGAACCCGCCTAGCTCAGAAAGCATGCTGGGACACTGGGGGACTCTGATTTAATTTAAACCAGGAAGGGGTCTGGGACAGACATTGCATAAACCAGTTTGACCCAAATCAGTTAAGTCTGATGCTACATTCAATCAGGTTTATCTCAAACCAGTTTCAGCCATTTTCAGATTGGTTTATGTGCACTGAACATCTCTTCTGTTACAGGTTTAAACCAGTTTCTGATCACTTAAACTGGTTTATGTGTAATGTCTGTTCCAAGCCTTAGTGTTGCGCTCAAGGGTGGAGCTCCTGGCAGAGAGTTAAAAGCTGGCATGAACAACTGGAGAAGAGTTGCCGATCCCTTTTAGAAAAGGTGGAATTTCCTTGACGCTGTGTTAGGCCTGTGACCAAAGGGAAGGGGCTGAAAGACAGCTTGGAATTTCATTTGGACTTCCTTTACTATACAAGAGGAGGAGAGTTTTGACTAGCAAAAACTGTCATTTCTGCAGTGAAGAGTAAGCTGTTGCTGTGCCCACTTATCTCTTGTTTTGTATCAAGGGATCCCATTTGAGTACCATGAGATCAAAACTGTACTATGATTGACAGTATACCACTGGGACAGACAACAGCTCAAGGAGGGTGGCCCAAAGTAATTCAGGCCTTTGCCTAGTCAATGCCAACACCTCAGACAGGATCACAGGCAACCCCTGCCAATCACTGAACACCAGCTGTACATGCTCTTGGTGAGTCGCTCTGTTTGTCAAGTGGGGCTGCTGGTGGCTACCTTAGCTCTGACTTCCAGTTATTTTGGGATTAATGGGTACTCCCAAATAGAACACCCCTTGGATGCTACTCTCAATGTGGCTAGAGAATTACAGTGGTGAGACCCACATCAAAAAGGAAAAAAAAAATACTTCCTAGGCAGAAGCAGACTTTAGAAAGCAGTGTCTGGTATTGCTGAGAAAACCATCTAACAACAACTGCATATTTTACCAGTCTCACAGGCCATGACCATGAGAAATAAGTAGTTTGCCTTTAAGCTGCTTTCTCTCACACCCCTTTACCATCTGCATTGAACTTCTGTTAACTTTTTCAGTCATACCCCAGTCTCTGCCACACACTGGGAAAGACCCTCAACTTCTCCACAAGGAAGACTGATAAAGCCCGGTGCCACTCACTTATCTGAGATATCACATTCCATGCCCCCTCAATAATAGGGAACCCCTCTAGGAGTTGCTCCTACAACTGTGCGCCACAGAAATTTAACAAATAACATTCATTGAAGTAGCTGTAACTTTAATAGCTCCCTGTGTGAAATCTGCTTCTTGCTAACCAGATTTCTGTTTTACATATATAAGACTCTTAACTTCAAGAGAAGAGCTTATAAAAGTGACATAACTAAAAGACTGAATACTAACTGCAAAGAATCCATAGCTCTCTGAAAATGTTGGCAAGTTTCCCACATATTTCAGTGGCTTATGGTGCAAGCACTTCCTGCTGGAGTGTTGATTGTTACTGAAAACATAGACCCCCCCCTTTAGCAGCTTTCTAAATCATATCAGGCCATCTCTTGACAAGATCTTTGTGTGTGTGTTTTTTGTTTTGGCCAGGTGCTTTTCAGGAATGCTGCTAGCTTTCTACAAAAACTCAGCAAAGTCTATTTTCATACAAAGTGCTCACACAAGCTGGAAAAATCAACGTATTATGAAGTGGCCAAGTGCACTAAGAGTGTCAAAAATATAGACAATGATTTTAAACTTCCAAAATGTTTCAGAAGAAGGCTGCCATTCCACTGTTATCCTAGGCTGATGCATAAAAACGAATTCTGGACTCCTGTCCTAGTGCAATTTGCACTAGGCCTCCTAGTGGCCTGGAGGTGGGCCGGGGCCAGAGAGCCAAAGGTCCCAGGGGGACCACACCCAGAAGGGGAAGCGGGTCAGGGAGCTATGCTGCCCGGTATGAAGGTGGGTGAGACCGCCTGAAGAGAAGAATCCAGGCAGAGTTCAATTAGTAGGATTCGGGGGCCCAGCATGAGGCTGGTGATGTTAAGAATATCTGGATGCCATCTGCGAGGCTTGGGCTGTGGGGTAGGGAAGGATAGGAGCCGCAGATAGAGCCCCCTGGCATCGGGGCAAGAAATGGGCAGCCTCCAGCTTAATTGACTTCTATTAATTAATTACCAACAAGGTGTGATGGGTGAGAAGGCAGGCGGTTAGCCGAGAAACAGGTGGGTGGGCCACAGTGAGATTGGCCCTGCAAAGGCCCCTGTTACAGGGGATCAGGATTTTGCCTTCTCTTTTTAAATCATTCCCAAAACATTTTGTGTGGTGTTTTATACTTTACATGAAAAACATTTTTTCCCTAGTGACTGATAAGTGAACAGCAATATCAGTAGTAGCATCTCTGATATTCTGTTTAGTCTTATCAGTAAGCAAACTCATTTAACACTATGTAACAGGGTCCAGCTCTGTTACTGTGGGTGTGGAGAAGCTGGAAAGGCCCCACTCCCTGAAAGCATCCCCCTCACACCCACTGCAGAGCTGAGGGGACTCACCAGAGGCTGGGGGCCCAGGTTCAGGGATGCAGGGAGCCTCCCAGCAAGGGAGCTAAACCCAGGTGTGGGGGCCAGGGGGGAATAAAAGAGCTAAAAGCAGCCTCTGGGTGGCTGCACTGGCAGAGAGCAAGGCTGCTTGGAGTCTGCAGTTATTATGAGCAAGGCTTTTCTTTTTATTTGTTTGCATAAACCCTGCAGGCCCTCAAAGCCTCTGAAAGAGGCTATGGGCAAGTGAAACCTGGGAAAAGCCTAGCAAGCCAGAGACATGAAATCAGTGAAAAGCTGAGTGAGTTTACTGAACTCTGTTTCTTTTGCATCTCTTACAAAGCTCGTGGTGGTGGTGGTGCTATCAACAACCTCAGCTGCAGCAGAGGTGAGGACCCTGGAAAGTGGGTCTTTAGCTAAGGCCAGCAGTCAAAATAAGTGGTTGGTTTGGGGCGCCTGACCAAACATCCCTAGCTCTGCACAGAAGCTACCCATAATAGTGTACATACTGGTAGTGTTGATAAATATTAATGGGGCCAGAGGAAGTCAAAAATCAAAATTAACTAGTGCCACACAAAGATAATCTACTTGCAAGTTAAGGAAACAGTCCCATGGATATAGAACATATCACGTTTCACTCTGTTTAAATCCTGTCATCTTAGCCAAAAGACCAAGATCAGGTGATTAGTGTCTTGATGATAGATTAGCCAAGTCTTCAGGGTGAAGAAATTCTACCTTGTTTGTCTGTACATCAGAATTCATGATCCTGGTTTGCAGTAGTTAACTGTCCCTTCCCACCAATTCATTTCTTCCAAAGGATTATATGCTGATGAGGGATTTGCCCCTTCTATTATCTCTTCTTGGTTTTAGCTCCAGTCAATGTAGGTTTTGACTCAAGTGATTTCTTGAAGTAGCATTTCTGCCATTCGTCCACTACACTTCTATCATACACTCTGTAGACCAGGTCCCTGCTCAAGGCAGGAACATCCCTGAATAAAGCATCCCAGCAAGTGTGTCAATATACTAAAATGTCCATTAATGCAATGGGTAGTATACATGCTAATAACCTATGATGTTATTTACACCATTAGGTCAGGTTTCTTGAAGGAGTGTTAGGACTCGATTTTCAGTGAAGAACAGTGGGATCTAGGTGTCTGTCTGGGAATTTTTCAGAGGAGACTAAGATTTTATTGTTGCCACGCACTATGTTACTATCTCATTTTTAGGCCCAATACCATTTTCATTCATGGCCTTATAAGCTTGCTGAAACCAATATGCAACACCAATGTTAAGGGGGGAAAGAATTTGTACCTTCCTTGTAACACCCCCCCCACCCCACCAACACACATACCATTGTGAAACTGTGCACGCAGCATGCTCAAAGAACGTGACCCATTAACATTTCTTTTGACTTCTATTCTATTTCACTATGTTCCTTCCTCCTCCAGCCTTTTGAAAACTGCCCAATTTTCTGTGCTCTGCAATTAGATATGAGGAAGTTCTTTTTAAAAAGAAAATCAGTTTCCCCAAATCATTGCAATGAAATATTCAAGACACTGAAAAACATAATCTGATGTGGTGGTAATGAATTTTAGCCAAAGCCATTCAAATAGCTTTAAAAATGCATAAATTTGGTTATTCATATTGGCAGTGGTTCTTGTCATTACTACATACCAAGAAATATCAGGAGCACGCCCACTGCAACTTGAAGTACGAGTGACATGCTGATGAGAACAATGAGTGGGACGTAGAATGAGAAAGAGGGTCCTTGTTCCATCACTGCTTTTAACTGGGATGCATTGGCCATCAGCAGAGCAATATCCAGCATGCTTTCTGCAGCACTCTTCTTATTGGCATAGTGATTAATGTTCATAGGTCCATTTCTCTGCAGCCACTGTTGTACTCTCTATAGAAAGTAAAAAATATTCTAGTTACAAATACATCTAGTTTAACAAGTTAGAGGTGACTTTGAGCCCTGGAACAATATCACTAATAATGTTGCTGATCTCTGTACTGCTCTTATTCTATCTCTACTCTCATAGCTACCTACATCTTCTAACAAACAGGCAGTAATCCATATCAGCTTGGTCAGACTTGTACAAGATGATTAACTTACAAATATGCTTAGAATTAGGGAATTGGGAAAATGTACTTTGGGAGAAGTCGAGTAAACAAATGGATTTTAGCACGTCAATATCAGGGCTGTACTTCAAATGCCCATGTTATACTGGATGAACTGAGGAGGAGAAGTAAGTTAGATCAGGATCAAGTTAGCTTAACAAACATCTGTACATGTTCGACGCGCAGCCCCAGAGCTGGGAAAGCCCAGCTACTCACCCCAGCCCCTGGGCTATGCTCTTCCTCCCCTTCCACCACCACTGACTTAGCTATTTTAGCCCCTTGCTCCCCCCACCCCCCATTCCTGCCTGTCCCTCCTCCCACCCCAACCTACTTGGATCATGTTTCCAGCTTGGGTCCTAAGACCAGGGAACACCTGCACAAACACGACCTAATTAAAAATCACACAGCTTAAAGTAAGTTGTGTGATTGTAGATCAGGTCTCATCAGTGTGTGCACATACCCACAAAACGATATGGACCACTTAAACTGCTCACGAGTCCTATTTTGGGGATTCATGTGGGACTCAACTGCTATATGAGCATTGTGCTGTCCCTGCCACACACTAATCCTCCTTATCCCTTTGGGTTGTCACTGCCAAAACTGAATTTGGCCCCCCAAATGTATGTAGACACCTAAAAATGCAGATACTAGGTGTACCTTAGGGTGTTCCAAAGTGGAAAAATAGCTTAGTTGCCTGATTCTCACTGATAAAACATGGCTCTTGATGCATATATGATATGCATGAGCCAAAATATATCTTCTATTCCACCTCAGCAATGTATGAAGATACCCTGACACCTCTACCCATCTTGGTGCAGGAACACTGGTGTAAGAGGAGGCACAATGTAGGTCACTGACATTTGATTTAGTAACAGTTGTTAAATGTGTAATTGTACACACTTATTTCCTTTCCCATTGGGTGAAGGATGGAGCCCCTCATAGAATGACTTGATCTTGCCCTAATTCAGTATAGGAGTATAAGAAAGAAAGTGTTCTGTTTGATGTGTTTAACTGCTGCTTCTTAGGGATATGCCTACTGTACAAATGTTTTCATTGGCAAGTGTAATCACTGTGGTGAACGTCTATATTTAAAAGTTCTTTCAAATTTGGAAGACACCCTCTAATCATGATGTTCAGTAGTAGAGTTCAAAACAGCTGAATGTCCAACCAGTTTCACCGATGTCTTTTGTGCCTGTGTGTGCCTTTAAACTAGAAAGGTTTCAGTTCGCAGAGTTGCCAGTTCCTTTCAGGACAGCAAACTACAAAACTTGACCTATTTTCTCTAGACACTTTGTATCCTGCCATAATCTAAATTTTCTACTGAGAGAAAGATGTCAGCAGCAGTCTTTTTTACAAAGGGATTGAAACCATGTAATCCTAGCATTGCAGAGAAGGCTTGTTTACTCAGACTCAGCTCACAGTGGAAAGAGAATAGACCTGAAAAATTAACATAGACTTCATTCAGGAGTAGCAAGCTATTCATTTGGCTTTGTCTCGGTTCCATGATCCAAAAAAAAAGCTATTAATCTGGTTCTACAGTCAGTCCTTTAACAATAAAACATGCCCACATATCTACTGGAGCATTTGCAAATACAGGGCACCCCCTGGGATGCCAATATCCTTCTACCACTGAGTGTACTGCCCCCATTACTTTCTTTCTAGGATCATGTGAAATAAATACTCGAGCTACCCATTTCAAGAAGACCTAGACTAACACTTGAACCTTTAATTATATTGGAAAGAAAGACCACATTATGCTCTTGGTTACAATTAATTAATAACAATAGCAAAAAAATACATGAGTACAACAGAATTTGACCTGTGTGGCTTCTATTAAAAATACCTCTTATTTTAAGGTCTATAAAACTGATAACATTTATAGGCTTTTTTCAACTAATCTATAATATTTGTTTAGATTTTGGTTTACTTTATAGTAGCCTTTCTGCCAAAGTGCCTTAGAAAAAAATATTTCACTGGGGGACTGCAACCTGATCCACACAGCAGATAGCCCTGACATAGGCTTTAATTCTGAATGAAAAAGCAGATTTATTCTGTGTTCACATTGCAACAAATACTTGAGCATTCAATCCTAGGAGTGGGAAAGTAACCTTAAACTACTGAGCTTTTTTTTAGTGGATGCTGCTTTGTTAATTACATGCAAATATTAGTAGACTGGGTCACATCCTGCTTCAGTGACACCTGTGGGTGTACTGGGGTTGTTCAAGTGTAAGAGCAGGTAGTGAGTGTATCCTGATTGAGTGGTCTGTTGTACTGGCTGGAACACACAAGCCTAATGCTGAGGGTTTGGGGCAATGGACAGCCATAATTAATGGCTCCTACTCTGAGCTACAGCACAGAAGCTCTGTTAAGCGTTGTGGGCGTCTATGTAGGTGGTCCACGGTGGAAGGTGGGGGTGCTTTAATTACAGTGGCTCTGAGAGCCGCTCTAATTAAAGTCCCTCAAGAGTCGTGTGTATTCAGCATCCAGTGCTTGATAGACTAAAGCTCATTCAACGTGCTTTAGTTCAAGCACCCCTCCCCCTCACACCAGTTTAAAGTGTGGGGATGCTGAACAGATATGACATGTAGGCTGCTGGAATGCATTAATTAATGCACTCCAGCAGACTCAATTAATGGAGTCTGCTCTGATGCATGCTAATTAGCATGCATCTGCTCTGATGCATGCTAATTAGCATGCATCAGAGCAGACGTCTGGCCTGTGTATAGGTGCCCTGTACTTGTATTTCATACCATCAGCTGAACAGTTGCCAGCTTGACTTGAAAACTCATTGAGACTGAGACTCTGATGTTTTAACAATTCATAACCAGAACCAGCCATGCTGATACCTGTACAATGAATGGCAAGTCTCCACTACATGGCATGCATAGTCAGTATTTCCTTTGGCCACAAGACTAGCGCTGTTTTTTGTTAGAGAGAAAAAAATCTGCAATGAGAGAAGTTCCAGTAACAACTGCCTTTGGTTCCCTGGCTAGGGAGTGGTACTTCCTCACTGGGAACAGAAGAAGAAAGGAACAGTGTAATAGGTCACTCTCAGAACTAGACTTGATGCGCTGGCATACTGACCTAAGGCAATTGCTGAAATGGCTAACATTCATGGAGAGGTTTTTCTGTCTACAATTCCTGGAACTGGAAATAAAGGCAAACATAAGGGGAAAGGCAGGAAATGAATGATAGGTTTCTGTTTTACCAGAGTAGGAAGCATAGGATGCATGCAAAATGGTTTAAAATTGAAATGCAGCTTTATGGCTTTAGAAATATTCGAAAGATCACATGAAAACTCTCACTGTTGTGACTGCTCACGGAGCTGCACCTGCAACTTCAGGGATTTTTTCTCTAAGTTCAACAAGCTCTTGATTTATATAAGAAATACCTTATTATGAGAGAGGATACAGAGTTTTGGTCAAACAAGATGAATTTCAATGGTGCTAGTATGTTTATTTGCCACTGCAAATTGACTACAGTCTGACATCACAGTTACAACATCACAACAGCTACAACATCACAGTTACCTAGAACTAATTACAGTGGGTGTCTTTCAAATGTCTGAGTATTTTTAAAAGGTCCAGTGTGGAAAAGACTCTGGCGTGCTCATTCCCCTATTAATAAGCAGTAAGCTCTTGGATGTATTGGCAGACCTGGTCTCTGAAAAGAACTGTGAAACCTCCCCCCTTTCCCAATCTCTAATTTGCTGAACAGTTTACTGAACACAGAAAATGATGCTATTATCTCCAGATATTTGCCTTAGATTTTATTTTCCTCTAACCCAGAGCTTTCCAAACTTTTCATGTTGGTGACACACTTTTTAGACATGCATCATTTCGCGACACAGTAATTCAGTTCCGGGGGAGGGGCCAAGGGAAGCAGACGTGAGTAAGGGAGCTCCGCGGTGCCCTTCCGCAAAATTTTCTGCATTTCGCATGACACACCTACACACTGCCGCCGACACACTAATGTGTCGCGGCACACAGTTTGGAAAGCTCTGCTCTAACCTTTCATGAAAGATGAAAAAAAACCCCCAAGCCTGATTTTTGTTTCTTTACATTTAGAGCTCAGTTTATTAGTAGTACTTTATCTGAGCTTTATCTGGTCATCTTATAGGTAGAACACTGAAAATACTTGTTTTCATGGACCATTATAGCTTATGCCTTCCACTTCACAGTTTGTTTGATTTTTTTTTTTTTAGTAAAGGCGGCTTCATTGCTTACAGTACAAAAGTGGTGCTGGGATGGCCAAGTGAAACCAAATGCTCAAGAGCCGCTTGATGATTTAACAAAACAAAATGTCTTATGCTTTCCAGTATGAGTCCAGAAAATATCCATTTGAAGTTTGAAAACCAATTTTAAATACAATTCTCTCTTGTAGTTTAAAAAAAAAAATCCTGTTTACTGATCAGTTAACATTTGACTAGGAGCTGGTGAGAATTGTTTGTCTGCCTGAAGGTCAAAGTCTCTTATGCATTTGTGAAGTTATTGTTGACTACTTAGCTCTCTACAAACTGCCATGCTTACAAGACAGGGTCAGACAAAGAAGAAAGGTTTGTAGGGGGAATGGATAATTTAAGTAATTCTAGTAAAATGTTATCCTCTACTTACTGTGAGTCCCAAGGTACCTGTCAGGCTATCAAGACTGGCAAAGGTGCTAATTAGTATGTTAGTTTTTTATTATGTAGGCACCTCTTCGTTATAAAGTTTCTCTGAAACGACCAACACTGAAGACTGACAGGGGAGAGGGGGTGGTTTCCCCCCACATCGGCCATGTAAAAGTTGGATTTTGTTACTTTCCTCTGTCCTTGAATATATGAAAGGAAAGGCACTTGGCTTCTTGGAGTAAAATTTTAAAATATGACCTTTTCTCTTTTTGGAATACACATAACTAATCTGCTAATCTTCTTATTTTCTTTCCCTCATAAGTATGTTTTCTAAGGGGATGATTTTTTTAAAGCTTTTTAAAACTTTAAGCATCTAAACCTGTGGAAGCCTGACATTTTCAAAGCTAAGGAAAAATTCTGTAAATACTTATGTATAGCTAGTTCAGTGGTGTTGTTCACATGAAAAGTTAGTGACAGTTAGTCTAATAAAATGTAAATAATTCTGTTCCACCCAGGAGAGCACACAAACACCAGCAGATTCTCCCTATGCCTGAAGAAGGGTGCTTGTGCCTGAAAGCTTGTAAAGAACAAATCTTCCAATTATTTAGTTGGTCTAACAAAGGATATCACATTTACCCAAAGAACCTCATCTGCCTATGTCCTTAGACCAACACTTATAACCAACCGACTCAGTTACTGAATGCAATTCCTTACATCTGGGTTCTAAAGTCTTTAAGAAAAACAGTGGATGGAAAATCTTTTGTAGAAGAACTTTCTTGTTTCTAAAATTTCACATTCCTGAAAACATGTTTCTTTTTAAAGGGTTAAAGATAGTAACATTCTTGAAATATTTGCAAATATTTCAAATCTAAATGCAAACTTTCAGATAACTGCTTAATGCTTTGTCTGACAAATAGGAAGTGTTCATGCTATAATCTGGTATTACTGATTACTAATATAAGAAGCCATGTAAAATAGGAATACTGAGTTGGGGAAAAATAGTTAGTTGGCAGTATGTTAGTAAATCAGAAAGAAACGTATCCCAAGACTCTTAAGAAGAAGAGCTAACACCTTCTCAGATGGCTATTTATATTTAAAGATACTCTCTGAACACTCCTGCACTGTAGAACAGTCTAAATTTAAAACCAATTTCCATTTCTCTCAAACCCTGATGGAAGTGAAATGATGCCTCAGGAAGTGAATTCACAACAAAGTTAAACTTCTGACTTCAAAAATATTTTAAATATTTACCAGCTCAAAAACAAAGTCCCTTAGATGTGTGTTGCATATGTATTGGCATATTACATATTCATAGGTGGGAGACTTTTCCAGGAGCAACCAATGAAGACATTGAGCAAATTAAACTCTGAGAGCAGGTAAATTTAGAACACCCAACCCCCAAAAGAGGTGTGAGTTTTCTGTTTCAGGAAGGTTATGGAAGGAGAGGAAATAAAAACTAAGCACCCAGATGTACATTCTGCTCACATCCCTTACCTCCATGGAGGTCTCTTCCCCAGGATCCTACAGTGCTCTGCTTTCTTCTCCTTCCCCCTCCACCCCTGAAAAGAGGCAGGGAGAAAGTGGGCTGGATAGTTAATGAATGCTGCCTGGGCACTCAGTTGTTACTAGGGCTGGACAGCAGGCATCTCTGGATGGGGGGAATCTCTGGATGGGGAGGGATTGGAGTTGCAGCCCTTAAGGTCTGCCTAGCTGGAAGGAAACTTCAGGGCCAAGCACCCTGTTCTTGTATTCCCTGGCCATAGAGCACACCACGGCATGCCTTCACAGTAATTTTGTTGCAGCCCAGAAAGGAGTGGGGTGGGGTAATTGCATCTGTTCATCTGGATGGTGCTACCTGTGTTGTAGTACTTCTTAGTGCAGCAGCACTTGCAGTGCTACAAATGTTACACTAGTCCCTGGCCTTAAACTACCAGCAGCTTCTCCTGTGACACCCAAGATGTAGATTGTGCATTCCTGGAGAGAAGATGTAGGTTATCCTTAGTATACTGAAATAAATAAAGGAATTGAATCTGGAACCTAAGATTTATCATATTTACTGCTTTGCCTATCTCTAGAGCAGGGGTGACCAAGAGCTGGCCCACGGAGCCATGTCATCTGGCCTGCAAGACTTCCCACAGGCTGGAAAGTGCTAGGCAGTGCTAGGAGAAGCATGACAATGGACAAGGCAGAGTGAACAAGCAGTGTCTGGTTTGTGGGGGGTGAGTATGAAAACATATATCAGTGGAATAGCTTTGGGGCTGATAGCTGGGGAACCTGGAGAGGCAAAAGCTAAGCATCTTTGGGGTACTTAGGGCTGTGTGGGGACAGAGGACAGAGCCCCATGGGCCAGAGGCTGAGCACCACTGCTCTGGACTGTGAACTTCAATGACCTTTGGAGAAAATAACTTGATAATCAAAGTTTGAAACTCTTCTTTCTACAGAAGCCAGAGCCACAAGACACTTTTACTTATGCATATGTAATACCATATTTGCTTGAATACAAGATGAGGGGTTTTTTCCACCGTCGGTATGGGGAAGCCCCTCATCTTATAATTGTGCACAAGTAAACCTCATTAAATACATTGTCTATCCATAAACTGCTGCCAAACATGCTCAGTAATGGGAACCAACTATAAAGTTAATTACCGCAGCCAATACTGAGCGTGGCTATAAAACCCTTTTTTTTTTTTTTGGTCCATATGGTGAAACATACTGCTGGGAACCTATCGCAAGTGCAGACAAGCTGAATAAGATATTTTTAAAGGCGTGGTAAGCCACTACATTGCATACATTTCCACTTCCTCTTCACTCCCACAGCTGAGCTGTGCCTTTCTTTCCCAGTTCTAATGGCTCTTGTTTCTTAAACAGCCTTAAATGTCTGGCAAACATCACCAAATGGGGCCCCCAAACAGTTCAACCAAGAACCCCTCTGTCACTCCCTCTCTCACCCTGTTGCGTATGATTAGTGTGGCCCCGCCTTCCATGAGGTGGAGCCAGACCCGGTTGCCCTGTGCCTCATCTGCATACACCTTTTTGGAGGATCCCAGGACTCATGACAAGATCCCTCAGTTCCAGTCATGAGTCGGGGGCTAATCAGCACATGGATCCTTTGTGGGGAGTATCTGGACACGGGTATGCGCAGTGCTCAGCTGTGGGGTTGCCATAGTTTGAAATGCTGTTGACCCTGCTGGGGCCCAGCCCAATGAACTATATAACAAATAATGAGTCTTCTGGCTTTGAACTAATACATTGCATAATTTGTAGCAGCAGTGGGTTCTCCAGCAGGAGCTGGAGTGACAACGATAGAGAGGGCACTTTGAACTGAGTATGTGACCCCAGAAGCGGGGCAAGGGTGGAAAGGAAGGATGGACTGGTCTGAGGGACCAGCACAGATGTAATTGTTTTGTATGTGTTGCATGCATTGTGGATATTGTAATGGGTTCATGTGGCCAGCAGACCTTTGTATGGGTGTGCAGGTGCATTTGTTTTTATAATGGATGTATGGGTGCATTTTATCCTTCTGTGGTGTAAATATATATAACCTTAAATATAGAGACACATTATATTTTTACAAAAAAAAAAAAAATGTAATGACTTTATTTACTGACCTTAATGACCTTACTTACTGACCTTACTTACCTAGCAGGAGAAATACCATGACCACCAAGGTGGTTTTCCTACTGGCAGGGAAAACCACGACAAAGGATTTGGAAGTATATGAAACCCTAAGCAGGGGTGGAGGATGCTTGCTGGCAGCAGAGCCACAAATGGTTCTTGAATGACTTGCACAGATTTGGAATTGGATGATTTGACTGGGAATACTAAAACTTTTTCTTTTAAAAAAAAAAAAAGAAAAAAAGTAGAGTTTGTAATGACAAGTTCATATCCTGATTCAGGTATGCCCTGTGGAAAGCCAGGAACCTGCTCATAAACAGACACTCGGGCCCCACAGTTGAGGACTGTATTAAAATGGGACTAAGTGAAATGTACTGGTACTACAGAAAAACAGAAGACGACAATGGAAAAGAAATAGCAGACATCATATGGTGGAGAGGGGTCTGGCACAGACTTTGTCAGGGGCAGGTTGGGTATGGAGATGGGTGCGCGGATACGCAGTGCAAACTGTAGCAGATTTTTAATGGTTTAACTGTCAAAGTGTGCTTTGATCTGCCAAGTGAACCACAGGGGCCACTTGGCAGAGTGGTTGAGGTAAAGTTTTTATTTATATGCAATGCAATATATATGCAAAAAAAAGTTTGTAAATAGGTACAAAAGTGTGTTTATGGAGTACCTGTGCTAAAACTTTCAAAAAAGCACTTTCAAAAAAAGGTAAAATATATCAATTCTGGAAGAAATAAATCTATGGGGAGCTGTAGTAATTTGCCTAATCAGGGCAAACTAACTGATGTGAAAACATAAACAAGTACAAATGGTGAAAACTACTTTTAATTAGTTTTAATAACTTAAGGTGGGAAGCACCTATTTTTTTAGAATAACTTGAATATCTCTGCCTTTTATCACTGCTTTCCATTCTACTGTAGTATACTACAGCATTTGCCAGAAATTGTACTGTAAGTTGACTGTCACCTTATGTTTTGTGAAGCTTTGTCTATATGTTCCTATTGCTATAAATAATTACTAATTACACTCTACCACTAACTATGAGATTAGAAGGTGTATCCATTTGAAATATGCAATGCTGTAGGATATGTTACTTCATTCTCTTGAACAAAAGAAGAGCAATATCAAGTTCCTCAAGTTATGAGGTTGTTGCATAGAGTTCTACTTAGCAAAAATTAACTATGGATGTCAGTAGTAAAAAACCACTACGATCTTTCATGGTTCTAGCAAGAAAAAAAATAAGCAATGTGCAATTTAAATAGCTATCAACTATTTCTTTTCCTGTGTCATAATTTCTTCTGAATTTAAAGCAGAGTAGTTAAATTGCCTTAGCCTGGCAGGTGGACACACTCATTTGGAATTAGTGGGTTTAATTTGGTTTACTTAAATTCATTTCCAAAGTGTTTTGAAGGAAAGTTGTGGATGGTGCTGCATTATTTTTCTTTTGTGCATGTGGACCCTGATCTGGAAGGACCTAGAGCAGGGATGGGCAATTATTTTGGCTGGAGGGTCATTTAATGAGTTTTGGGGACCTGTCAAAGGCCATATCCATGTCTCTCCCTCTCTGTCTCCCTTTCCTTTCAGAACCTGGCCAGAGTTGTAGTTTGCCAGGAGACCCAAAGATCAGATGGAGACTTCTGCTGCAGTAGTTCAGTGGCAGCATCTGCTGTGGGCACAGCCAGCAGGTTCCAGAGCCCAGATGCAGAACCTGCCACCAATGTCACAGCTGACGCTGACACCCGCCTGGCATGTGCTGCAGCAGAAACCCCACCTGGATCCACAGCTGATGCTGCCACAGCAGGGGCTGAGACTGCTGGGCAGAAGCAGGCCCAACCACCCACCTGTCTGGTACCATGCAGTGGCTGGAGCTGCCAACTGTCCTTGGGCCAGATCCAATGAGTTGGTGGCCATCCACCTGTGGGCTGGATCAAAATCTGTTGGTGGGCCAGATCTGAGCTTCTGAGAGAAAGTCAGAGAAACATTTAATCCTGGTAGACATCTAGATAGAGAACCAGTATAAGCACCTGCGGAACTTTTAATGCTAGTTACTGAGGCACGTAGGTGCTTTGGACACATCTGATTTTTAGGTGGCTGCTTAGGCAGGAGGGGTTGATGACTAATTATTAGATGCAAGTACGCAAATCCTTTTGTGGATTTGGGCACAAGGGCCAGATTTTCAATATACTTCAGCCTCTGCAAACTGGGAATATATGTTCAGAAGAACTCAGCTTCCTGTTAGTCCATGTGCTAAGCTGTTTTCAAAATCTGGCTGTAAATTTTACAGTGGATCGATCTGCTGCTGAACACCTCAAAATCTGCCTCGTGTATGTATCTAAAAGGTAACTGAGCTATTTTGAAAACCTGACAGTCAACTTCTACCTCAGATTTCCTCCCCACCCCTTGCCCCCCACCCCACCAGCCTTTTGTTAATTTGACTGTTTCAGGCATAGTGAGAGGATTAATGTCTATAAAGTGTTCTGACACACAGCAACCTAATAACACAGGCAGTATTTAAATGTAGGCATTAACTTATGTCAGTTTATTTTTCAGTTATCTTTAATCCAGAGCTTGTATCTCAGTTTGTGGGAAACATTTTTTACAAAGGTTACTGCAGGCCACTGAATATGAAGCAAAATGGGAGAAATCCTAAGCAATAAAGATTTCTGGAATAAACTGAAAGATAAAAAAAATCCCCCTCTTCAGTTAATTGCATAATCAAAACCCTTTTTGTTAAAATGAGATGGCTGAAGCAGTGTAATTTTAAGAGACTTCCTTTCATTTCACCATTCTGACGTAAATATGCTGTGCCTGGTTTATGGACAGACATTACTCATTACAAATATATAAAGTTTTTCTGTACTTTCCAGTCTTTGACACTGCTTTAGTTCCAATGCCAGTGACACCCTGCCAAGGGCATGTCAGGAAGGGAGGAGGGCTCATGAACACACATACTTTAGCCTTATTTACAAACAACATTTTTATGAGTTATACAGGTATGGCTTTATACATGCATTATTCTACTAGTACAGCTTTCTGTATAGACATTTCTTTTGACAGGAGTGTTTTGGTTGAATTTAAACCCCCCTCTTCCATAGCAACGCAAGCTGAACTGTCTTCCAAAGAAATCTGAAAAAAAGAAGTTCATGCTAAAATAAGTTTATGTCCACACTGGAGTGTGTATTGTCACACTTCTTAGGTGACAAGGGTTAAGTAAGCCCTTTCAACTGTGGCAATCAATGCTTTCCAAATTAGGGCTGTTGATGTACTTGTTACCTATTCTCCCAGTCAGTAGCAAAAGGCTGGCTGGTTGGTTTATTTGACTGGTGCATGAAAACTCAGGATAATCCTAACAGTCTGAAATGGGTGTCAAACATATGGCTTGCAGGCTGGATCACCAGATCCAGCCCTTTGATCTGGCCCCTGGTGCATCTTCTTTTGCTTCTGCTGGACCATTCCCATGTGCAGTGCTTGGGACACGCGACGCTACCTGGGCCAGGTCCCAGGCTGCAGCCCCCTCTGGGACCAGTGTCCTGGACTGGCCTGGGCAGGTACCTCCTGTGCTGGATCAGGCATGTAGGCTGGGGAGGTGGGGGGGAATGGGCTGTGGGTCTCATCTGGCCTGTAGATCGACCCCATGCCACTTATCTGGCCTGATGAATTTGACACCCCTGCTTTAGAATAAGATGTCCATTTCTGAGAGGAAAGGGGGTCCACCTTTTGTTCTCTTCTATCCTCAGCATCTTCTCCATTCTCTTCAATGATCATGGGGCAAAGAGTCCCTCTAAACCAGGGGCAGGCAATTATTTAGGGTGGAGGACCACTTACCCAGTTTGGCAAGCTGTTGAGGGCCGCATGGGTAGCCCCACCCCTTGACAGGTGCCCCGCCCCCCGGTCACTGTCTTGGGACCAATGTCTCAATGTCTTGGGACCAATATTCCTGGGCCAGTGCTGGCAGGGCCCAGAGTGGGGTGCAGGCTGGCAAGCGTCTGTGGAGCCAGGCTGGGCTGCACCAGCAGGGAGAGGGGGGAGCTGGCCCAGCTCCATAGAGCTCCTGCCATCCGGGACCCTGTACTCCTGTTGCCCTGCTCTGGGCCCTGCTGGTGCTGGCCCCAGGACACTGATGTGGGCCTCGTGCTCCCACTGACTCCCACACCTGCTTACTCCCACTGTACACCCAGCCCCATGGTACAGGCCAGGGGAAGCGTGCAGCCCCGATCCCCTGCTTGCCAGCAGGGAAGAAGCTGGTGCTGAGCGTGGGAAAAGCGGCCCCTCCCCCACCCCGTGGCCAGTGCTCCTTGATGCAGCCACTTGCAGTCCTCAGCTGCTGCCTGCCTGGAGCTCGCACACTAGGTAGCACAGAGGCGGGAGTGGCAGCCTCCCTGCAGCCTACCGCAGTGCAAGCTCTGGGAGGGCAGCAGCAGCAAACACTGCCTGGCATGGCAAGCAGGGGGGCTGCAGCTGCTCCTGCCATGCACAACCCCGTTGGTCAAGCCCAGAGCCAGCACAGGGCCCATGCTGGCAGTGGGGTGGGTTACAAGCTGGTGCTGAGCATGGGAAAAGTGGCCCCTCCCTCGCCCCGTGGCCAGCACCCCGTGCTGCAGCTGCTCGCAGCCCGTGTGGGGCGGCCTGTGCCTGCTCAGGACAGCCCCACGTGGGCTGCGAGCGGCTGCAGCTGGGAGCACCAGCCATAGGGCAGGGGAGGAGCTGCTTTTCCCTGCGATCAGCACCAGCTCCTCCCTTGCGCACCCAGCTCTTACCTGAGTTTCCGGTGCTGGTGCAGCCACATAGAATGATAGAAGTAGGGTCGGAAGGGACCTTGTAGACCTTCAAGTCCGACCCCCTGCCTGGGCAGGAGGAAAACTGGGCTCAAATGACCCCAGCCAGGTAGGCATCAAGCCTCT
>NW_005841889.1:3559727-3564678 GCF_000455745.1 Alligator sinensis
CGGCCCCCAGGTTGAATAGGACCCGCCCCCCACCACCCTCTGAGTATGACCCTTTAGCCAATGGTTCCAGGCCAGAAGCCTCTGCCGGGGCTTCTGGCTGGGGGGGCCCTGCTGTTGCAGGAACCCACCGGGGCTTCCCCTGGGGCCTACTGCCCCTGGTTCCTGTCATTTTTGTAGCAGGCGGCAATTAACACCTAGGGAAACCGCAGATCAACCAATGGAAGAAATCAATAGGAGACAATGTAGCAACCGGGAATTCTCTAAACTTCACTGTTCAAGGGCTAGAAGCCCTGGTCTGAGTTAATCAATGCCGGGGACCAACTTTTGGGCTGAATATCTCCAGATCGACCACTCCCAGAGCCCTATTCAAAATTCATCAACGGACTCCCAAACCTGCACATACATGCGGACAACCCCTGGGGCTGACAGATGCCATCCAGTAGCCACTGAGGGGGAAGTCCCACGAGGGTCAATGACCCCTGGATTGGGCAAACCTGAAAACTGGGGAGTCACTCAAGTCTGCCAAGGACAGATAAAAAGCAGTCAAAAGTGACCCTCAGCGGTGCCCTCTTGATCTCCAAGTTGACCAGCAACCAGCCTGTCCAGCCAGAAGGACCAGCCGGTGACCCCCTTCTGGAGGATAACACCACGTTGAAAGAAGCCTCAACCAGCCATTGACGGCAGACTCCAGCGCCTGTGTGATAGGTATACCTGACTCTTGTAGCTCGCTACTGTGTGTGTGTGTGCGTGTGTGTGTGTGTGTGTGTGTGTGTGTGGGGACCAGCCCGGATAGGTATACCCGACTCTGGTGCCCCCCCTCCCCCAAACATTTGTAGCTCGCTACTGTGTGTGTGTGTGAGGGGACCAGCCCCAAAGTTGTGATTTGACTTCATTACAGTGTTTCAATCCACCTAATAAACCAGAATTTTAAGGATCCCGAGTTGGACGTTTGTAGCCAACATTATTTGGTGGAGAACGCAGGCACTTTTCTAGGATTATTAGCGGATTGGTAATTGGGGAGACCGGGTCTCCAGATAAAACCCATGTCCATGGAGGTGGGTGGGCAATATTCACCCAAGGGGGTGGACTAGGATTTAGACTCACCCAAGAGGGTGGGTAGACCCAAGGAGGGTCTGGATTTTAGTAGTCACCCAAGGGGGTGGACATATCCCAAGGAAGGGATTTGGTTGTAGAACTGCAGGGGCAGAGTCAGTTGGGAGCGCGAGGGCTCAAGGAAACCGACAGGCTTGAGGCATGTTGAGGAAAATGTCCGTGTTTAGGAAAAAAAAACCCCAAGGTTGAAGCAGGAGGCCAAGAAGATAAGTGGGTACAGAGGGAGGAAATTTCCCCTCTCCATAGGGAGATTCTGAAGGGTGGACCCAGCCCATGGAGGGAGGATGTATGCACCTCAGGCTTTTCCATAGGGGACACTGAAGCCCAATTTGAAAGATTTTGCCTTTGTGAAAAACCCTCGGTTAAAAGCAACACAGTGCCTTGGTCTGGCTACTATGGCATGCTGTAAAAACAAAGTTGAGGAAAAAGCTCAGCTAGCCTCTGAAATTGAGGAAAAGGAGGAGCAAATCCAAATTCTAAAAGATAGATGTGAAAAAGATAGAAGCCTTGCAAAAATTGGTAAAGACAATGGCTAAAGACCAAGCCGAGAAAGGAGCCAAGGTCAACCATGGCCCTTGTCTAAATACCATTAACCATTTGAAAAAGGAAGTCCAGGAGCGCAGCCTGCAAGTAGCAGCTGTCATCCGGGGAGACCAAGCCAGGGATCCAGACATCCCCTTCAATCCAGGACAGATTTGGGGTGGGGAGATGTGGGGAGATCCAGAGGATGCAGGGGATCCCTCTCCTGAAGACCCTAAGTCAGATCAGGAGAGGACCCTGGTACCTGAGGTGAGCGCAATCACGCACAACCCATGGAAACCACACAGGTAACGGTCCCCCTCAACGGAGCTGATCTAGCAGCCCTGGGCAAGACCCTGGGATCTGCTAACATTAGGAATTTGGGACAGTGATTGCAGAAATCCCTCAACATAGTCGAGTGTGAAACCCTGAGTGTCCGGGAATGGCACCGCCTACTAAGGGCTTGCGCCACCCCAGAGATTCAGGCAGCTATGAATCAGAAGGACAGCTTTGGGGGAGATAATATTCCCTGGAACATAGTGGGTTTGGGGATCAGTTTGGGGAGAAAGACATTTAAGGGGCAGTTTGGGGCTAGCCACCAGACACCTGGGGAACCTGTTATGGACTATGTGATCCGGTGTGTTATGTTGGGATTGCTGTCTAGGGCAGAACCATCCCTTGACAAGGAGAACAAACGGACATCAGACATAAGAAGTATAGATTACCCTCCTGGGTTTTGGAAGGAAGTACAGGAAGGCATGCATCAGTCCATAATTGGATTGATGGGGCCGCTCCGAGAAACCGGGAGATATGTGCTGGGAGAAGTCCTAGCCCAGGCTCAGGATGCAGAGAGGTTAATTGGACATCAAGGGGGGGCAATTGCAGCCACCCAGTTCAGAGAAAAGCTTAATGACACACCGAATTATATGGTTACCTATTCTAATGAAAGTGCATATCCCAAAACTGATAGGGGGGTTGGGGGTTCAAATTATCACCCCAGCCCACACTGGGTTAACCCGAGGGTATCAAAGGAAAGAGAGGGGGAAAACGGGATTCGGTCAGCAGCGTGGAAGTTTTTAATGCAGCATGGGGAACCAAAAGGGAAATGGTATGGAAAGCCTCTAGCCGAGCTGCTGATCAGAATGGCAGAGCTGACTGGGGAGGGAGCAGCACCTCCCCTTTCTAACAGGGTAGCAGCCTCAGCCCTGGTCTCCGAAGAGCACTGACGGAGCCCCCATAATGGGACCCCTGAGCAAAGCCCTGGCTCACGGGAGAAATTGGGGACCCTCAATTGGGATCCAGGAGGGAGACCCCGAATACCTGTTATGGTGTGAACTCAAGGGCATACCAGTGCACTCCTGGACACGGGAGCTGCGCTAAATGTATTCGGAAGGAAATGGGACCTGAAGCAGGAAAATGGGTACGTGTCCCAACTGAAACTGTTTAAGGGGGCAGAATAGATCTAACCCTGAATCTAGCCTTGTTAATAGGATTCCTTGAGTCATGAGGACAGCATCCCAATGACCCAGCTTGGGGGAAAAAAAAAAGTGAGCCACCAACCACCTGACCCTCAAGGAACAGGGTAACCAATCTCTTAATCCTGCCAGCCACCCTTCTTGGCTAGCAGGAAGGAACGGCTCTGAACAGCTCTGAGCCGTTGGAAAATACTCATCGGACAGGCTGATCAGTGCCCACCCGGATGTTGAGGCAGGAAAAGGCCAGAACAATCCTCAACTTAGAATGGCCACCGTCCTGTAGGTAACTGCTCCATTTTTTCAGTATAAAAGAAAAGCACCCCAAGAATGGAAAATGATGTGTGCACTGCCACTGCACATCTCAGCATTGTACTTTGTAAACATGAATAATCAGCCACTGCAAGGAGTTTTCCTTGGCAGGTTTGGTTTGTGTGTGTTTGTTTTCTTTTGCAGAAGCCACAGTGTAGTCAAAGGTGACCGACAAACCATGAGGCCTCATTACCACCAGCAGCATCTTCCTCATCACAACCATGGCAAAAAATTGTCTTGTCTGTTTGTGTTGTCTTGTTACATGTTTTGTGTTTGTTTGTTTGGTTTGTTTTAAGTTGTCACAGTTTAAATACATATGATATCATAAAGATATAATAAGAGTAATTGGTAATACCCCCTCTAAAAATTGAACCTGTCTGTGGATCCCAGACCAGAACACTTCCGTCCGGTTGCAGCAATTTTCAGAAGTTTTAGATTCCACTTGGTTAGCAAAAGGATATTTATTAAAGGTCATGTGTACTTTGTTTTTGGATTTTTTTTGTTTTTCTCTGTACTTCTCTTAAGGATTTAAATGCTATTTAGAATATCAGTATAACAAGATGTGTGTAAAAAAACTGCATTCAAAGTCACATTTTAATAAGCAAAGAGACAACTATACCATTGTAACTGTTCAAATCAACCTTATGTTATTTTCTCTCTTCCACCACCCAAGACTTTTCCCTTTCAATATCTTTTAACTGCCTAAGTTTTGTTTTAACTTCAAACCAGCTGAAGATGACACATCTCCTGTCTATATAGCTGAGCAATGGTGTTCAAACAGTATAGTGACATCACCCTTGTGTAAGGCCGATGTCAAGAGCGGGAATAATGTAGCAAAAGTCCCCTTTTCCTCTTGCCTGCATTTGCTCCCCCTCTTTGGATATATTTCTCTTCTTCTCCCTTTTCTTTCTTCCTCTTTCTTTCAGTATAAGATAAGGAATTGTGTTTTAAAGTTTGTATGTGTGTATTTTGTATCTCCCCTTGTATTTTGGTATTTTTATCTATTTGTGTGCCATGACATTACTTTTGTAGCTTATATTTTATACTCCTCACCTTTTAACTAAATGTTTTTAGTTTCAGAAGTAAGTTATACATTGTAACAATGTTAACAAAGGCAGGAATCAAACTGGGGCTTCCCTGTATCAGGCGGGCCCGTGAGTGAATCAGTGATTGAATGGTAGCACAGTAGCAGGTGGCAATTAAAACGTAGGGAAACCACAGATCAGCCAAGGGAAGAAATCAATAGGAGACAATGTAGCAACCGGGAATTCTCTAAACTTCACTGTTCAAGGGCTAGAAGCCTGGTCTGAGTTAATCAACGCCGGGGACCAACTTTTGGGCTGAATATCTCCAGATCGACCGCTCCCAGAGCCCTATTCAAAATTAATCAATGGACTCCCAAACCTGCACATACATGCGGACAACCCCTGGGGCTGACAGATGCCATCCAGTAGCCACCGAGGGGGAAGTCCCACGAGGGTCAACGACCCCTGGATTGGGCAAACCTGAAAACTGGGGAGTCACCAAAGTCTGCC
>NW_005841889.1:3564883-3567123 GCF_000455745.1 Alligator sinensis
ACTGTGTGTGTGTGTGTGTGTGTGTGTGTGTGTGTGTGTGTGGACCAGCCCCAAGGTTTATGATTTGACTTCATTACAGTGTTTCAATCCGCCTAATAAACCAGAATTTTAAGGATCCCGAGTTGGACATTTGTAGCCAACACAGCTGGCGGGCCGTATTTTGCCCACTGCTGCTCTAAACTTTCATCCTAAGCAGTAAGAGGCCCTCTGCTAGGAAGGAAATAACATACTCTATTCTGTTGCTCCTCATAGCAGCTCTATCTAAAACAGTGGTGCCTAACATTTTTACCCCACAAGCCTTATGAGTCTGTGGGCCGGATCTGGCATGCAGTATTGGCCCATCCAGGGCCCAATTCAGCCTCATAGCAATGGCCCACATAGGGCTTGATCCAGCCACACTGAGCTTAGAAATGTAGCAGTGGAGGAGTGATGGCGGCAGTGTTAATTACCAGTGTTTCCTGGCTGCCAAACTTCCTAACCTATGAAGAGACCCATAGGCCATGCCATCAGGTTGAGCATCTCTGAACTAATAGATGACACATTAGAATATCAGCTTGGGGGTGGGATGGGCTGAATGATGATTGTGCTAGAGCTTTTGGCCAGTGGGACTAGTAACTGGCTGTCTGAAGCTGAGCAGCAAACAGGTTAAGAACTAGCAAGAAAAACCAGCATTTTGGCTCTTCTGTGCTAATTTCTGCTACTGTCAATGGCTAATGAACATCCCACTGTTCTATAAAGATGTTTTTCTTGGACTCTCAGACCCCCTTGCTGACCTCTGAAATGGAAGATTTCAGGCTAAAAGTCCTCCAACAAAAGACAGGTGCGAGGAGAAAGAAAGGGTATCCAAAACCTCTTATGCGAGTGACTAATAAAACTAGACTGTAATAAAATATCTTGGCAAAGGATTATTTTAAAAGCTGTGCTCTTAAGCAGAAGAATGTCATACAAATACCATACTCAGAGAAGGAACAGATTAAAAGATTTCTTTTCATTCTGGTCAACTACAATGTACTTGAAATCCAAAACACATAGAACAGTTCTGGTCACCTTTCCAAAGGGGATACAAACAGCAGGGGCTGGGGCACATGACTTATGAGGAGAGGCTGAAGGAACTGGATTTAACTTAGTCTGCAGAAGAGAAGACTGAGAGGGGATTTGATGGCAGCCTTTAACTACCTGAAGGGTGGTTCCAAAGAGGATGGAGCTAAATTGTTCTCATTGGTGAAAGATGACAGAACAAGGAGCAATGGTTCCAAGTTGCAGCAAGGGAAGTTTAGGTTGGATATGAGGCAAAACTCTCTCACTAGGAGGGTGGTGAAGCACTGGAACAGGTTACCCAGAGAGGTGGTAGAATCTCCATCCTTGGAGTTTTTTTAAGGACTGGCTCGACAAAGCCCTGGCTGCAATGATCTTGTTGGGGATGGTCCTGCTTTGAGCACGGGGTGGAATAGAAGCTTCTCAACCTGTGGGTTGTGACCCAAGTCACAACAATCTACAAAAGGGTCACAAACAAACTTTAATAATGGGTTCTCCTTTAAAGGAGAAGAATATGGGAAACCTCAGCTTTTCCCTTGCAGGCTGGCAGAGGTCCAGCCTGCAAGGGGCTGCTTGCTTTTACCCCCCTGACCCCACACACACACTGGGGGGCTGGGGGACAGTGGGTCAGGAGTGTGGGGCACTGAGTGGGGACTGGACATCCAGGTTTACAAATGGGTCCCAGTACAAAACTGGCTGAGAACCACTGGACTAGACCTCCTGAGGTCCCTTCCAACCCTCATTTCCTATGATTTTGTGACTTTGAGCATTTGAGCTTTGAAGGCCATCAGATACAGCTCACATCATGGATTATGCTCGTTCATCCCCCTCAAACTACTGGAGCTGGTGTTGCCATCACATATCGTAGCCTTCCTGCATGGCTGCGAGTCAGGTTTCTACTTCCCTTAGCTAACACAGTCCTGCCAGGGTTCCTCTACAGCTGACAACGGGCTCCGTGTGAGACGAGCCCACGGACCACCAGTTCCCTAAAACTGTACCTCACTGGAAGAGCAGTAGTGGTTCTGCCTTCCTAATCCCGGGCGGGGGAAGCTGTAGTCTTTAGTAACATGAAGTTACTAAAATCAGCTATGCCCCAGCCGGGGCAGCGCTCCAGCGGCAGCCCGCCCCGCAGGGCAAGGCGGAGACCAGGGAGGTGCTCGCCCGGAGCCCGCACAGGAGCAAGCGGCGGGGCCCCCCCACAGCCC
>NW_005841889.1:3567537-3575477 GCF_000455745.1 Alligator sinensis
CAGGGGAACAGCGGGGAGAGCCCGGGTCGGAGCCAGCTCCTCCCCCTGCCCTGCGTCACACGGGCCACGAGCGTGCTTCTGCTCGTCGGGGAACATCAGGCCTGGGGGCAGGGCAGGGCAGGGCAGGGCAGGCCGCCTGCCTCCGGGGCACAAATAAAGAGAAAACAGGAAGGGGAGCGAGGCCTGGGTTATTGACAAGGGCTTGGTCGGGGGACGCCGCCCCTGCATGATGCGGGGAGCCCGTGGACACTGACCAGAGACGCTGCCCGAAGACCTGAGCGGAGGAGTGACAGGAAGAGGCTCGCTCCGATTCCCCTCGCCAGAGCCTCCGTCCTGGTGTTACAGATGGCCAGAGCTCGGGGGAGGCCGGCCAGGAGGTCCTGGCGCTTGGGTGCAAGGTGTGGGGAGGGGGCAGCGACCCTCGGCAGGAGGTGGAAGAGGGGCTGCAGCCGGGCGCACCGGCAAAAGGGGCACGTGCCGTAAAGCATGGCAGAGCACCCCCTGGCTGCAGCTCTGTGGAGTAGCTGCCAGCTGATGTCCCTGGTGGGTCACGGGATCCAAGTGGATTACAGACTTGTCCACCGAGGACCTCGCCTAGGGTATCCTGCCACTTGTCAGGGCAGGATGCGAGGACAGGAGGGATGATGGACTGCGGAGCATGAGTGTGTACAGCTGGTGGGGTGGGGTGGGGTGCGGTGAGCTGTTCCGAAGCAGACTGTCTTGGTATCGCCCAGCCTGCTAAAATGGTGGGGCGTGGAGTGCCGTGAGACCTGCCGAGACAGTGGCCCCACAATGGGCTCTGGAGGGCTAGAAGATACTGAGGGGTGGGGACTGCCCTGGCACAGGATCTGGTTGATATAGGTGAGGGCAGTGGGTGGCAGAGCAACCTTTATACCTCCAGGAATAAGCAGCAGGGAACATGGTATGGGCAGCACCATGGGCCTGGCATAGTCCACAAGGTCCCCAATATGACTGATGTTGGCCAGGACTTCCTCTGGCATACTCAAGGCACCTCCATTGCTGGCATCATCAGCTGGGGGATTTTCAGCAGGGGCTCAGTGAGGAGGTTGGCATCCTGGGCAATGGTCTCTGGGGACCTGGAGGAGACCAGCCTCCAGGCCCTGAGAAGGTCCTGGAAGAAATCAGACAGCTCCTTCAGATCCTGCTTGGCAAGACCTCACAGGTAGAAGAGCTGTTGATCATATTGCTTCCTGTGCCAGGCCAGCCAGGTCTCCCAGAAGGTGATCACAAAGCCTGTCTTCCAGCAGGCTGTTGTTGTAGTACCGGTCAGCAGGCCCTGGATGCTCGGGCTGCAGTGTGACCTGAGCGTATACAAGATGGTGGTCACTGAAAGGGGCCAGCCTAGTGCCGGAGGTGTAGACTTGGATGGTATTTAGCATGGACGTGTAGATTTGATCCAACCAGAAGTGGCATGCCCATTGCAACCTCCACCCTGGAAAAGGTGAAGTTTTTGGTGTCATCAGGTGGTGGGTATGCCAGATGCCCACCAGGGAGTAGTCAGTGATGATCTCCCTGAGAATATTTGTGGCAGCTCAGCTCCACTCATTGGCAGTATGGTCCTGTGCCTTGAAGGTGGCATTAAATTTCCTACTGAGGACCAGGCACTTGTGAGGGCTCAGGATCCTGAGGTAGGCATCCACCTAACGATAGAAACAGGCCAACTCCAGGTCATGCACAGGGGCATACACATTTACCAGGTTGAGGATGAGCCCCTGTACTTGGACCTGGAGATGAAGCAGGTGGCCTGGCACCACCTCAATGACAAGAAGAACCTCTGGCTGCAGACCCAGGGAGAACAGGGTTGCCACCCCACAGGATGTTTCTGTGTGGTGGCTGAAGTAGACCCCGTTTCCCCACTCTAACTTCAACAGCTGGAGTCATATGGGTCTCCTGCAGGAAGAGCACAGAGTACCTCCCAGAGAACGGAGAGTACCTGGCAACTGCAGAGACCTGTCCTGCAGCCACGCACATTGAGGCCCAGCAGAGCACCACCTGAACCACCTGGTCCTCTACATCCCCCCCACCACTGACAGAGGGAGAGCTGTAGTCCCTTGGGGGAAGTGGGAAGAGGGTTGCATGGCAGGACAATGGCAGGAGAGCCTCTATAGGGTCTTCCTTAGGGTTGAGGAGGTATTCAGTGGGGGACCCTGCTTCTCTGCCTTCAGTTCTGGGGCCACAGGACACACTGGGGTCTGTGGCAGGGGCAGCTTCAGTCGGGGATGGAGGAGATGATTTGGGCACCTGGGTGGTTATAGTGAGCTCCCCAGAGTTCTGGGAAAGGGACTCTTCTCCATCAGGGCTCCCACCTCCCCCAGATAGTCAGAGGGGGAGGATTTTGCTGCCAGACCCATGCCATGGATGGCTGAGACTGGTGAGGCAGGTTGCACCTGGCAGAGTTGGGGGTCTCCTTCATGGGCTTCTCTACCGCAGGAGAGCTGTACTATCCCGGGCCCTTCTCTGTGATGGTGACAGCTATCTTTTTAATTTTTCCTGAGGGTGGGATTTGTGGTGCAGCTCAGGAGGTGGTGAGCATGATATCAATGTCAGCCCCCCTCTTAGGTGATGGGAGGGGGACCTTCTCCATATCAGAGGACCTGAACTGCCCCTGGGCCTTGTGCTTTGTTTTGCTCTGGGCAGCAGATCACTGCCTTTACAGGACCAGCACCCATCCAGCCAGGGGGCAGGCATGCCTCTCTTGCTACCCTCCCTTGTCAGTGTACACCATTTTGGGACCCTGCTGGTGGCTGTGCTGTGGAGCCCCCTGAGCTTGTGGGGGACTGGATGCTTGGGGTGCCAGGGGTACCAATGGGAGTGGCAGCCCTCTCCTTGGCAGGGACCTGTAGTGCCCCTCACTGTTGACTGAGGGGGTACTCTTGCTACCAGAAGCACCTTATCTCCCCTGCTGAGTAGTAGATGTAGTTGAGGGACTCCTGGAAGGGGACCATAAAGGTCCCATTCATTTCCACTGCCAGCTTGGTCACCTGGCAGCAGAAGGATTGGATGTGCTCAAGGCTGGTGTCCTGGCACCCCAGCAGGAGGATGGTGACTGGGAGGAGAACTAGCCCCAGGCCCTGCAGGAAGGACATGAGTTAGGGATGTAGGAGGGGATGGGGCTGAGGACAATCCAGGTCCCCAGCTCTTTCGAGGCCTCAAGGGGGACATGCTTGCTCCCTACTGCAAGCCCCTTGTCCACCATCTCCTGCGCAGCAGCCTCCATGGCAAGATAGAAAACACTCTTGCCATAATGTCTAGAGGTCACCAAAATCTTCGGGTCCCAAGCAAATACCTGCACAAAGGTTTCAAAGGGTGGTGGCTCTATCTCAGGCATGTCACAGTGCATCCCATTGTGCCTGCTGATGGTGGGGAGGGGGCCCTGGTTGTCTGAGGAGGTGTGGTCAGAGGTGGTGGAGAGCCCAGGCCTCAGGGCTGCAGGTTTCCCTAGAGCCTCCTGGGCATAGGTCTGGCTGCTGGACTGAGCAGCCAGACTTGCAGAGCTGGGGGAAGGCAGTGTGCAGGGCACCTGCTAATGAGGCTCTGCAGGTGTTGGTAGTCTGGCTTTGTTTGCATTCCCTTTATCTTTCCCACCCCCTATAGAGGAGGAGGAACAGGATCCCTTGCTTTTTCCCCTGCTCTTGTTGGGTTTGGGGGACCCTGTGGCCCTCTGAGGGAAACTGGCCAGGGTGAGGTCTCCCCTATCTCATTGGATGCCCCCTGGTTGGGGTCTGACAACATGACTGCCCCTTTTGGGGCCTCTGGCCTTGCCATGGGAGGCTAGGTGGGAAGGGGTCAGGTGGGGTGCAGGAAGGAGAGGAGTGTGCTCCCCCTCTTCCTGTGGGGAAGAAGGTGGCTTGCTGTAGAGGGGTCCAGAGTGCCTCCTTCAGCTGCACTGGGTACAGGGACTGTGTGTGTTGGGGAGGTGGGGTTGCTGTGTGTGTGATGGGCTGGGGCTGGGGCTGCGGGGAACACAAAAATACAAACAAGGGCACACAGGAAGGAGGAGGGGAAGCATGCTACTGGCTTACTCAACCATACACAAGACACGGGGATTGGGGCACAAGACTCACCATAGCAGCGTAGACACAGGAGTGCTGTCAGAGCAGCTAGCAGGCAAGCAGTTGGTGTTGCTGGTGGAGGGGTGGTCACAGAATGCTGGGCGAGGCGGCCCTATGGGCATGATCCAGTAAATGGCTGTTCTTATCGCAGGCAAGGAGTGACTGGGGGTGATTTGACTTTTCTTGGACTTGGGGCATGGTTGGAATGAAGAGAGACATGTTTTGGAATGCCAGGTTTCCTCCCGGAACCACCTTTGCTGGTCTAACCATTCCCACCAGGTTGCAGGTCCAATAAAGAGAGCATACCCACACAACCCTTGCCTCTGCATCTTCCTAAGATCTTTAATACATTTGTAATGATCTGAGACCTTAACCTGAGGTGATTCAAGGGTCACCAACTTGAAGTTAAGTCTATTAATGAAATAGTTGAGGTTTGGCAATTGCATTGCCCCATTTTTTTTCTAGAATGCTTTTCTCCCTTGTTACTGTACATGAAGGGCCCATATGAAAGGTTGGCTGTAACTGTGTCCACCAGTAAACGCTCTAACACAGGGGGGAACAATGAAACTATAAGGCCCCCACTACATGTTACACATATTACACAATTCACTGGTCAATTGCATAATAAATTTAGACTCGTATCATGTGCAAAGTAATTCTCACGTGATAAAAATGACTATCCAGCTCTAAAAAGAGCCAGCCAGCTACAAAGTTAGTGTGTGAACATCTGTAACAACTCTATAGCTGGTTTCTATCCAGCTTTATTTGTCTTTCTGCTCAGTTCAAGGACTGGGACCCCTACTATTCATTACATCTATTATGCAATTAACTGGTGAATTGCAAAATAAATTTAGACCAGCCACACATGCAAAGTAGTCACCACACAATAAAATGACTATCCAGCTATCAAAAGAGCCAATCAGTTGGGCTGTGTGAAGCTTTGGGTGCTGATTTGATTCGGAGGAGATTTGGCCCAATTCAGTGGCCGAATCTCCAAATCCAAATCTAATCGGGGACCAATAAAAAGGTCTGAATCAATTCAAAGCTCTCCAAATCTTTGGAAAAGATTCAGAGAGCTTTGGTGATTTGGGCAGTCTGCACCTGCTACGGACTGGAGCTCGGGTTAGTGGGGCAGCCATGGGGGGGTGGGACAGCAGGTGGGAATCAGGGGGGCTTGTGGCAGAGCCCCCCACACAGCATGTGGCAGTGGGGTCAGCGGGGATAGCCCCCTGCCTGGTAGCACCCGCTGAGTCAGGGCTTTTTTTTCCCAAAGTGCCTGGAGCTAGGCCCGGTTGGGAGAGTGGGCGGGGGGATGGGCCTGGGTGATTGGAAGATTTGGCAACAGCCAAATCTCCGAATCAGATTCGGCCAAATCGATTTGGGACAGTGATTCAAATCACCAAATCAAATCACTGTCCCCCAAATGGGCCAAATCTGAATCCAAATCTGAAGTGAATACTAGCTGCTTCACACAGGCCTACCAATTAGCTATAAAGTTAGTGCTTGGAAATGTCTAACAACTCTGTAGCTAGTTTCTATCCACCTTTAATTTGAACCTGCAGCAGGGTCCTTGTATGTACAGAGTAATTGTAAATAGAAAGCAAGAGAGATTATTTTAAATCACTGTTTCTTTATCTTTTTTTTTTTTACCTACTAATATTTTAAGTAAGACCTCTGCTACTTAAGATTTAAGGTGTTTATATTCTGAATTTAAGCAGACAGGTCCTTTTATGAATGCTGGCAGTCCCCTCTTTAGCAGCATGGATATCCCTGGAATTATTTTCCAACAATGAAAAGGCTCCTTACAGTTTGTTCAGTGGCTTTGTTGTCATGTTGCCAGGTTTTGAGTATTTGTATCCAAGCAGAAGCATTGCCTGGTATGGAAACCTGTAGTTCTCAATGGTAAAAAAACCTTAGCTCTGTCTGGGGTTGATACTTGTGTAACCCTGCCTGCAGGGCTACTTGCAAAGCCACAACCCACCTCCGGATCCCTGGAGGTGCCCACAGCCTGGACCCGCCTGCCCTCCTGGAGCACAGGTAGACACCTAGTGTCCCTGGACCTTTGATTAGACACCACACAATTTATAACTACGTATACTTTATTTACAAAGGGTTAAAGAAAAAGAAACTAATTAATACACAACTGCTAAACTGTCAGAAATTGTTCACACCCTCAGCCAATACTGTTGTACACGATGATGACTTCAGCTGATATGTGTACTAGCTGCTTCCGTTCCTCTCCTGCAGGAAGCGTGGGCAGGTCCCTGCTGTGAGGGTCTCTCAAGGCATAGGCGATGTGTAGAGGAGGCACAGGGGAGCACATGCCCCTGCTGACAGGGCCGTCCCCACCACCGACACCGCTGGCGGCATCTGTGGATGCTTGCCAGCTGTGGCCCCACTGCCAATGCCACCGGTGGTTTCTGCAGGTGCGCCCCAAGACTCAAGAGGCATGAGGCACCCATGTCTCAAGGCATGCCTCAGCCGGCAAGTGCTCCCTTGCCAAAATTTCTGTAAAATAGCGTACCCTGCCCAGATCCTCGTCCCCTGACACACAGGGAGCAGGGTCTGAGCTGCAACTCTGGCAATACCCTACCCACACCTGCACACACTCACATGCCAGGCAGCCAAGTTTGCCCCCTCCTTCGGGTCTTAACTCTTTCTCACGGGGCCCTGCCCTGTATGAGGAGGGCTCCCGTCCCCTAGCTCTGCCTCCCACCAGAGCTCACGGGCAACTGGATCGATCTCTCTCCAGCCCCCTCCCCTAGTGCTCCCCACCCCACACAGGGGCTTGGAGAAGTCCTCCTCACTGGGGGGTCTCCAGAGGGGCCAGGGTCTCCTCCGAGTAGCTCAGGCAGGGCTCCTAGGGGAAAAGGAGCAAGAGAGGCGCTGCAGCTGGGCTTCCCACCCCTCCAACCTGCAGCGCAGCCCTTGCTTTCCTCAGGCTCTGGCAGCGCTGAGGACAAGCTCTCCCTCACCTCTGGGCTTCCCTCTCAGAGTGGGCATCATCTGCCCTTATCACATGACGTCTGGGGAGCCATTTTTCCCTTTCTAAACTGGCTGCCTCTGGAGAGGGTTTCATTGGTGTGTGTCACATGGTCTCCTGGGAGCCGTGGTGTCCGTGCTGCTGCCTGGCTGAGTTCACCCTGGGACACTGTTCTTCCAGGTAAGGTGATTCCCTTGCTCGTTACACATGCCACTGGTTGAAGTGAGAGTACTTGAAATAAGTGACAGCACAAAGATACCAATGTGTAGGCTTGCTCTTTACATAGAGAGCAGCAAACGAGCTACTGAGCCACGTCCTGGAGAAGGTCCAGTTAACCAAATCCAGCGGCTTTAGGGCTTCTGTGTGTCAGCACGCACGCCCTAAGGCAGAAGGAAGAATTGGGCTCTTCCGGTGTCTAAGTCACAATATTAAAACACAGAACTAAAGCCATTTCTATGTACCTGATTATGGAAAGAGTTATGAAACAAAATGTGATCTTACCCACCAAATATGCTGCAACTGTTGGGATTACAATTGGGGAATTCCAACTTTCTCTTTTAATTTCTTGGCACTCTGAGCATTATGGATTCAGAGAAAAGGGAAGAAACAAAACGCAATGCAAATGAAGGCATATCTGCGACCCTGCCTTGTTTATATGGAGGGAATATATAAGCGGAAAACAAAGGACAAGATCTAAAAAAATACAGGGTTTTTTTAATTAAAAAAATCATTACCTGCTTATCCCCTTCCCCTGCCTTCCCATACACTAAGTTTGACAATGATTGTTGAAAATGTCAGGGTTTGACTCATGGTAGAGATGAGCAATGGTTTTGCCTTGGGGCTAGAGGAGGCTTTCATCAATCCTTGTGTCTGATGTTCCGCAG
>NW_005841889.1:3575508-3580328 GCF_000455745.1 Alligator sinensis
ATGTGCAGCAGGAGTTCTGGATGGTTCCTGCCTATTTGTGTGGAGCTGCCATGTACCAAAGGACTTTGTGGGATATAACCTGTTTTTGTAGTTTACAAAAAATTACAAAGTTTGGTCAGGCGGCTTACTGTAAAGGGCTGGGAGCCAATGGTTCAATCCAGTTTGAAATGCTCAGTTCAGCATGTGACCTGAGGAAAAGCATATTGTCCTCTCATGCTTCAGTCAGCCTGACTCTTACACTCCATTACAGCAGAGCTTCCCTTTCTCTGCTAAAGAGCATTTACATTTTTCTAGTTTGTTCATTAATTTCTGGTGAAGAAAGGACCCTGTGCTCCCAGTAATAAAATATTTAAAACTCTTCATGAGTACTGGTGACAGCAGCACAAGTTACAGAGCAGCAGTGTACTCAGAAAGTTAACTTTTAATGAAAGGGACAGAGAATTGATCACTTGTGAAAACAGCAGCTCATTCAGTTTGCTTGGCCCCTGAGTACAATCATTGTAAAGAATCAGAACCCTGCATAGAGACATCACATGAGTCTGAATCAGTACTTCCAGTAACAGTAATATAGAGCAGAGATTGCCCTCTAGAAGGATGGTGACCACACCTTGGATCAAGCAATGAAAAATGAATAGCAGCAACCCAATGCCGTGCACTCTGGTGTCTGGTGATGGTGTGAAGTTCATAATCAGATAGCACTGGTATCCCAAGCTATTAATTGTAATTAACCCATTTCCCTAAGATTCTTGACGTGATTATGGGGCAAGCGTAGAATGGCACTGATTTCTTTACTATGGAGAATGACGCCATTCAATGATTTATTTTCAGTGAAATCTGAAGTTTGAGATTTCATTTTATCTAGTGATTCATTTTCTTTAATCCAGTGCTGTTTATGTGGCTAGAGAGAGTGTCTGAAGAGATTCCCAGAATAAAAATACATGGTAATAGCTGACATTTGTGGTCACTCTAAGAACAGGTTATGCAAACTGGTACTTCCCAACTAGAGCACAAGTTTAAATAAACAGAATGTGGTATAATCTCTCCATGGGGAAAAATGGAGGTCACTCATCCCTGCTTAAAAAAAAAGGGGGGCAGGGGAAGTATATATGTTAAAAAGGAGATGGGGTGGTGAGGGTATAGTTTTGAAACATCAAGAAGTGATTTCACATAAGAATAGAGGTTGCAATTTCAAACCACCATGTGGTGCCAGTAATGGCGGTAGTCCCCTTTTAGCTCTAGATCACATCCTGTTTCATTATACTTTCTGCTTTATTTATTACTTAAGATGCTGTGAATCATCCACCAAGCAGCTACTCTGAAAAAACACCTCTTCTTGAAGGTGTACATGCTCTTTGTTTCCTTGTTTTTATTGGGAAAAGGTAGGTTTATTACTTAGCCAGTGGTTCTTTTTGTTTAAAAAAAAAAAAGAAAAAATTCAAAGCAAACTGCTCCAGATCTCTTCCTTCCGCTTTTGGCTTCCAGTTTGTCCTCCAAGCCATTCATTATCCCTTCAAAAGGTATATTTTAATATCAGTGTCAAAATTAAATGAAAAATACAAATGATTGTTTCATCTTTCTTCAAATACCTGTCTGTCTTCTAGACTGAAAATAGTATTTCTTAAAATAGCTATCTATCTGGTGTACAGTGTTTGCCATCTTTGTTGCTGTTCACTGTACTTCATGGTGGAGAAAATGCATTTTGGAGCCGCCTTTACTGAGTTCTGGGAAGGAAAACTATGTGTCCTGCAGTTCTACAATCTCACAAATACCTTGGCACTTCCCTTTTGTGTCCAAACACTACCTAAAATCCTTTTGTCCCTGTTCTGTCCTAAATTATGGCTTCTGGCCCTTGTGCCACCATGTGCCTCTTTCCCAGTTGGTCACACCTTTAAAAAAAATCCTTCATCTCTGTAGCTGCTCCACCCTTTAGGGTATTTCTCTGCTATAGTAAGGTGTTGCATTTATAAAATTATTTCAGTACACCTGGAGGTATCTGATAACTTTGTAAATGACACCACCAGTTAATTCAGTGCAGCACACTGTGTCTCTGAGGTCATGCTGCATAATTTAAATCTAATATGTGCCATTGCCCAGGATCTTGAGCATATGTTTATTTAAACATTGCCATTCATGCCAGAAAGCCTTAAGGTGCATTGCAGTATTTATATACCAAGATTTCTTGACCATACACTGAAGGTGGCTTACCCTGGGATATGAGTAAGACATGTAAATCTATTAATTTGACCTGACTGTGGAATAAAGAAGTATAGCTATTAAGCAGGTCCAAGAAATTTGAATAGATTATCAGACCAGAGCCACCATGCGAGAGAGGCAATCAGCTTTAAAAATCTTTCAATCTGACATGTGACAAGGTGAGGTTTGGACAGATTTCAAAACTGTTAAAGGCCACATATGAAATGAACTGCAAAGTAGGTACAATCCATCAAAAGCTTTAGATAAATAGAAAATAACTCAAGCCAAAATGTTTTGAGATCAGGAAAGAAAGCATGCAGGAAATGGTAGAAAGCCAGTGATTTGTGGTGCAACATGGGAAAGTGCTAGGTTAAGTGCCTCTGTATATTTTAGAACGCAACATGTTTCACTTACTCGTTGAGGATTAAAGTGGATTGTGAACAAGTATCTACTCTCCCATTAGAGCAGTTTATAACCTGAGCTGTACAAATAATTTATATCAAGATGCATGCTAGATAAGCTATGTATACTTCTCTGTTCATAATTTGCCTGAACAGATGATGGTTTTCTTCATATTTATTCCTTTTTTGAAATGTTTGTGACAGAGTAACTCTCAAACTATTCATTGACTGTTCAGAGTACATGGTTAGGTTAGTGTTGTCTGGATGCTTTGTCTGACTTCAGGGGGACTCAGTAGCATAACTAGAGGTGGGTACCAGCTTAGAGGGGGCACCACAATGGTGGCCCCCCAGGAAGGCTGTTCCACAACAGCAACAGCAGCATCACTACCACCACTATGGCAGCAGTGGCCCATGTCCCAGGAAATTGTGCTGTGGCAGGAGCAACTCATGCTGCAGAAGCAGTGGTAATGGTCCATGTCCTGGAAGGTAAAACTTTCCGGTACTTGGCACCTGGGTCCCCAGTTTTCCATCTTTTGGCACCATGTTACTCCCACCTGAGGCACAAAAAATCCTAGCTAGGTTTCTGCCGGGACTGCTCATGAAAACAAAGTGTTCATAAGTACTGGGGCCCTAGTTTGTTTCTGTTACTTGAATGAATTAGTTATTTGAAGGATTAGGTAGAAATACAATAATTAATCTATTTAAAATGTGCCATGAATATTCCCCAAAATTATCTTTAAAGAAATCAAAAGGAGTGTTTTTCCCGGCCATAATTATTTAACCACGTGAAACCTATTCTTAAATAAGAGGGAAAGTAAAAGCCTATTGCCAGGATAGGATTCAGCCTTTTCCTTAAGGGTTTTAAGGAGACTCAATTTCTGCTATTGAAATCTTTGTAACTATGATTATTCAGTGGCAACGGTTTCCTCTAACTATAATGTCAGTGGTTTTCTGATTGATTAGATACCCAGTTCTACTTAGGAGGTTGATGAGAGTTGTGCAGGCCACTATAGACATTTACTTTAAATGACTATGTAGAAAGCATTACATTTCGATAGGAATTAGGGTTAGACATTCTTCATCCCAACCAGTTAAAGCTACCTCCCAACATTGTGTTTAGAATCCATTACCAAATAATTACTTCTTGTAATACTCTGGTGAAGTCAATATTCTAGTATCTTCTCTCTGGTCCATTGGCTACCAGCCCAGTACTGTCAAATACTAGAATTGGTACTTAAGCTGAAGTTGTAAAAGCCTATGCTTAAATATTAAAGGTCCTGGATGTGACTGGACACATGAGCAGGCCACTATACTCAGTAACTCAGCCTCATGTTTTGAGTTGTCTGCTTCCTGTAAGTCTTTAAAAATATGACAAAATTCAGAGGCTTGTGGGGAGGATTAGTCTGCTCCACTCATACAGTCAGGAGATTCTGAAAAGATTGCAAACATTTTGCCTTTTCCCATACTAATATTAAAAATAGCTACAAGCTTGATTCAGGCACCATGTCGTGAAATTCCCTGTGTATTCAAGAGGTCATACTGGGCAACTATTCTTCTTCTTTCTGGAATAGAAATTGATGGACCTTTAAAACCAGTAATTTTTTAGGAGAAAAGACTTGCTCCCTCACTTAAAGAAAAAATATAAAATCTTTAAAAAAGGGCATATGAAGCCTTTGACATCCCTCTCTGCTTTCTTCCCTCCCAATAACTTCTAAGACTAGCTTTTTCATGCAGTCTTGGGCCTCTGCCAGATGCTAAAAGGAAATGAATAGTGTTGCATATTTTTAGGTAGAGTTTATCTAAATGAATGCTCTGCTACTGAAACATGGATGTCTGGAGTTCCTGATAGTCATCCGACCCAGCACTTGCAGCTTAACAATATTCTTTTTGATTAATTTAAACAGACAGTGTAATGCAGTTAGTTCTCCATGTACTACCCTAGGAAGCTGCCCTTACATAAACCGCTCTTCCAGACTGGTGTGCTTGCATGACTAGGCTTCGTTTCCCCTGGGCCTGCTGCCCTTTGAGCAGTAATATATTTCTATACATTGAAATATGTTCAGGGTACACAAAAAAATAGCTGTGCTCTCAAATAAACTCCACTATACTATCTTTTTTGAGGGGCAGATGTGCACATAAAATAAGTACACTAAACCTTACTGAGAAGTTTGCCATTCACCCAGGCATTGTGATCTGTTGTGTTTCCGCTATTAGTTGGTCCCTGCC
>NW_005841889.1:3580338-3581445 GCF_000455745.1 Alligator sinensis
TGCTATTCTTCCTTTGAAACTCTTATAAAAACTGAATCTGTGTTAAAGCAGAGAGCTTTCATAAACCTGCCAACAGCTACCCTGCACTAGGAAATGGAGGCAGGAGAACAGTCCCCTTCTCCTATCAAATTTTACATAGAACAAGGGTACTGAAAATGAGACAGCGGAATTTGCACACTGGAGGTGCTGTTTAGTTACCAACAGTAGTCCAGACTAAGTCCAAACCACCCAGACAAACAGCCCTGCTTTACAGAAATTGTTGACATTCTTTCTCAGAGAGCCTGCTGATCCACTAACTTCTTTGCAGGCCTCCAAGTTCTCAGGCCATTACATTTCACTTTAATCCTGGCAGGTATTTCCTAAGAGAATCTGGCTGGTTTGGTATGGGCTTTCTGTTAACCCTGTACTAGCAAAGTTTTCTGTTTGCATATTCACATTATTTTCTGTAAGATGACAGCATCCGTTATTTACTGTGTGTTATCTAAGACAGTGGTTCTCAAACTTTTTTGTACCAGGACCCATTTGTAAACATCATTAGCCAGTTCCGACCCAGTGCCCCTCACTCCTGACCCGCTGCCTCCCACTCCTAGTGTGTGGGGCAGGGGTGGGTGTGCAGGGCATGGGGGGCCCCAAGCAGCACTTCACAGGCTGGAACTCTGCCAGCCTGCAAGGGAAAAGCCACGGTTTCCCATGTTTTCCTCCTTCAAAGGATAATCCATTTTTTAAATTTGTTGATCTTTTTTTAAAGTTTGTTCATGACCCTTACATATATTCTTGCAGCCCACTTTTGGGTCATGACCCATGAGTTGAGAAACAGTGATCTAGGAAACCACAATTTTAATCCTCACAATAACCCCTAGCTTATTGTTCAAGGTTGCCTAATACTTTCCAGTTTCACCCAGGTTTTGGAAACTCATAACTTTTACCTTTTGGCCTGAAGTTTTCTAAGCTTGGTATCTTGCGTAAATATTCTTTTTCTTGTTTTTTAAGTTTCAAAAATGTCATTGCAACTGTCTCTAAACAATATTTTAAAAGGTATTGTTTTGTAGAAAAAAATAGGTTTCTACAGCTGAAGCCTATTGAGCTAGAAAGTTTGGCAGGGAAAGA
>NW_005841889.1:3581476-3604868 GCF_000455745.1 Alligator sinensis
CCCTTACTAAAAAAAAGGAAGTTTGTGGGTGTGTCTACATGAGACACTTACTGTGGGGTAGCCTAATAACACTTCTCAGTAGCATGCTGGGAAAAAAACTGTGCCAATAACCTACTGCACACTCTTATTAGGCTACTGCACAATATGAATCAGAAAAAAAACTGCACCAGTGCTACTGTGTAGTAAATGTAGTTACAGCACATTCAGTTAGTACTTCATTAAGGAAGTACTAAACTAAATGCTCAGTAATACTACGCATTAATGAATGTGTACACACAGCCTATGTGCTCTAGTGAAAGTCAATATTGACTTGATGTTTGTTCGTTTGAAACATTAATGCACATTCATAGTACACTTCACAAATTGAGGTTTTCCATGGAAAATGGAAAACTAAGATCCCTGCTTATTACATTTTAACAGGTTTAGTAAAAGGTATCCCATGTACCCAAAGAACCTTGTAACATCTCCCCTTAATCAAGACATATCTCTCAAAACAGAAATTCATTGTCTGTCAAATATATCCATAAGCCATTTGATGCAGCTACTTGGTAGGCTTCATTGTTAGAATAACTACAAAAAGATAGTATTCTGTGATTAACTTTCTAAAAGGTACCTCATTCAGTCAATATCCATCCCATTTGATTCCAAACTGATCAAAAGCAAAACAAACACGCACAAACAGGATACACTTGTAATGTTAATTATGTCCTTTGTTTGGACTTTGATTAACCAACTATCAAAAAGGAATTCTTTGAAGCTATACAACTGAACAAGTATAAGAAGGAACGAGTGCTCCCCCACCCCCCAAAAAAAAAAAAAAAAGTAGGCACCTTCTTCAGCGGAAAAAGAGATACTGCAACTAGCCCCCAGCTGGACTAAGGCAATGGATCCAGACTTTGAGAATGCTGAAGAGAAACTAAATCTGCTGGAGGAAAATGCAGATTATCGGTGAGTGGCTATAGAACCTTGCACAGCCAGCAGCACAAAGGGAGGCTTTTCATCCCAGTCTGTTCCTTGTTGCTCAGACACCTTCTTCAGAGCTAATTTTAATGTCCGATTTGTTCTTTCCACTTGTCCTGAGACTGTGGATGATGTGCAATATGAAATCATTGTTGAATGTTTAGGACTTCACATAAGATTTTAATGCATCCAGCAATGAAGTGGGGACCCAGTTCTGAATCAGTTTAGCCTGGTAAGCCAAAGGGAGAGAAAATTGTATTAATTAATACATTGACAGTTGTTTTAGCATCATTCTTCCAGGTGGGAATCACTTCAGCCCATTTGGTAAAAGCTTCCACAATTACAAGATGATAATTAAATCACTTTCTGCTATGAGGCAGCTCTACGTAATCAATTTGCAGCCAATACCAGGGTTCTTTAATAGGCTGGTGTCCTAATAATCCTTTAACTACCTGGGCATCAGTGTTATTTGCAATGCAGGGTAGACAGTTATGGATAAAATTTTTTATATCCTGTCTTATGCTAGGACATCAGCCCTCAGTTTCTAATCTTTCAAGTGCCTTTTCAATTCCAAAATGCCCATCTTGATGAGCTAATTCAATCATTTATTTTCTTACCCCTTAGGGGACTATCCACATGGCATTGTTACAGCCTTCCTTTTTAGCTAGCACCAGACCTGTATTGTCTTTCCAGATTTCCCAGCCTCTTTGTTTTTCTTGCTCAGTCAATTTCTGAGCTCGAGCATCAGCATCCTGTACAGATTTTAAATCAGAGCTCCTGTATCTTTACTTTGGATGGCAGCCACAGGTCAACAGTTACTTGGGTCCTTCCACACTGGACCTATTTTGGCTCCTTCTTTTGCTAATGCATCAGCCTGTGCATTATACTGGGCACTGAAACTCTGATTGTTCTGACGTCCCTTTACTTTGCCAATTTTTGTGCATGCTGTCTTTTCCTTTGCTAACTTCCACACGTACTACCGTTTTTTCCCCATGTGCAACTGTCTTGCCATCTGAAGTTTTCCAATCCTGTTTTTCCCATAAAGGGATTCAGTCTAGCAAAGCTCTTCGGACCCATTCTGAGTCTGTAAATATAGTCACATCCTGTGCGATTTGTCCATGTGTTCTAATGCAATTGCTATAGCCACTATTTCTGCAGCTTGAGCAGAATGTGGTTCACACTTGCCCTGTATCTTTTGGCCTTTTCTGGGATTTATTCACCCCAAATCCTTTGTTTGGCTTGCCCTGGTCATAAAAACATGATTCACCTACAAACCAAACACAGTATTTTCTGGTACTTGCTCAGGTAGATCTAAGCAATTTTCAAAGGGACAACTTTTCTGGTGTTAACAATATATGAGGGCACTCATGGTTGTTTGTTTCAGGCTCCCCATCCTTTTCCTTTTCTTCTATTGGCTGTGCTGTGAGAGCACAGGGTACTAAGGCATGGGCGAGGGACTTTTTCAGTAGTAATATTTTTATTTACTAGGGTCAGCATCTAATGGGCTGATCTTGGATTTGAAACACAACCCTCATTAATTTTTCCAGACAGCATGAAACTGATGGGAGTATGGCTGGTCATAGTACTATGGGACTAGAGCCTATCGGATATTTCCAGAGCTGTAACACCCATCTAAAGCAATTACCTCTTTTTTCACAGGGTGTGTATGCCGTTTCTGAGGCTTGGAGAACTCTTAATGCATAAGCTGCCAGTTGGGGCTTTGTTTTGTGCCATGATCCTGTAGGAACATCGCTCCCAAGCTTTGATCAGTGGTGAAAACCACAATTCAAAAGGCAATTCAGGCCTGGGATATGCTAACCCAGGTGCTTTAGTTAAGGCTTGCCTCAGTGCATGAAAAGCTTTTTGCTGCTTGGGGCCCCACTCCCATTTCTGTCCTCTTTTTTAATAACTATAAGGGGAAGCTAACTCAGTATCGTTTTCAATGAACTTATGGGAAAACCCTGTTAGTCCCATAAAGGAACAGAGAGTTGAAACATCAGCTGGGTCTGGGAGTTTGTTTATTAGCTCAACCCTTTGCTTGTCAGGACTTTTACCTTCTTGACCTAGGTAGATTCCAAGGTATTGAATGTGCTGTGGGACCAACTGGGCTTAAATCCAGCATTCTCAGTGATTTGGAGCACTCTCTGAGTGCTGCTCAAGCACTCTGCATGTGAATGGGCAGTAATTAGGATGTCATCAACATAAGAAATAACAGGATTGGTCTTTAGAAGGGAAGTGATTCCACAAGTGAGTGAGATAGCTATGACAGATAGCTGGAACCTTATGGAAGCCTTGGGGTATGCCTGTGAAAGTGTATTGCCTCCCTTTGAAAGTGAAGGCAAATTTATACCAGGAGTCTGGGTGCAGACGAATGGCAAAAAATGCATTTGATAAGTCTAGTACAGAAAACCGCTTTGCACCACCAGCTATATAAGCCATTACTTCAGGGTATTTAGCCATAATAGATGCATGAGTATGTGTGACCTTGTTAAGGGTACGATACGCAACAGTTAAACACCATGTTTTTCCATTACAGGGGTGTAGGTTGTAGCCATGTTGGTCTAAGGACAAGATGCTTTGGGTGTAAATATAGACATTGGATTTATGACACATTTATAACCTGCTTGACATCTGACTCCCCAGGTACTTCTCCACTATTCATCCCCCTTTTTCCCCCCCACCTAGCCTGTCTCTCACTCATTGACTCCTCAATCTACATATTCACTGACTGCCTATCTTGTATGCATACCAGCCCAGCCTCTGGCTTCTTTACTTTTCATTCCATCCCGGGAGGGCACACACCGACTGCTGAAACTTCGTTAGCCTGACGAAGGGTTTTTGAACCTGAAAACTTGCTTAAAAATTGTTTTCCAACTATTTAAGTTGGTCTAATAAAAGATATCAGATTCACCCAAATAACCTTGTCTGCCTGTGTTTTTCCATCTGCTTTTTGGACTGGCTAGATAGGGCTGTTATTAGATTTGACCTGTTCTACCAGAACTTGCTTTATCAGGCTGTGAATTATTTCTTTTATGCTGGCCTCTGCAGCTGCTGGAAAGCAATACTGTTTTTGGGGCATGGATCTAATCTTGTTACTCTTTCTTGGGCATCAATCTGTCAGCAATTTAATTTTGATTGAGCCCAGATCCTTGGGATAGTGTTGGCCATCTCCCTGACATAGAGGGCCGCTCAGGCACTTTTAAAGATTCGGGTGCCTTGAGGGCTGACATTGATGCACTGCATGAATGTATACAGCCTCTGGGTTGTGTGTTTTTTACCTCATTCCTGAGCTGAACGTAGATAGCCAAATTAGAAAGATCTATTATGGCCTTAATGGCTGTTAATATATTCATATCCAGGATTCCAACTCCTCCTAATGGGGTGAGGGCAAACTCAGCTTTACCTTCTAATGAGACATCTAGTTCACCAACCCAGAATTTCAAGGGAAGGGAAAAAGGAATCAGAACTTGTGGTAGAGGTGATATCTTTTATTAGACCAAATAGATTTTGCAAAAAAAAATGTATTTTTTAAGGGAAGGGAAATGCAGGTAGTGATAGAATTGCTATTAAATACTTCACGATTTATTACTCGGGGGGCCTTTAAACTGAGAGGTTTAGAGTCCTTCACAGCTTAAAATAGATATAGACGCACCTGAATCTAGAAGCATTTGCTGCCTCAGTTTCTTCTTTTCCAGGAAAAAACCTTGGGTGCTCTTCAGGCTTTTGCTTTTCACAGTAAAATAAGCCCAACATGTTATCTCCTGGATGGAGATAGTGAATAAGTTGCCTTAAGGTTTCTGCATAATCTGTGCTGGTTCTAAATTTAATTTTGGTAGGGAGCCCAACATACTCACCAAGATAGTTGAAAATGAATTTTAGGCATGATATAAGACAGTTGTAATCCAATCTAAAACTGAGGAAATATTTAAGGGCCCAAGGGTTTTGGCCAGAGCCGCTGCCTATGCAGAAGTTAAGGAGGTATTTTCTACATGTGAATGTGTGCCTGTGAATACATGATTTTCATCAAAAGTCGATGTGTGTGTGTGTGTGTGTGTGTGTGTGTGTGTGTGGTGACAGGGGCCATAGGCGCAGTCCTGTCCATTGCAGGAGGAGGTGAGGGAGGTGTGTGTGACACAGACAGGACTGGAATTCTGGTAACACTGGGGTTTTGTGATCTGTAATAATTGGATATATGGAGGCTGGAGGGTTTGGACTATGGTGGGGACAGGGGGGACAAGGGTTTTAGGATCTCTGCAGTAAACGTTTGAATGGCCTGGGGTGAACTGCTGAGATGATCCGTTTAGAGGCTTTTAATTCCTCTTGAGGGCAGCAATCTGTTGATTACATGTAGCAGGGTCTGCCCCCTGTTTTTTTTATCTGACTGCTCTATTGTAGTACCTGCCAAATTCTTTCCTGTGCTTCCTGTGTTTTAGTTTTCCAATGATCTATTTCAGTTTCTAGCTCCGCAATTTTTCCCTCTGCTTCCCTTCACTTTTCTGTTTTCTTGTTCACGGTATTAATGAGGCCCAGATTTTGTTCTGTGAGTATTTGAGCATTAACTTTACAATTTTCCACTTACTTTCTAAAAGCCACAACTTCTAATTCTTCATTTGCAATTTTATCTTGTGCGTCTTTTCTAGCGGCCTCAATTTCTAATTCTTGGTCCTTAATTTTGGTTTGCAATTGAATAACTTCTTGCTGTAGGGCACGACAAGCTTGAAATATCCCTTGAATCAATGTTTTTTTTCTTGTTCCTTTTGCTGTTTTGGGGATTATTTGAAGTGGCCAGGTCTTCTCACCATGCCCATAGGTTTTCCCATGCTATAGGGCCAGTAATCTGTCTTCGAAGGACCTTTGTTTAATTTTTGCTCCTGGACAAATTAAGTACATTTCCCATGATTGAGTTAATGCTGGCATGGTAGAACTGTCTTTTCCAGCTTCCTTACTACCCTTTTGCCGCAGCATGATTTGGGCCCCTGATATAGTAGTCAGGCCCCCAATATAGTAGGTTATGAACCTTTCTACTCGGGTCCAAATACTTGGACTCAGATTTAGCTCTTCTTAACCACTAAAACCAGAGTCTCTCACACAATCTGTTTCACTGTTTCAAGAAAATAAACTTACAACAGCAATGAATAATCTCAAAACTCAAAACTTTAAACTCACAGCAAAACAAAACAATCTTACAAGCATTTCTGCTGTCAGTTCACACTAGAAATCCTGGACAAGCTCACAATTTTTTGCATTTACAAACCAGATTTTAAACCTAATGCTTTAAGAATTGACACAACACTCAGTTGATTAATAGAAGACTTTAATAACTACCAACATGCTATAAAAACTAAATGACAGAAAAAGACTCTTTCTCAATATTCAGTAAATGAGCTATATTACTACACGGTCCTGTATTAGCTGCAGGAGATTCTTTACCCATGTAGGCCAGAAGTAGGTCTGTTTTTTCTTCTTTCTCAAAGCATGTATTTGTTGCCTTAGTCCAACTGGGGGTTGGTTGCAGTGTGTCCTTTCCCTCTGAACATGCCCACTTTTTGCTGGCAACTCTTTCGCTCTTATACTTGTTTCACGTGTATAGCTTCAAAGCATTCCTTCTTGATAGTTGGTAAATCAAAGTATGAACAGAGCAGGCAAGAACGGAGTTAACATATTACAATTGTATCCTGTTTGTGTGCGTTTTTTGCTTCTGCAAGCTTTTGATCAGTTTGGAATGGGTGGGTATTGGGATGAAATGGGATGAGTATTGATTGAATGAGGTACCTTTTAGGAAGTTAATCACAGAATACTATCTTTTGGTAGTTATTCTAACAAGCCTAATAATTAGCTGCACCAAATGGCTTATGGAGATATTTGATGGACATTGAATGCCTGTTTTCAGAGAGATGCCTTGATTAAGGGGAGATGTTACAAGGTTCTTTGGGTACATGGGGTACCTTTTATGAGACCAAAGCAGGTCTGTTAAAATGTAATAAAGATCAGAGGCTATTGGATACAAGAGGTGTGAGTTTCAGGAGAATACACTGGTTTAGCATATTAAACATTCAGAGATTGACTGCCTATTTTGAGAAATATGCCTTAATTAATTGAATGCAAATGTAAGGCAGTGAGGATCAGAGGCCACTGGGGACAATAGGTGTGAAGTAGGTAGGTCAGATGCATCAGCTAGACTGATCTAGCATAATAAGCATTGGGTGCATTTACAATTAACACAGGAGATGAGATCAATTTGGGATTGCTTTTGTTCATATGATCCCAGCCATAATCTTGCATTTTTTTGTACTAAATGTACCATTTTAGCAATTTAACAATTTAAATTTCATGTGTAGGTCCAGCCAAGCTTTTACAGCCATCAGTCTGCACCTGGTGTAAGAGAAGAGCCAGGTTCTAAAAGTCAATACTATAGAGAATGAACCAATTAAAGGAAAAGATTGGTTTATATGATTATATGGTTTCTGTGTACAGCAGTGACCATATTGTAATTCCTATAGCAACTACTCCTAAAAGCATGATCGCATTGTACAAAATAATCTTTTGACTGGTTCTTTTTTCCCCCACTGGATTTTGGTACAGTGCATTGTACCCAAATCCAGTGGGGGAAAAAAAACCCAATCAAAAAATTATTTCATACAATGGGATCATGGTTTTAGGAGTAGTTGCCAGCTGAGAAGAAAAATTAAGAGGGGGGTAGGATCAGAGCACATGCATGGTTGCTATAGCAGCCAGGAGGTCTAGTAATCCCCAAGGCCTTGAAGAACCCCTCTGCAGGAGGAGAGAGAATAGAAGAACAGAAAAGGTGGCCTTCTAGGATGCCTGGCTGCTAACAGACATGGATAAAAAACAAGCTGTGATTTACTGGAAGAAGCTGCACACTAGTTCGACTTGGTTTTGCAGCATTTGTATAGATTGTGCACTTCAGTGAGGTTTTTTGGTGGTTTTATCTAATGGCTGATTCAATCAGCTATTAGATAAAAGTGTCAAACCCCCTCCCAAAGTCCCCAATCTATACAGACTTTAGGTGAGCTTGGTCCAACTAATGTGGTGCCTCTTCTGGGCATGCACTGGGCTCAGAGCAGGGGCACGCCAAGCTTAAAGTGCTGGGTTTTGGGGTTTGTTTTTTTTTTTTTGGGGGGGGGGGGGAAGTTATGTCTGTAAGCAACGCCTGTGTCTGTCCCCATCCATTCTTTGTGCACTTCATTGATCATCATTTTCCAAATGAGCGTTCTTGCTACAGAGCAGGGAGTTGTGGCAGTAAATCTAGCCAGTCAAAGCCTTCATTTTCCAGTAGGGCTCTGCATATGGGTAGGTCATTTGTGCCCCAGAACAATTGTAGGAACACAGCCTGTATTTGTGGTTTGCTTTTTCATTTTAACGTTTAGCTGGCTGACTGGATAGACACACGCACACATCTGCCTCAGAACCATATGAGTATAAAGGCAACAGACCCCAAATAAGTTGCACACTTTCAAAGATCTTCTGTATGTGCTTGGATAGCACATATATCATACCCCAACATTAGGATACTATTGTAACTACTACATGAAACAGGGAAGACTAAATTTCTTTACTGTGCAAGTAGGAATGGGACAGAGTTAAGATTGGCTTTTGGAATCATAGCTGACTGATTCCAGAACTTTTGAGATATATAAACTTTTAAATGTTTATTATTATAATTATACTATTCTAATATGTGAAATTACAGTTCCATTCTTTCTTCACCAAGCCCTTTTATATGGAATTTTACAGGGGAGTTTTAGATACACCAAAAATTATACTTACACACATAATGTAAGGCAGTGAGGGACAGCCATTTTGCAGGCATGCCCCACAAGGTAAACCCTGCACTAGGGCTGTGCAAAATTTCGGCAGCCATTTCGTTTCAGAGATGTTTCAGTGGTGCCCAAAACTCCGAACACGAATTGAAGCAGAAGGCTCCGAAACATTTTGCAAATGCTTTGGTGAATTTCAGAGTTTCAGAGCCGGGCTTGCCTGCTGAAACCCTGCGTGCAGATCCAGGGACCCGCGCCCCTGGGAAGAGCTCGGGAAATCAAACCAGGAGCTAGATGTCTATATCAGAGCAGTCTTTTCTGCTCTCTTCCCCCTCCTCTTCTTAGTTTTGTCCCTGAACATTTCTCCCAGTTCCCAGTTCAATGCCCCAGCTCCTTGATCTTTTCCTCAGCTCTCTGATTGCTTCCCCTAGCTCTTCCCAGCGGGGCTTGGGCCCCCGGATTTGTGGCAGGATGACAGCAGGCTGCCGATACCAGCTGGTGATGGCAGCGGTTCTGGGCTATGTCCCCAGCTGGCAGCAGCAGCTTGGTGAAACCCAGAGTGCAGATCCAGGGCCTGTGCCCCCTGTGAACAGCTGGGGGAACGATCAGAGAGCTGGAGAAAGCGATCAGAGAGCTGGGGAATTGAACTGGGAGCTCCGGCTGACTGCTAGAGCTGCCTCAGCTCCCAGATAGCACACAGAGCCCTGCCGAGCCATGCTGCAACTGCACCATGAGGTAGCTGCCGCACAGGTGCCAGGCGGCAGGGGCAATCCCTGCTGCCCCACATTGCCCCGTGCTGCATGTGGGGGCTCTGCCACAAGCTCCAAGAGGTCCTGATCGCTGCTGCTGCTTCTGGTGAGTGCGGGGCTTTTTTTCCCTCCCTTTTTTTTTTAAAGTACCGGGAGGCTGGGGCCAGGCAGGGCAGCCATGGGGGCTTCTCCCATGGCTCCCCTGCTGGGGCAGAGGCAAGCACAGACAGAGGAGCTGCAGGAAAAGACCCCATGGCTACCATACCCAGCCCCATTCCGTGCCCGGCCCCAACCTCCCAGCACTTAAAAAAAAAAAAAAAAAAAAAAAGGAAAAAACAAGCCCCGCACTCACTGGGTGCAGCAGCAGCAATCAGGGCCTCTGGGAGCTCATGGCAGAGCCCCCCTCTCCCCCTATGCAGCACAGGGCAGTGGGGGGCAGCGGGGATTGCCCGCCCCCCGCTTGGCACCTGTGTAGCAGCTGTCCCATGGCACGGGTGCAGTGTGGCTCGGCAGGGCTCTGTGTGCTGTCTGGGAGCTGGGGCGGCTCCAGCAGTCCCCCAAAGCCGGAGCCCAGTAGTGTTCAGCCCCAGAAGCCCCAGATCCCAGAAAGTGCATTGCACCCTGCCAAACCATGCTGCACCTGTGTGGCTTGGCAGGGTGCCGCATGCTGTCTGGGAGTTGGGGATGTGATGGCCGCTGTGCTGGTGCCAAGCAGCGGGGGGAGGGGGGGAGAGCCTCACTGTTCCCTGATGCCCCATGCTGCATGAGGGGGCTCTGCCACAAGCTCCCAGAGACCCCAGTAGCCGCTGCTGTAGCCGGTGAGTGCAGGGGTTGTTTTTTTTTTTTTGGTGGGGGGGGTTGTTTAAAAAGCTCCACACTCACCAGCTTGAAGCATGCGGATGACAGCATGCTGCTGCTGACAGCTGGGGCCAGCACCAGCACCCAAGTCTGACTGGCCCAGCATGTGCTGAGCACTGGGAAGAACCCAGTGCTGGCGCTGGCCCCAGCTTGCAGTGGTAGCATGCTGTTATCCCGTGCACAGATCCAGGGTCTCATGCCTCCCCTGGGAGGGCTGTGGGGCTGTGCCAGACTATTCCAAGGGGGCATGGGCCCCCCAATATGCGTGTGGGATGACAGCATGCTCCTGCTACTGGCAAGTGATACTAGTTTTGCTTTGAACAGTTTGAGGTGCAGTTTCACAAAAACCCTTGCACCTATCTCCTTGAAACTTGGAGACTTCATGCCCTCAGAAGGGGCTACCATCCCTGCAATGTTCATCTGAATCAGGCAAGAAATGACTAAGTTACAGGCATTTTAGTGATTCCCCATTATAGCCTGTGGCCGAAACAGCGTCGAAACTCCAAAACAGATTCGGCTGTTCCTCTGAAATGCCGAATCTGAAACTGAAATGAAATATAGCCATTTCATACAGCTCTACCCTGCACCGTCTCCGAGTGTCACTCTTGCCAGGTGCAGACATTACACTTTTACTAGTATAAGTGATCTGAAACTGGTCTATATCCATAATAGAATAGAAGTTCAGCATGCATAGACTGATTAAAAATGGCAGATCCCGGTTTAAGATTTGCCCCCCCTCCAAACAAAGGACGAATGCCTTTTCTGTTTGCTACCAATCTTAACTACACCGGTTACAGAAAACAGAGTAACTTAGATCAATTCCACCTCAAGCTTTTTGAATGTCTGTACCTAGTCTCAGATTCCCTTCTCTTGTGCAATTTGTTACTCCGCTTTCTGCTCCCTGCCTCATCTGCTGCAAGCCACACACACAGGTCCTCTGTGACACGTGCTGTGGGTTGTCGACCTCTGGTGTAAGAATACACAGGAAGCCCTTACAATTGTAGGTTTCACAAGAATATTCCCTATTTAAGTCATGATTTAAGACCTGGTTATCACCTCTAGCCAGGATAGGTACTAGTTTCTGTCAGGGGAGGGATGATTTTGTATGGGCAACTGCCCACTACACTGAACTGAACTAAAATTACCAAATTTGTTTCCTGAAAGCAACTGAACAAATGTAAACTCGATTTTCAGAAATGCAGAGTGTCTGTAGCTCTCACTGGTTTCAGCCAAAGCTTTGGGTACTTGAGCTGTAGAACTTTTGTGCCTTAATTTTCAGTTTGTTAGTAGCCACCTGAGCTCAACTTTCTCCTCCCCATCTGTAGTATGAGAACCCAGTTTGAGGCTATACATTATCAGTACTATTCGCAAGTTGTAAGACATTGTATTATTCTAGTGTTTCGCAAGTTTGTTTTGATAGTCTGCCTGTAAGAGTTTGAAACCATTTTCTCTCTTCCTTTCTGTTCAAAATACATGTCCCTTCCAGCCCTAATGTCTATGAATCTATGAAATTATATAAGCTTTACTAAACTGGACTAAAGAAGATAGCGCCCTCTAGCTTTGTCTTCCATCTGTTGACTGACTACTCTGAAAATACTTGATTTAATATCTTGGAAAAAAATGTAGTATGGTCATTGTATTCAAAGACTGTTACTGTATTTTTGCATCCACTTTTAATTATTCCCAGATGCTGGATGTTGGCTCTAAGCATTATATTATTGTGGAACTTTAAAGTTTTCCTTAAACGTACACAGCTGTGTTAACTGTGAACTATGGCTAAGTACAGACGTTCAAAAAGCCCCTAGCAGAAGCGATTTGTCATGCTTTATGTAAAGCACTATCAGTTAGAGTGGAAGCCAAATGAGCATGAATTCACTGTTCAGTGGGGAGGGGGGGAGGGGTGCGGTCTTTCAGCCTGCCCACTGGTTGCTGGGGGTGCTCCCGCACATCTCCCAGGACGTTGCCAGAGCGGTCCATCTCCCCAGCCCCACCATTTGCCAGCTGACAACTGTCAGCTGCAACTGGGCAGTAAGAGAAAGGGGTACAGGGAATGAGAAGAACTAAATAGCAAGTTTTATCTGTGGAGCTATAGGCATCGTCTGCAGACCCTATGTCTGTCTCTAATTCACTAACAGTTACTACCCAACTATGGGACTATCTCCCAATTCTCCCAAATGAGGGGGTGTCCCTAAATTATAACTTCTAGCATTACCTATTTGATGGAACTGTTTTCCTCGAAGCCCTGAGTAAGATTCTTGGTGAGGTGATATCAGACTTACCCATGTTCTCAGCATTGCCCTATTGGCTGCCTCCAGGTATCTGCAAGCTGAGTGTAGCTGGCTTGCTGTCTCAGCACTGTGGCTGTTTTGTTCTGAGGGGCCTAACTCTCTGTGGGCACATCTACACGTGATGCTACATTGCCATGGCGACACATTATGGTGACGTAGCATCCATGGGTGTCTACACACAACCAGCAGTTACTTCACTGTAGCAGTGTGCTCCCCTGTTATAGCATGCTGCTATGGCAAAGTAGCTGCTAAAAATAACCATATGGTGCCCATACAGTGCAGTAAGGGTGCTTACTGTGCCATGCATTAGTACATGGCACAGTATCAACAGGAAGTACTAAAGCATGGCGCAGTAACAATGCGTGCAAATGCGCCCACTATGTACTGTGTAGAGCCCAGGCACTTGACACAAAGAGGGACCAGGTACCCAGGAGTTAAGTATTACAACACCTAACTCCTTACCAGATCTGTCCCTAAGTGACCTTCAGAAGTTCATAAACACAGTGGCTGTCTGAGCCAAGAATAGAGCTCAGGTGTCCTGATTCTCAGTCCCATGCTGTTCTCAACCCTAAGGAGTTTCCAAAGAATCTTGTTTCTAAGGTACTGATGCAGAGCAGGATTTAAACCCTGTGGCTAGCATCTTTCTGTAAGACTACATGCAAATCACTCCTGCAATGCAGCTGGCTGCCAGGAGCCTGAGCTGCGAAGCCCTAAATCTACCATTCAAACTCCAAAGAAAATTCCAGTGATTGGGGGTGGGGAAGGAGAAAGGGGGTGGGGAATCATTAGTCTTATCTGGGGACTTCCCTCTTACTGGGGCACTTCCAAATTTTTTTTCTCCTGCTGCTTTGCTATCCTGGAATTTACCTTTTTTGGCATTCGTTGTCTGTAGTGTCACAATGCAAACAAGAATTAATAAATGATGTAGAGGTAGGAAATGTTCAAATGCTGGGGCGGAGGGAGCTCTGGTTTGGAAGCTACTTTACTGCTGCAGTTCTAGGGTCTCAAAACTGACATTATTTTGAAACAGAAAATCGAGCTATGTCTTGAAAATAATGACTGCTGATACAAAAGCCCTTGGGGCATTCTCAGTGCTTTTTTTAAAGCTAGTTCTAGTAGAAACTCAAGATGCTGAACAAAATCTTGCAGCTCTAAAGATGTGAGAAAAAAAGATTGACCCACGGGGTTGTTATGAAGAAGGTGGAGATTTTCATTTGAAGAAAATCAAACTCGTTATCTAAACCCACATCCGAATTTCACGCTATTAATTACCTGTTATTTCACCCACAGCAACGTTTCACAATTATATTTGTAGTCTATTAAGGGGTAGTTTAATTAGAGCTTAGAAAAGGGAATCTGGATTCTCTAGTTGTGGGTTTGGTAGCACAGCGTAATGTTGACTTGCATAATGTGAAGCCATGTATGTCACGTATGGTGGAGTTAATGGACTGCCTCATGTTAGCTTCTTCATCTACAAAATGGGGGTAATAAAAATGCCTGCCTTAACATTCACGTAGCTCCTAATGAATGATTATTTATATAAAGTGCTCTGAGACCCTCATGGGGGAAGTGTTCTAGATATTTAAAATGTTGTTGCCAATAAATGTTAATCACTTCATTGCCAAATGATGTTCTGAGTGCATCCAATGAGCTGTGTGGCTGTCTGTGTGTGACATGAGAAAATATTCAGTTTGTTTAAATATATGGTTTCATATAAGATTGCTGCCAGGATACATGCATAATGGGTGAAGCTAAACTGCTCTGATGTAGTTTTCTGTTACTCAGTCTGTCACCTGTTTAAGAATGCATTATTCCAAGACTTCATGTGAGTATGAAAAAGCAATCAATGCTTAAAACTCATGCTGCTTTCCAAACCAATCAGTTCTAATTACTCCATGAACATTAGAGAGAAATTTTATCTTAATTTTCAGACTGCCCTGCTCCTGATGATAAATATATACATGTTGTGATAAATCCTGCCCACGCACTTTTAACAACTCAGAATTAGAATTGAGATCCCTGGGCCCTACGCAGATCCATCTGCAGTATCACAGCCTGTCAGAGGCACAATGTGAGATAACCACCAATGTCCCCCATTCAGCAAAACACAAACAGATGCTTCAATTTAAACTATACCTAAATGCTCTCCTGAATAGGGACTGGACTTAATTAAGCCCATGCTTCATTTAAATTTGGATCTATAAGGACTCTATGAAACAATAAGGTAGATAAACATGTTAGGAGACAGATACATGCGTGTCAGCAATGAACTTGCTGAAATACAAGGTAATAGAAGAATGTCATACATACAAAGAAGTTTAAATAGCCTATGTTTAGGCAAATCAGTTTGACCTCAATCTCTGGGAAGATCTTTGAAAAAATCATCAAAGAAACCAGCAACAACAGGCTAACGGAAGGCAACATTCTGAGAGAGAGCCAACATGGCTTCATTGCAGGTGGGTCTTGCCTGACCAACCTTATTTCCTTCTATGACCAGGTGACACATCACCTGGACAAAAGAGAAGAGGTTGATGTCATATATTTAGATTTCAAAAAAGCTTTTAACTTGATCTCCCATGATGTCCTCATGATAAAATTGGGGAACTGCGACCTCAACAACTTTATGGTCCGGTGGCTGGGGAACAGGATCCATGGTTGGACCCAGAGAGTGGTAGCCGATGGAACTGAGTCAACATGGTGCATGATGACTGATGGTGTCCCGGCACCAATTCTGGGCTCCATGCTTTAGAAAGGATGTGGAGAAGCTTGATATTTGTGTGTGTGTGAGCCAACAAACATTTAATATGTGTGTGTATAAATAGATGCCTTAACAAATCCAACAATTAATAAACAAAGAAGAAAAGGGAAGATGCTTACAGAAAGCATATGTATGTTGGCACGTTGTGTAAAATCTCCTCCAAACATGATTTGCAGTGTTCGAAAGTGGCATCCATCACTGCTGACTGTCTTGCCTCCATTCAAGAAATTGATGGAACATGTAATTTAGGAGCAAGTAATACAAGACTTGAATGAATATAAACTGATAGAGCCAAAGTAGCAAGACATAACTAAGAGTATATTGTGTATCTGTAATCTATTAGAACTCTTTGAAAGGATTTGAAAGTAGCTGCTAAAGGTAACTGGTGCATTTAATTTAGATTTTCCAAAGACTTAACAAGGTTCCTCATAAAACTGTTAAATAAGTACAGGAGCAAGGGGCAAAATCCTGTAGTGGATTAAAAACTGGTGAAGTGGTAGGAAACAAATAATGCTCACAAAAAGCTGCCCCTCTAAGTGATGGTAATAATGGGGTATCACAGCAGACGATATTGGGGCCCAAAACTATTTAAGGCATTTGCAATTACAAGAAGAATGTTCGAATATGCTGCTGTTTTTCTGCCAGCATCTTGTGCATCTGCTTGAGGGCCCCACAACAAATTATGCCTCCACTTTGTAGAAGAAATACCAATGTGCAAGAGGTGCAACATACTGTACAAAACTTCCCCTAGTGCTGGACCTTTTGTGCCATCACTTCAGATGGGTTATGGATAACAGGCACAATAAGCTGCTTTACTGCAGGGGTCATCTGATTACATACTTTTTCAACCCCTGGGGGTACGCGAGACACAAGCAGGGGGTACATGGGTACCCCACCACTCTCTCTCTCTTTTGCCCTCTTTTCCTCTCAAAACTATTGCAAAAAATTAAATTCCCCAGTAATAATTTGGCATGCAGCGCTTTGCGCGGCACTGGGTTCAGCCCTCCTAGCTTTGGCCTACATCACCTCTAGCCCAGGTACATACTTGAGTTGCGCACCCCTGGTGTAAAAGGTGGCAACCCTATCCATACCAGATCAGACATCTGTCATATCATGGCCTTATATACACAGCCCTTCTTCCAACATATGGCACACATTAGTCTGTAAATATAAAATCCCCTGGAAAATTGAGTGTTGGGGTACTTATTAAAATTTTCAGAAGTTAGTGGATACTTGCTACTTAAAAGGTTGAGAAACACTGATCTGATACACCCTGACATTACTGCCCCTGTTGAAGAGCCTTCAGCCGCACTGAAACAAGAAGCCACTGTCAATATATCCTATGTAAGTGGGAAGCCAGAAATCAAGTGTACCATGAAACCTGTCTTTAGCAGCAGCTCGAGAGAGAAAAAAATGACTGCTTAATAGAGTTGACCTTAATGGAAGTGGATCAAAGCAATAGTCAATAAATTTAGGAATATTTTTTTTTGGTCAGTCTGTCAAGGTGGAGACTGCCTCATAAAGAACTCTCATAGAAATTCCCCTGCATTTGACTGCACTGCCAGCTTTTTAGTTAAAGAAAACATTGGAAGATAACAGCACTTCTGCTCTTAATGTACCCATTGGATAGAGGCCACTTCTGTCCCTTCTTAGAAAGACCTACTCAGTTAAACTCCCAGCTACAAATACGCAATTCAAAACATCAGCAGCCAGAGTAAAGAGGAAAGGCAGGAGGAATTGTAGAAATGTTTACCTTCAGCATCAGCTGTTTCCAATTCCACTATAGCCTTACAGTACCAGCTACATAAGAAACATCAAAGCAAACCATGCAACCATTCTTCTTTATGACTGCTTTAATCTGAGGAATACAGGGGAGTCAAGAAGGCTGATTGGCTGGATCCAGTTCACAGAACCCCATAATGCAGCCCCTTGTGCTAGCCCTCAGTCTCGAATCGACTCACATGACACATGTGGTAAGTGGCAGGCTAGCCCCCCTATGTGCAGGGCCCAGGATACATTACTTCTACTCCAGGACCCACGCTGAACATGGCACCTGCACAAGGCCAGTCCAAAACTTGAATTTGGATAGAGTGCTTTCTACACCCTCATCCAGATTGCTGATGAAGATATTGAACAGTACTGGTCCAAGGACAGAGCCTTGGGGGACACCACTGCCCACATCTCTCCAGGTAGAAACCGACCCATCCACCACCACTCTCTGGGTGCATCCCATAAGCCAGTTTTGCACTCACCTGACTGTGGAAAAAATCCACATTACAGCTACTTAGTTTACTTGTAAGAATTGGGTGCGACACTGTCAAAAGCCTTTTTAAAATCCAAGTAAATAACATCTACCTCTACTCCTGCATCTAAGCACTTTGTGACCTGGTCATAAAAAGAGACCAGGTTAGTCAGGCAGCATCTGCCTGCTATAAACCCATGCTGGTTGCCCTTTAACATTGTGTTACCCGCTGGCCCCCTGCAAATATGATCCTTTATGATTTTTTTCTAAGGTCTTGCCAAGAATAGAGATGAGGCTAACCGGCCTATAATTACCCAGGTCCTTCTTCCTCCCCTTCTTGAAAATAGGGACCGCACTGGCCCTTTTCCAGTCTTCTGGGGCCTGTCCTGAGTGCCACGAGCGCTCAAACAGTTACACCAGTGGTTTTGCTATGATACTGGCCAATTCCTGTAGTACCCTTGGGTGAACATCATTGGGGCCTGCTGACTTAAATACATCCAAACCCTCCAAGTGCCCCTTCACCAGGTCAGCGCCAACCACTGGTGGATTGGTATCTCTTTCAAACCAGGCTGAAGTCTCATTGGGAGGTGTATTTATATCCATGTCCAGGAACACAGATATGAAGAAATCATTTAAGAGTTCAGCTTTCTCCATCCTGTCTGTTATGAGTTGCTCTAGTTCATCCTGTAGTGGCCCTATGTTACCCTGCACCTTCTTCTTGCTCCCTATATACTTAAAGAAGGACATTTTGTTATCCTTAATCTTAGTTGCCAGCCTGAGTTCTGTTTTTGCTTTGGCCTTCCTCACTGCTTCCCTGCAAGCGTGAGCCAAGCAGGTATTTTTAGTCTATGGCTTTTTTACTCTGTGTTTATGTAGTCCCTACAACAGTGGGATCCCACTCTGTGGTGGGACCTAGAGGTATTACTCTTTTTAACTGTGGCAGGTTTGCTGGCAGCAGCCTGGCTTGCCGGCTTGGAAGGGCTCTGAGCGATTGGTGGGGTGTTCCCACCAGTCAGGTGATGGCAGGGGAGAGGCTTGCCCTGCCCCTAGCAGGGATAAGGTGAAGAGCTGGACCTGAGAGGGGACTAAGTCCCTCCCTCTCCAATTGGTCCATTTGCAATCTGGAGACAGATTCTCTGGAGGGAATAAAAAGGCAGTATGCCTGGCTCACAGGCAGCTTCCTTGAGGGACAAAGAAAAGGGCGGAAGAAGAACTGGCAGAGCTGGCTAGTGGGACAGAGCTGTAGCTGCAGAAGAGCTCAAAGATGGATCGTTGAACGGGAGTGGCAAGTGGCTGCATTCCCCAGCCCCGCCATAAGGAGGCGCAGCATTGGTGCACATCCACTGCACAGAAGGTCTGGGAGGGACTGAGACCCTGGGAGCTGCACGAGGCAGCTCAGGTCTCCAACCCCCTGCATGAGGCAGGGTGAGTGGTGCACAGAGCGGTGCACAGATGAAGGCCCTGGAGCTGCACACGGCAGCTTGGGTCCCCAACCCCAGCATGAGGCCAGGCACACAGTACATAGCTGGTGCATGGAGGATCCAGGAGCAGACCGAGACCCTGGCACTGCACAAGGTGGCTTGGGTCTCCAACCCCTGGCACAAGGCAGTGCCAACAGTGCACATAGTGGTGCGCAGGGTGACGAGTGGGCCAGAGGCTGGGAGAACATGAAAGCAGCTGAGGTTCCCCTGCCAAGGGAAGAGATGCCTCCTCCTGGAAGATGAGGACAGCCTCACTGGGTCCTTGGAGGAATCGTGATTTGCCTGGGAAGGGGATTCCTACGGGGAGGAGGGTCTTCCCGTCTCTCCCCCCATGATGAGCAGTTGGGGTATATAAGCTGGTTACAGGGGCAGCTGGGGTATCTGGGACTCCCCTTCTCTCATCTAGAGCCATTCCTTCTCCTGGGGCGTTGCTATTGTTTTAATATAGCTTATTGGTTTTTTTCTTCTTTATTCCCCCCTGGCCTTGCACCTCATATTTTGTGAGCCCTGCATCTCACGTTTTGTAAAGCAGCATGCCATTAGAATATAAGGTTTGCATGACTTCTAATGAGACTCTTGCTTTGATCCCATTTTGATTCCTCACCTGTATATAGTGTTTGCATTGACCTGTATGTAAGCTGTTTTAGCTCCTATATCTTATGTGTAAATATGATGTTAACCCTATAACTTTTATATTTTATTAAATTTGCACATAGTTAAGCCTTAACACATATCCTGGCCTTGCTCTATAGGTGAAAGAGGGAAACTGTGTGCCACAGGCAGTTTCACCCCTCAGCACACCTGCCCTGCTAACGTTTCCTTCAGTTGGAGAGGGGAATGCATCATTGAATACCACCCGGGTTACATAACAATAAAGTTCTGCTACCTTGGCATTGCTAAGAAGGACTCCTCTCCCAGCTCTCCTCCTCGACCCCCACCCCCTGCAGAAGAAGAAATTAGTATGCTTGAACCACTTTGCCTATGATGCTTTTTTTCCTTCTTTGGAAAGAGAAGAGATCTAAATTCTGTGATGGGTGTTCCTATTTTTCCGTAGGACAACATTTATGTATTGGATCTTCCTAGCTATTTGCGTCCCTTCCCTTGCATCTTGTCATGTTGTCTGCCCTGTCTTCCTGTGATCTCCTTTCTGTCCCTTGTGTTTTCACTACTCCCTAATCCCTTGGAGTATATTCAACAACTGCTTATCTGTGCAGAGTGAACAATCCCTTTCTCTCAGCTCTAGGTAAATGTTTCTGTCAGAGCCTTTTGAGTGTGTGCACTGTGCTAATCATGGAGGATAGAACCCTTTTTTCCTTACAAAGTACTTATCTTAAGGTTCAAGACCTATAAGCTAACGTGAAAAGGCGAATTTGCATTCATGTGATGTACTGAATGTCCTATATCTCTGTGTGAAGTCTTGGTTGCATTTGGCCCTCAATATTCTGGAGTAATAGTTTCATAATTTTATGGCAAGCAACAAATCACCTGTTTTTTTTCATAGTTAACTCAACAATGGTATTTTTATATAAACAACCCTATGAAAAATGATTCATTGTATTGAAAGAGAGAATAAAGGCTCTTGCTGTGAAAAGAAATGGCAAACACTGCCTCCAGCATGTATATCAAATTCACTCTGCAGTTTCTAATATACACCATCTTTAATATTCAGATGAAACATAAAAAGACATAAATACAGATAAAAGCAATATTGTAGCTCTCCATGACATAAGCATCTCTTTTATTTACTGCATATCGCATGTAAAATATACAGCATTGACATAATTTCCTACACCAGCAAATTAAATTTTAATTTCTCTTTCGTGACCTAAAATGGGAAGTATAAAATAGGAGTGATATATTCTTTATATGTATAGGCAAATCAAAAAAGAAGTAATATGGGAGATAGATATCACATGAATATTTAAGCCCTCCATCAATGTGAAACAATAATGGCAATCATCAGAGGGGCAAACAGACAGTAGTCAGATAGAAGAAAACCTTGTGACTTATGGCTACATAATAAACGTAATGCATTGGAATTGAAATTTGCATTGGCCAGTACCTAACAGGTTCTGATTTGTAGATGGGCCACAGAGACAGTAAGTGAATCTAGGCTAAAAAATTGTGGAAAAGTAGGCAGTTGCACATTTTATAAAGGTCACGTAACCTCAGAACCATCAAGTAGTGGCAAGCAGTAGAAGGAAAAGAAGAGAGGACACAGGCATGATGGCATAAGCCAGTAGTTCACAGTACATCCTGCAACACCAATGGCCTGCCCTATATTCCCTCCTGCCCCATCCCTTGCTCTCCACCAGAATATCGAAAGATTAGTTAGCTATATTAGTCTGAAGTCAAGCAGAAGGCAGGGCAGGGTGGCAATTTAAAGACAAACTCATTTGGAGATACATAAGCTGTCATAGGCAACAACCTACTTCCTCATATCATAGAAAATAAGGATTGGAAGGGATCTCAGGAAGTCATCTAGTCCACCCGCCTGCTCAAAGCAGGACCATCCCAACTAGATCATCACAGCCAAGGCTTTAGCTAGTTGGGTCTAAAAACCTCCAAGGATGGAGATTCCACAACCTCTCTGTGTAACCTGTTCCAATGTTTTACTACCGTCCTAGTGAGAGAGTTTTTCCTAACATCTAACCTAAACTTCCCTTGCTGCAACTTGAGACCATTGTCCTTATTCTATCATCTGCCACCACTGAGAACAGTCTAGCTCCATCCTCTTTGGAACTATCCTTCAAGTAGTTGAAAGCTGTTATTAAATCCCCCCTCAGTCTTCTCTTCTCCAGACTAAATAAATCCAGTTCCCTCAACCTGTCCTCATAAGGCATGTGTCCCAGCCCCCTAACCATTCTCATACCCCTCCACTGGACTCGTTTCAGTTTGTTCACATCCTTTCTGTAGCGGGGGAGCCAAAACTGGACACAGTACTCCAGATGTGGCCTCATCAGTGCTGAATAAAGGGGAATAATCACTTCCCTCGATCTGCTAGCAACACTCCTACCAATACAGCCCAGTATGTTGTTAGCCTTCTTGGCAACAAGGGCACACTGTTGGCTCATATTCAACTTATTGTACACTGTAAGCCCAAAGTCCTTTTCTGCAGAGCTGCTGCCTAACCAGTCAGCCCCCAGCCTGTACTGGTGCATGGGATTGTTCCGTCCTAAGTGCAGGACTTTGCGCTTGTACTTATTGAACCTCCTGAGATTTGTTTTGGTGTGATCCTCCAATTTGTCTAGGTCTCTTTGAATACTAGCCCTACCCGCCAGCATACCTACTATTTCCCCCCAGCTTGGGGTCATCTGCAGACTTGCTGAGGGTACACTCTATGCCGTCTTCCAGGTCACTGATGAAGATATTGAATAACCCAACCCTAGGACTGACCCCTGGGGCACTCCACTTAATACCAGCTGCCAACTAGACACTGAGCCATAGATTACTACCTTCTGAGTCTGATGATCCTGGCAGTTTTCTACACACCTTACAGTCCATTCATCTAACCCATATTTCCTTAGCTTGCCTGCAAGAATGTTGTGGGAGACAGTATCAAAAGCCTTGCTAAAGTTAAGGTATACCACATCCACTGCTCTTCTTGCATCCACGAAGCCAGTCATCTCATCATAGAAGGCAATCAGGTTGGTCAGGCATGACTTGCCCTTGGTGAATCCATGCTGACTGTTCCTAATCACCTTCTCCTCCATGTGCTTAGAAATAGAAATAGATTCCTTGAGGACCTGCTCCATGATTTTTCCAGGGACTGAGATAAGGTGGACCAGTCTGTAGTTCTTTGGATCCTCCTTTTTCCCTTTCTTAAATATGGGTACTATATTTGCCCTTTTCCAATCATCTGAGACCTCTCCTGATTGCCAGTTTTCAAAGATGATGGCCAGTGGCTCTGCAGTCACATTGGCCAACTCCCTCAGCACCCGTGGGTTCATCCCATCCATCCCCATGGACTTGTATATGTCCAGTTTCCTAAATAGTCCCTAACCTTTGCTTTTGCCACAGTTGGCTGCTCACTAGGGCTATGTGAAGCTTCAGGTGGTGATTCGATTTGGAGGAGATTCGGCCTGATTCGGTGGCTGAATCTCCGAATCTCTGAATCCAAATCGAATTAGAGGACCAATTAAAAGGTCCAAATTGATTCAAAGCTCTCCAAATCTTTCCGGACAGTCCCCGGTGGCTGCAGCAGGGAGATGCAGCCAGACTCAGAGCTGGTAAGTACTGGGGGCTGCGGGAGGGGACCATAGGGGGACCCCTGCCAGG
>NW_005841889.1:3604979-3606634 GCF_000455745.1 Alligator sinensis
AGCCCCCCCTCATTCCCCCAGCCCCCCCCCCATGGCTGCCCAAACCACTGCAGCTCTGGCCCTTTAAGAAAAAAGAATGGATAAAAGCCCCAGGACTCGCCACTCCTGCAGCAGCCTCGGGGCTTTGAGGAGCTCATGCAGAGCCCCACATGTGGCGTGGGACAATGGGGGGCAGCAGGTACTGCCTCCCACCCCCCCCCCCCCCAGGGCTTTTCTGGGTTTTTTGTTTGTTTGTTTGTTTAAAGGGTGGAGCCACAGTGGGTGGGGCAGCCAGGGGGGGCTTGCGGAGAGCCCTGCATGCAGTGTGGGGCAGCAGGGATCCCCCCCTCCCCTGCCTGGCAGCACCTGCTGAGTCAGAGCTTTTTTTTTTCAAAGTACTGGGAGCTGGGGCGGGTGGGACAGCCATTGCTGGGCTAGAGGGGGATGGGTCTGGCTGATTTGGAGATTCGGCCAAATTGATTCAGGACAGTGATTCGAATCACCAAATCAAATCACTGTCCCCCAAATCAGCCGAATCCGAAGCAAGTACTAGCCACTTCACACAGGCCTACTGCTCACCTCCTCCCCAAACTGTGCTGCCCAGTGCAGTAGTCTGGGAACTGACCTTGCCTGCAAAGATGGAGATAAAAAAGACATTGAGCACTTCAGCTTTTTCTGCATCCTCTGTCACTAGGTTGCTTCCCCCATTCAGTAATGGATCCACACTTTACCTGATCCTCCTCTTGCTAGTGACATGCTTGTAGAAACCTTTCTTGTTACCCTTCACGTCCCTTGCCAGCTGCAACTCAAACTGCACTTTGGCCTTCCTATAAGGAAGTAGGTGGTCGCCTAAGAAAGCTTATGCCTCTCCGAATGAGTTAATCCTTAAGGTGGCACCCTGTCCTGTCTTCATTCTACAGTAAGTGAAGCTTTATGGTTGCTTTTACCTCTCCATGCTGAAAAGCAGTAACGATTCTCTATTACTCCCATTTCTCCCCTGAAAACAGAAGTCACAGGAGTTTCTGATAGTATCTTTCTCTTCCTTGGGCTCCGGCAGAAGAGAACAGAGAGATCTTGCTGCTAATGTTTGCTGCGCTGAGAGAGAGGTTTCATGAGGTTGGGCAGAGCTGAGTATCCAAGCATGTGTCTGTGCAGGCCGGGAGCGACCTGAGCCCTTTTCCGTGCTGCACGCGGGCTGTGGCCAGCAGCCCGGGCACGCTGGATCGGAGAGGGAGGGCGACAAGCTGGAATTAGGCACAAACGCTTAGTGGTAGTTTTAAAGATTGTTTACTTACACCGAGATGGCAGTGGTGTAGGCTAGAAAACTTGCTTGAGTTGCAGTTACAGACACAGACAACATGGACGATCACGTGGAGTTTGCTAGGCTCCACGGAACAGAGCTCCGGATGCTCTGGGTGAGCGCGCCACCAAAATCAAAATCGTAGATACGTCTTATAAAATTTGCGCTCGAAGGCGGGAAGAGGTGGACGGTGGATCAGGTCACCAAGCTCCTCTGAATCTCACACAGGGTCTCTGTTACCCTGCCGTGTATCCAGAGTCCCCACGAGATGGATGTGGAATCCTCTTCGGCTTGGGCGGAAACTGCTCAAGCCTCTTATACGGCTAACAGGCCAATCGTTAGCCGCCACGTGTGAATAATTTAAAACTAGCCAATA
>NW_005841889.1:3608471-3610950 GCF_000455745.1 Alligator sinensis
ACTCCTCTGAATCTCACACAGGGTTTCTATTACCCTGCCGTGTATCCAGAGTCCCCACGAGATGGATGTGGAGTCCTCTTCGGCTTGGGCGGAAACTGCTCAAGCCTCTTATACGGCTAACAGGCCAATCGTTAGCTGCCACGTGGGAATAATTTAAAACTAGCCAATAGCGGGGAACGAATTTGCATACCGGTGGTGGGAACTCTTTTGCACCGTGCATTCCTCTTACAACTTGAGCAATGCACTCTGCAAAAGAAGCTGCAGAAAGGCGGGAAACTCGTCCCTGCACCAGGGTTTTCCTCTGCAACAGGAAACTCTCCCGTGCAACGAAGCTGCAACTTGGCGGGGATAATTCTGGTGCTGAAGCACACACAAAATCATACCTTTGGGTCATGACAGTGTCCTGGTTCAGAAGGAGTGGGGAAAGAGAGCTGAGGTGGGGAGGGCAATTGGTGGAATGTCAGAGGTTGATTGGAAAAACTCTAGGAGTTGCATGTACCAGGAAATGGGCTCCATCCTTGAGCATTGTCACACATACCATGACAACACGTATGACAAGCACTGAATCATGTTGGGTTGGGGTTTGATATTCATCTAAAGTGGATTGGGGTTGGATTCAGCTGAGCTGGACTAAATCCTAAGTGCTGCTATTAGAGCTTTTTGGCCTTGGAACAAAGCAAACTACACCCAGGAAACGTTGAATTATTGATGTAGATATGGAATAAAAACTGTTGGGACAGACTTGCTTTGATAGTTCAAGTGCGAGTTTTGGACCTAAGTTTTTGTTCATCCCTTTATTTAAGAGAAGCCTTAATGTCCAGTGATTACTATGTAAAAGTTAACATTTACCAACAGAGCCTTTCTTTCTGCTAAAATGGTGTGTTGGGTACCCTTAATAAAGTAAAACTACCTTTTACTGTCAGTTTTATGTTAGAGATATTTTATGTTGGCTGAAAGAGAAATGAAAACACGAGCACTAAATGTAAGTGGAAATGGATGATTGTTTATCACTGTATCGGGTCATAGTATTTCATTCTGCTCTGGATAACACAGAGGCAGTTAGAACTTTTTGCTGTGCTCCAACTTCCCTAGCATATGTGACTGCCTTCCTTCACCATCATTGACAGCAGAACAAATGAAGAACAAATCCTGAAACAGGAAACCTAAACAAGAAGCACTTCCATGATCCTTGTTGTTAATGAGACCTGTCACACTTCAGGGTGTCAGGCACCAGAAGGCTTGTTGCTAGGCAAAGGCACAAATTAGCTTTGTAATGTTCCATGAATGAGTCTGTAGGATTGTGTTTAAATAAGCATCTGAATTCCAGAAGGAGTTGTTTTTTTTTGTATTTCACTGTAAAACTAGTGCTTAGTATTGCTTTCTAAAAATCTTACTGTTTTTGGATTGTGGCATTTTCTCCATTGACTTGCATGAAAGCCCTTTTTGCTAATTGTAAGGTCTGGTTCTCCAGCTCGTTTACTGGCTTGTAACAGGATGCTCTGATGCTTACCTGTTCCATCCACAGGAGTTCGTCCATGTAGGTTAATTCTCAGGCTGAACCCCTGGGTCTTGTCAGGTGGGGGCTGGCTGAGGGGGCTGAGCCAGTGTCATAGAGGAGAAACACCTGGTGGGGAACCATGACACTGAGTCCCTGGAGTTGCAGATTCCCATGACGGGACTCTTGGTCCAGATAGCTTCCTGGAAAAAGAAAATGTGGGGTCAGGTGCTCAGTTTCCCAGGAGACAGGAACCCACAGCTCCAAGTAGAAGAGGGCTGCAAAGATCCCAGGCACTCTGCAAAAGGTGCAGACAGAGGCAAACCTGGAGCAATTGGGCAGTGCTAAGAGGACTAGCAGGACTAAGAGGCAAAGGCCGTGCAGAACAGCACATCTGTGTGTGTAGTGAGCCAGAAGTCATGGTATTTTCTTCTTGCTTTGTTTATTATTACATATCTTAACTAAAGAATGGACAGGACTGGCTACTTCCAAACCCAGAGGGTAGATTTTAGTGTCTAAGCAGTTGCCTATTTTGTGTGTTCATAAATTAACAGATTGTTATTAGTAATTGATTTCTCTTAGATCATGTTGCTTATTTCTATGAATTCATTAATTAGTGGACCTTTGAGTATTAAGTGATTGTATGATTGACTTTGGGACATGATACCTAGCAGAAGATTATTGGACCTTACTGAGTTGCCTTGATTTCTCAGGTGGTGGTATGAGGTAATGGATGCTCTGTTATAAGTAGGCTGACACTTTAGCTGGACTTAATTGATGGAAGACTGAATTATGGACCTCTATGGGCAACATGATACAGATGCTGATAATTAATCAATTGATGAATTTGGTTGCCCTTTTTGATTTAAGTTGATTTCATTAAGGATTGATGGAGTGTCAGAAACTGGACTAGAAGATCTAAAAGGGGAAAACAAATTTGTAACTAGATCAGCCTTTGGCACCTTGAGAGGAAAGGGACAGGGT
>NW_005841889.1:3610981-3622893 GCF_000455745.1 Alligator sinensis
GGAAGAGCCCTGCAAAATGACTACTCTGGGTTGAAGGTATTCTGCCATTCTCTGTATAATATTCACTCTCCCTTTTTTATATTTATAACAAGTCGTGACAGGTGAGACTGGAGGGAAGGGTAGAAATTAGACCTTTGCACCAGAGAAGTGAATACAATCAAACAGCACCCTCCCACACAGTGTATTATATTTTATAAAGAGGGGGCTGCCATAGACATTACTATGCCATAGTTTTTAACACTGTTAAATGTACATTGTCTTGCAGAGATGTAAATTTACTATAATTCTATCTTTAAATGGCTTTCAGAGACTTGCAATATCAAAACAATATCAAAACAAAATTGTCTACCCTGGAAATCTTCAAGAGGAGACTGGACGATCACTTTGCTGAGGTCACCTGACCCCAGTTGTCTTTCCTGCCTGGTGCAGGGGGCTGGACCCGATGCGTTTGTGAGGTCCCTTCCAGCCTCGCAATCTATGGAAAAACATCATCTCCATAGAAAATAACACTATCTACTTGACACAGAATGGTACCAAAGATTCCACAAAGGTGATTTGAAATTGTCTTGCCACCACCACGATAGAGTCCTGTGATCATACTGTACTTGTTTTGATACAGTCATAAGACTTCCATGAAACGTATCATATTTTAACTGGATGTTGAAAGTCTCAGAACCACGAACACCAAGAAAACTTAACAAGCGTACTATGATAAACTGAAGTAAATTGACTTCTTTCATTCTGAGTGCTGCTTACTGTTTATAGCTGATAGTTGCTCTCTGAGAAAGTACATCTGATCAACATACAAGACCTGTCTATACATGCGTGCATGCACGATGCATTTGCTTGCACAAACATACACAAATGCAAAAAACTTTAATGCAATTATATATGTACAGACACACATGCGTTACATGCAGAAATATTGGTTTGGCATCAATTCAGAATTCCATTCTTTCCATTTACGCTGCAAAAAGACCCACAGTAAAATACTGAAACTCTTGAAATCAATGTAGATTTGCCATTGATTTTGGTGAGGGAAGGATCTTTGTGTTAAATCTTCAGGGGGGGTTTTATAAAGGATTTAAAATGTGGGTGACATGCTGAATTTTCCAAAGAACTCAAGCCATATTTTTTTATTCCTGACCAGGCTAGGCAGCCATTGGTCCAATACTTTTAGTACATCTCATATATTTAGAGTATTAACAGCAATACTCTTGAGACTATTGTCTTGTATAGTACATTACTGCCTATTAACAGTGGGGGAAAAAAGTCAGTAGGCAGGGACATGTGAATGTTGTTGCAGATACATTTTTAGGTAATTGAAGATTAAAATTAACTGGGCGTAAAAGTGTAACCAAGGCTGAATGACATTAATTCCGTCATTTTTTGGCAATTTCATAACAATGACTTCAATATTTATAATGCTTAGATTTATGAAGGTTCAATCTGTTGCAGCATGAAGATCAGGGGAAAATAGGCAGAAGATTCTTCAACAAAATGAAGTTATTTAACATGATGATAATAATACAGCTTATTTATTTAGGAATGCTTGTGCACAGGTGTCTGTGCATATGCACAAACTTGTATTTGGCATGTTTAAACAACTGTTGTCCAAAGTCACCATGCAGCACTTTTTTGTACGTTTTGCTGTTCAGTGTCAATGTAATTTTTGAACGGTCGTTACTACTGAAAGAAATATCTGTTGCTTACAGAGTCAGATTTGTGTTTATATGACATCCCACTAGTCCTGTTAATGAGTTAAGTGGAGTGTGGGTAACTTTGAGCTGCATTAAGTAGCTCTAACGAAGGGATACCCCATATGGAAAGGGTAGTGCTAGGAAATTTCACTCCTTTTTTACATTGACTATCCAGATTCAATGAGTAGTCTTCTTAGGCCCACACTCCAATAGTTATTCTGTTCAAATAAGCATCTATGGGGTGGAGAATTTTGTTTTGATATACTCTTGGACTCTTAGAGATGCAATAAAAATATTATCATTGGGAAAAATCAGAGTGGCATTAGTTTCTGTATGGGTGGAGGAACAAGGAACGGGTTTGTAACTTCCAAAGAAATAATTGTTTGTAAAACAGCTTTTTTCCTAAAAACCTTTTTGGGTGGAGGAGCTCAGTCTAGGCATCAGGAAACCACGCTCTACCCTGGTGCTTCCTCAAACAAGTGAGCATTTTCCAATTAGCAGCAAGGAAAGGAGTTCCACTGATGCCACCTTTTTCTGTACTGGAAAGTCTCAATGGAAAATACAAGTTCAGAACTGTGAATATATTTATCCCATCTGGTAACATACTCTATTTATGCCACAGGATGATTCCTTTAGAACAAAATTTTGCACAATCGTTAGTTTGTTTAAATTCTTTCTGTGGAAAGAGCAAGGGCAAATTCTCATCTGCTGCAGACTGGCATAGCAATGAGACTACAACAATTTACAGCAGGTGAGCATCTCACTCTATACACCTGCAAAGTGGAATCAAGTACAACAGTCCTGGTTTCATACCACAGCATCACTCTTCACTAGACATCAAGATATCTCATCAGGCATGTGCTGTGCTTAAAATGGGAGCGCAGGACACCAAAGCAGACAGAAAAACAAATTAAATCCCAGCAAATAATTTCACCATGATGTTGCCATAATAAGAATGTTGTTGAAAAACAGAAAATGATGCATATGTGTTGCTCATCACTTTAAAGCTTTGAAAGACAAAATAGCTGTTGCATTTTGCACAGGACTTTCTTCCAAAAGAAGCAAGGAAAAATGAATAATTCAAGTGTGGCTACAGCAGCAATGAAAGCCTTGTTTTTCACTATCAAGTGCAGCTGTTGGTGGTCCTGTCTGCTTAAAAGTCTCCTTTTTGTTTTTTCAAATGAAATGGGTGCCTTAGACTGCTCTTGAATGTATGCTGCTCTGTATTTGTTTCTAAGGAAAGGGGTTTGGTCTTATTTCTTCTTGTTTTGAGTGGTGTCTCATATCTCTTCTTATTGGGCTTGCACTGTTTTCTATACATTGTTCACATTCCTGACTCAAGATGTCCCTGTCTCCTGACTTTTTTTCCACTGTTAACAGGCAGTAATGTACTGCACAAGACAACAATGTATTATCAGGCAACACAATCTGCCTCAAGAGATATCCATTTGCTGAGTGAAGGTGGCAGCTGATTTATGGGAACTGAAGATCCTTACAAAAGGAAATAAAAGAGCTTTGGTTGTTTAACTTAGTAAACCAAAGTGATATAATTACTTTTTATAATATATATTTTTCAGGAGGTAGAACTATATACATTAAAGCTCAATATCAGCACATGGTCACATGGTACAAACTGATCTCTCAGATAAATTTAGACTGGAAATTAGAAGAAGGTCTCTTAACAAAACAGTGGGTGAAGGAAACCCAAATTGTGGGATGTTGTAGGGTAAGGTTGTTTGTTGTAGCCATGTTGGTCTAAGGATGTAGCAGATAAGGTTCTTTGAGTAGATGTGATGTATTAGACCAACTAAATAGTTGGAACAATTGTTCTTTGCAAGCTTTTGGGTACAAACACCCTTTTTCAGGAAGGCACAAACTCTCCCTGTGTCTGAAGAAGGGTATTTGTACGCAAAAGCTTGCCAAAAACATTTTTCCAACTATTTAGCTGGTCTAATAAAAGATATCACATCTACTCAAAGAACCATGTCTGTCATAGTAGGATGAGGGTGTTCTTAAAGCAGTCACCTGTGTCCATATATGTGGATTCAGGTACTTAACACCATGATGGGATTGTAAGGAAACTCAGTTTCTTAGTTTTCTGCAAAGGCCACGCTTCAAGGTGCTGCTCACCTGTAGGGCTAGGATTTTTTTTCTTCTATTAATATTTTACTTGGGTTCTGGGAGGTTTTTACACCTTCCTCTTAAACACTGGACATTAGTCACTGCAAGAGAGGGAACTTCATTTGCTGCCAGTACTTAGAAACCACTCAGGTTCCTGTCTGGAGGGTCTTGTATCTCAGAGGTCAAATCAATCATTATATTGTGGGTCAGGAACGAATTTTTCCCTCAGGTCAGACTGGCAAATACTGTGGGGCTTTTTCCTTTTCTGTAGAGTAAGGAGCATCTTCCTAAGATCACTGGTGCATATAATACCCTAATAAATTGCTTGCCTTTACACTGGCAAGACATTGCAAGAACCTTTGTTTCCCCTGCCCCTTACCTGTGACAGATTATAGGGCTTTCTTGTTCAAAGGATGTTTGTATCATTTGTGAGACAGGTTGGAGTGGACATCTTATGGATTCATTAGACAAATGGTCGCCTGTAAATACAGGAGACTAGACTTAGTGGCCTTTGAAGTCCCATCCAGTCTTACGTTGTTATACTAGTATAGCTTTCAAATACCTGGTTAAGACTGCCCCAGTGAATACTCCTGCTAAACACCTTAACCTCCACCTTCCCCATGTATCATCTTAAAACATCATTTATCTCTCCCTTCCTCTTGCTGAGACACTGCGTGAAGAATCTAAACCATTTTATGGACTTGCTGTACTTGTACTTTTATATATGCCTGAGCTAATATTACATGGCTGCCCTATAGTCTTTTCTTAACATATATTGATATGACAGATAGCAATTTACATGTATTCTTCTGTGTGTGTGCTGGGTCTCTAAAGATCTCATGCAGATGCATGAGTGTTCTGCACTTGAACTTTACAGTTTCCTTCATGTAACTATCTCCAGTGACTCCTGTCTGAGATTAAAAATGTGCCTGCAATTGTTGGTATACAAAGTCATTCATAGGCTCTTCTGATGCATCACTGTGACTCAAGCCAGGGCATCTTGCACACAACCTATTGGGCTCAAAGGCATTTTTTGTAATAATTGACTTTGAGCCAGATGTTCAGCTGATGTAAATCAGCAAAGCTCCATTATGGTGGCTAAAGGTCCGTTTGGGGGTAGAGTGACCATAATAATTTTAGGGAAATCCAGGATGGAGGCTGCCAATGCATGTACACACACACACACACACACACACACACACACACACTGCCCTGACCCAGTGGCTCCCAGGAGTGGGGCTGGGTAGGACAGCACAGTGTGTACACACAGACACACACACACCTTACCCTGTGGCTCCCAGGAGTGGGACTTGGGAGGGGCAGGATAGTGTGGAGGCCTGTGGCCAGACTCCATTCCCTGCACGTAGAGGCTGGACCCAGCTGGGATTGGCCCTGTAAGGCACCCCTCTTAGCTCTGCCAGTCTGTGCTGCACAGCCACATGGGGTGCAGTCCCAGGGCAGAGCCTGGAGCCACCCTCCCAAACGGGTCCCCAGCAGCCAAGTAGATAGGAGGGGAGAGAGGGACTCCTGCTTCCCTCAGGGCGGGGGTCCAAGCCACCTCCCCTGCTGGGAAGCCTCATCTTCACCTGGACTATACGTAGCAGCAGCTGCTCCCTGGTTGCAGCACTGCTGGGCTGTGAGCTAGGAGTCATTTGCCCAGTGATCAGCCAGGAGCTGGGCATGCGTGGGTGGGTTCCCACCAGCCCAGGACTTTTGCTTCAATTTTCTCCAATGGCCAGATTGCTGAGACAGCCTATTAAATCTGGGACTGTCCCAGCCAATCCAGCATGTATGATCACCAATTTAGGGGATACTTCAAGCAGATTAACCACAGACTCTTTCGGGTCCTTCTCTTCTACATCAGCTGAGTATCTGAATAAATATAAGTTTAAAAAATAATCTTCTACAGTTTTCTGCAGTGACTCACATTTCTGTGAAATATAGTCTGTAATTATGTTCTCCCTTGGATTCCTCACTCTGTATACACACTCCTATTACATTCTTCTAGTGCTTGTACTATTTTTTCCACTTCTTTTTTAATTTTTATTTTAAGCTCATGACTAAGGGCAAACAGTTTTAAAATCCATTACTATTTTGTCCTTTACAATGTATTCATCAGGGAATGGCCCATAATATTCCCTGGTGATGGAAATTTAAGGAGAATCTTAACAACTTGTCTGAAAGAAACTAACAAATGGAAGGGGATTAGCCTAATGTTGAAACCTGTTGCATGTAACATCTTGAACCTACTTAAAAACTATCCAAGGAATCCCACTACTGGTGTGAAAAACTGCTTCACCACTAAGATTTTAACCACCTCCTTTGTACGCACACTAGAACACATGCCTGAAGCAGGAAGAAGAGAGAGAACTGAACACAACCCTCAGAACTGAAAAGGCAATGGGGATTTGTCTAGAATACTAGGAAAAAGGGCAATGTCAATTGCCTTCCTTATTAAAGAGAGCAAGGTTCAACTGAGCACAGACCCCAACTGAAAGTATGGGAAACCAAGACAAATTAGGGTTGGTTTGGTCCCCCTGCAAGTATGTTGTATATGATTTTTGCATAAGAGCAGGAAAATACAGCGAGCATGAGAGGAGTAATGCTGCTACCTCCTATAATCCTTTTTCAGAGGATACCTGAAGGTAGAGGGTATATCTCAATCAAAGGATAGGAGGTTTTTAAGGCTCTTCTCTACAAAGCCCTGGCTGGAATGATCTATTGGGGGTGGCCCTGCTTTGAGCAGGGGGTTGACTTCCTGACGTCCCTTCCAACCTTAATTTTCCATGATTCTATGACTGACTTAAAGACCTCATGAAGGTAGAGCAGGTAGAATACCTTTCAGAAAGGAGATGGTTTCCTCATACCCAGGGTGTCCAGGAAGACAGACCCTTGGAGAGGGCATGCTATTAATTCTTCCTCTGACACTAGGTAAATGGAGCCCAGTTGTAGTGCTTGGTTAAGACCAGCTGTGCACATGGTAAGCCATCCAGACACACATTTTTTTCCAATCCACATTTGGGGGGGGGCAGGGAAGCATGTTGGGGAAGGTTACAACCTGCTTAACATCAGATGAATTATAATGAAAGACTGTCCCCCCCACCATCCCAATGAAACTGCTTGAGCTGAATACTGAGACAGACAGGTGTATCCATTTTCTGTTAATAAACTGGCAAGATGGTACGAAGTGGGTAGGAGGGCTCTGGCATCCAAGACAGCTTGGTTTGAACTACATCATCTTCAGTTTTGTATCCTACATCCTGCCCTAGCTGAGTATTTTTCATTTGTCAGCTACCTTCTCAGACCCCTTTTATTATGAAGGGCAAAGTGAGAGATGAAGAATTTATTAAGTATTGGCCAATTGCTTAATCAGTAGAATAGGAGTTAATCTGAAGAGAGGAATGGATCAAATGGATACTAACAATGACCCTGAAAGTTGATTTCAATGCATGTCAACACCATTAGACCCGGCACCATTTCAGTCGGCATTTGCAGTGTGTGTTAGGTCTGGGAAGGGATAGGGACATAATTCAGTATAAGATATTTGTACCACTCTAGTTCCCATATCTACTTCTAAAAATGTACTATGAAGCAGAGAAGAGTTCTTGAAATGCAAACTGTGCTGATAATTTCCAGTTCTGCAAATCACTCAGACTCAGAAATCATTGACATTTGAGGACTGGTGGTGGAATCCTGTGGGGAAGGCAGTCAGACTTGGACATCTAAAACCTTGGTTCTTGATCAAATTTGCCTTACTGCAAACCAACTGGAAACTTGAATAGTCCAAGGCATGAGGAGGAGCTGAGGCACTTTCTCACTTTCACTTGAGGCAAACTCTTTCAGAATCTGACACTAGAGTAAGTGGTTGTACCTCCTGGAGGTACTGCTTGTATCAGGTATTAGTACTGTAAAGGGGAGGCTGAGATTTCCCTATCAAAATAATGCAGGCTTGCCTCAGGTACAAGCTACTATTGCCAAGCCACATTTTCTTCAGGGAGAATAGGTTTACCTTAGAACAGAGGTTCTCAAACTGTGGTCCATGGACCACCACTGGCCCACAAGCTCCATTCAGGTGGTCCACAGAAAGGTGACCTAAGGCTAAAGCTGATAAACATTACACTCGACTTCCCAGAACTGTGCTCAAACAAACAGGCGCTTCCATCGCATTTGAAAGGTAAGACTACTGGTATTAAAATATGAGTTGTGTGCTTTGATTTGTAGAACAAAAAAAGTTTAAGTGGTCCGCTGAGACCCTCAGCAATTTTCAAGTGGTCCATGAAAAAAAAAGTTTGAGAACCACTACTTTAGAAGAAGATATTTATTGAACATTTGTTGAAGATTGGATTTGCTACATATGTATCACAGCTTGTAAAAGCAGCTAATGGCTCATGTTGGTTGAAGGTGGCTTCCAAATGAATGGAAATGTAAGAAGGCCCCTGTCAGGGAGGATAATTCAGTGGTTCACATATGCTAAAGCAGGGATGGGCAATTATTTGGGTCCATGGACCACATAAGCACTCTCCTCCCCCACCCAACAACAGCCTGGAGCTCCTATACCCTGCTGCTCCTCCCTGCTACTGCCAAAAGTACACAGCCCCAGCCCCAACCCTGCACCCAGCCTGCCCTGCACCCACTCCAGACTCACCCTAGCCAGAATGGACCAGCTGGCACTGCTCAGCTTGGGCAGGTGAGTCTGGAGCCAGATACAGGGCAGGTCGGGGGCAGGGCTGTGCATGCAGATTCCAGCTCTGCTGGGCTACGTCTGGAGTGGCCTGGAGTCAAGTCTGTGGTGGGGACGCACGTACAGTACCATGGGACTGGGGCCAGCAGTGGCAGCAGCCAGAAGGAGTCCTAGAAAGGTAGTCCAGGTGCAGAGCCACCCCAGCCCTGCTGTGTGCCCAGGGGGTGGAGTGACACACCATAGGCCAGACAGCACCTGGGTCAGGCAGGACCCAGGGACCCACCATGGGCTGGCAGAGCCCCTCCACAGGCTGTATTTTGCCCACTCCTGTGCTAAAGTCTTTCTGTTTATCTCATCCTTCTGGGTCATAGGAACAGGTTATAAGGTTTGGTTAATGGATGGGAGGACACAATATTGTGCATACATGTTGATAGCCAGTACACCCGTAGATCACTGCTGGATTCAGCGTGGGGCAGTGGCTGCCACTGCATGCGAGCCCGCCCCCTCCTCGGTCTGGCCAGCCAGCCGGGAGGCATGTGTGCGGTTCGCAGAGGGGCACCGACGGGGAGGGGCGGGCTCGACTGGCCACGGCAAAGCAGCTATGGGGCAACTAGTTGTGGCAAAGCAGCGCAGGGCATGGCAGTGGCAGCAGCGGTGGTGTGGGGTGGTGGTGGCTGCCACATGTGAACCCCGCCTCCCATCTGGCCAGACAGCGCATATGGCCTGCAGAAGGGCACTGCTGCCCTCCCCCCCCTAGCCCTGCTCCTGGGAGTGGGCACAGAGACACACTTCCCATCCCCCTTTCTCAATCTGGCTCAGCCCCCAGCCAGCTTCCCACAGCCAGCTTTCCCAATAGCCAGCTCAGCCCCCAGCCAGCTTTCCCCCAAGCTCTGCCCCACAACCCCCAATACCCACTTACCTCACAGGCTCCAGGAATAAACAGTGAGTCTGATCTGAGCCTTGGGTGAGTGTGAGCCTCAGGCCCTGCCCTTTCCCCTATCCCTACCTCTCTGGGCAGGGCTGCGGGGTTTGCTACCCTTTTTGCAATCAGCTCTTGCAGGCTGGAACTCAGTCCACCTGCACAGCTCTTTGCAAACCCGGGAAATCTGCAGGTTTCTCCGCTAAAAGGTAAAATCTGTTGTTCTCTGATAAAAACAGGAAATCCATGGTTTTCTCTGTTTTTCCATGGGAAATGGAAATCCCGGATGCCTAGTAATCTCTAACCTGTTCTTTTCCTGCTCTAGGCTGATTTATATAGTTCCCTATTGTTACAGCTAACTGCCTGTCATCTGACCTTTTTTTGTGAAGACTGAAATAAAACATACATTAAACACTTCAGTTTTCTCCACATATTCCATGCTTAGACTTCCTTCCTCATTTAGCAAGGTGTCTACACATTCCTTGGTCTTCCTCTAACTCCCGATGTATTTACAAAATGCTTTTTTGTTGTTTCATATATCTCTTGAGAGCAGCACCTCAATTTGTGTCTGGGCCTTTCCGATTTTCTTCCTACATGTGCTCATTCTTAGTAATATGGAACAAGTTCCCACATTTTCCCTTTTTAAGTTTCAAGTTATTGATGAGGTCATTTATTTAGCCAATCTGGCTTCTTGTTGCACTTCCTGTCCTTTCTTTACATTGGGGTAGCATGCTCTTCTGCCCTCAATATTGTCTTTTTAAGATCCAACCAGATTTACTGGACTCTTTTTAAACAGACATAGATGATCCGCTTTATTGGGCGATACAACACATACCACCACTTGTCCCACATCAAGCCCTCCATCTTATGTAGGATGGGGGCCAATGTGTTCCTCTTGTTTGTGGATTCCCTGGCTCCTGTGCCTCCCCCACTATGGTGGAGCCTGCATTAACCCATGTTTCACATTGGTCATTGTAGTTCCCAGTATGGAGATATGGGGTGCCAGGCATTCTCCGGCTCTCATGCCACCCCATGCCAGGATACTTGCTGACCCACACTTCTGCATGAAGCATGGGTCAGTGCAGGTCCTGGCAAGAAAGTATGGAGTGGCACAAGATCTGGGAATCACCAGCACCCTGTTCCTCCACCCGTGCTGGGACCTGGCCATTGCCGGCGCTGACCTGAAAGCACAGGTCAGTGTGGTTCTGGCATGGAGGCACAGAGTGCCAATAATCTGTTCTGCTGCTGCCCTTCCTTCCTTTCCTTTGGATCGTGAACTTTATTGTTTCAAGATCCCCATCATTTAAATTGCCTGAGATTCTCAATCAGATCATCTCTTTCAGTAAGCAGGAAAGATTCCACAATACTTTGTGGTCTCTACAGCTCGTTGTGGTGTGCTTAGACTGTGATCTTCAACACATTTGAGAATTGCTCACATAACATAACAAAGCCTAGTACAATATAACTCACATAGGACATAGCCTTTGTTCCCTGGCTGAATAACTTAACCCTTTAGTACCCACATTTCTGATGTAAATGCTGAGGAAAGAAATCTTAAAATGAGCTTTCTGGAATTATTTTGAGAAAATGAGCTGAAATATTCACATTTCAAGAGCATTTTTAACCTAGCTATGTGAATGGTAACAGGAGGCAAGTATGCATAAGGGACTTTTTATTTAATTCCAACTGAATTTTTGTGGGAAATTAATACTACATTTGTCCAGCTCTATGCCTAAAAGCACCTACTGAATATACTCATGGGAAGATTATTTAAGCTAGAAATTAAGCTTAAGAAAGTTAATGTGGAAAAAAAGACAAAAATGCAGGTTTATACTTATGGGGATCCACAGTTAAAAGTAAATTACCATTTAAATCCAATCCAATCCAGGAACAAATAAAAATAAATGTGATAATGTAGGGCAGGTATTGGCAACATTTTTGGTTAGAGTGCCAAAAACCCCCACAACCTCAACTTGCAAGATGTTGATATGCCAGGGGCAAATGGTGGGGGAGCCACCACGGGCCCGATCCTTGTAGCAGTGAGCCCTGGTCCCTTCTTCAAGACATGAATGCCAAGCAAAATGTCTTTGTGTGCCATGCTCTGGCATGCATGCCAGAGGTTGCCTACCTCTGATGTAGGATCTGCTGATGATTATATATTGCCACAATTACATCATGAAATTAAGTGTTTTGTTTTACATATACCGGTCAACCCATAAATGTTGAACTGGCTTACTTTTAAACCATTTTGTAAATGTTCTAGTTAAATCCTGTCTAAACAGCAGATTTATCTATTTAAGTCTGATTTTTAAAAATGATTTAAGAGTGTTCATAGGGATGTTTGGATGAACTGAACTAAATAAATCAAAAAACTGTTTTTGTGTTAAACACTGGTGCCTTTATTCTAAATTGCCATGACTGCCTGCAGCATGGAAAAATGAAGTGAAACTCAGTCTGATTTAAAGACATCTTAGAACCTCAGACCACTCTT
>NW_005841889.1:3622924-3623590 GCF_000455745.1 Alligator sinensis
TTCCCACCAAGGTTATGTTTTGCATGGAAACTATAACCTGTGAAGTATCTGTTGTTGGACTATTTCTGTAGTGTCTTGCCTAAATACATGCTGACTGACTCAGATGAACCATGTTCAATTATGCATGGGGGGGAGCTTTTCGTTTCCTTTTTGCCCTGTTAACCACAATCAAAACAAGCATATCTATCAAAACCCTCTACATTTTTGCTGCTCTGTTCAGGATGCAAGAATCTGTCAGCAGCAAAATGAAATAATTGATGCTAATACAAAGGAATGCTCTGCTCATACAGCTTCAGGCTGTGTGCTCTGTGTATGGCCTCTCTGGGCTCTCAGAAGTGGCATAAAAAGAGCCCAACTTATGAAAGCATGAATTTCACTTTTGGGTCTAATTATCTAACCAAGGATTGTCTGAAGCAAAATTCTATTGTTTGGGGTCCTTGGTGCAGTATCTTAGCATCAGTTCATCTGACTTCTTATCTGTTTCTTACTCTTTTTCTCTTTTAATCTAGAACAGGGGTCAGCAACCCCTGACACGCGTGCTGAGCATGGCACATGAGGCCATTTTCCTCAGCAAATGGTGGGGCCGGGGAGACAGCAGCTGCTTGCAGTCTCCTGGCTACAGCCGGCCCTGGCTTTGGGTAGCTGCTGCCAGCTGGGAGCCCGGGC
>NW_005841889.1:3623618-3624038 GCF_000455745.1 Alligator sinensis
GCACCCGGCCAAGTTGCAAACATCTGCTGCCTCTCCGCACTGGCCCCAGCTGCCTTCCAGCCCCAGACCTGGCCCCGAGCTCTGGGGAGGCAGCACATACCGGCAATGCTCCCCGCTGTGCTGCCCTCGCCACTTCTGCAAAGCAGCGTTGGAACCCAGCATGGCAGGGCATAGCAGGGGGCGCAGACAGCTGCCTGCCCCCAGCTCCCGCTGCTCTGCCATCCTTCCCCTGTGTGCACAGGAGCAGCGTGGGCAGCAGCACAGGGTTGTGCCCCTCGCTGCTGCCCCTGCCTGCAGGGGCAGCGTGGCAGGGCAGCGGGGGAGCTGGGAGCAGGCAGCTTTCTGCGCCCCCTGCTATGCCCTGCCATGCCGGGTTCCAACACTGCTCTGCAGAAGTGGTGAGAGCAGCACAGCGAGAGC
>NW_005841889.1:3624076-3632787 GCF_000455745.1 Alligator sinensis
ACAAGGGGCAGCAGGGGTGGGGGGCAAGGGATTTGGGTGGAAGGCAAAGGGCAGCAGGGGTGGGGACAGGGGCTTTGGGTGGGGGCAAGGGGCACAAGCAGGGCATCCTGCCATGTACCCCCTGCCCTCATTTTGTTTTTCTGGCATGCCGGCACTTCCAAGGTAGGCATTAAGAGAGTTTTCGGCACTCTGGCCAAAAAACATTGCCTACCCCGATCTAGAATAACATGAAAGATGCGCATGAATAGAACAAGCAGCTATAGTACTAGTTTCTCCATGCTAGGATGGGTGGGTAGGTGTATGTGTGAGTAAACTAAACTGTCTGAGGGTGTTGTGAGAAGGCAGTTGAATCTTCGTTCAGTTCTTGTCTTGTTTGGAAGCAGGGGCATTATCAGTGAAGATTCAAATTAGCACCACTGTGGTGATGGCTTCAGTGATTTGGTCACCAATCCACTGGGAATTGAGATGAGACTGGCAACCCATTTTATACAGGTCCTCCAAATCACATCTTAGCTCAGACCGGTGACCTAGAGGTGAGAATCAGGATCCCACTGCTATAAGATACTTAATATTTATTGCAACATTTCCTTAGTGATTCATCTGTCCAGTTACCTGCATTTCTGAGCATCTGAAAGTTTTGAGTCAAGGTAAAACCTCTTATTTATATACTTTTGGACAAAGTACAGACAGTCAAAAGCCTGAGGTGGAATTGATTCAATCTTTTCAAGTTTCTCTCAGCTGCATAAATTGAACCAATAATGAACTGAACTGACATTCAGTTTTCAGTTGGGAAAGACAGATGGAGGCCTACACTGACCCAGGCAAGGTGTGAGAGAGCATGCCTCCTAGTCTGCCCCCGCAGGGGAAAGAGCCCTCCTCCTGGTGCTGGTCCTCCAAGTCCAGGCATCTGGCCAAATGGGGACTCCATGCCTCTCCCCAGACCCGCCTGGGATTCCCCCAGAGTTGGTCTGCTAAGTTTGGGAAGGTAATTTCCCCCCTGCAGAGTGGGCCAGCATGAGTCACTGATGCACAGGACAGAGGGGAAAAGAAGTCCCCCTCCCAGGGCCAGCCCCTGAGCCCAGCATCTACCTACATGGGAGGAGCCCCATGCTGGGGATCCCTCAAGCCCTGGTATGCTGAGCTGCAGGGGGCAAGGGAGATTTCCACCTGCATGGCCAGGCAAACCGGCATAAGTCACTGATGCGTAGGGTGGATGGAGGAATGAAGACCTCCACCTTGGTTTCAGCCACCTAAACTGGGGTCTTTCCAGTGGGGGGCAGCCCCAGGGGGTTTCCCCCTTCCCTGCCCAGCTGGGCTGGCTCCATAGGAAAAAGAATTGGGCCCCGCCAGCTGACACAAGCCCCCCAGGGTGTCCGATATGTCCCACCAGAGCCTGGCACCAGCAGCAGTTGGCAAGATGCCTCGGGTGGCCCCAGGGGCTTGTGCTGGGTGGTGGGATGCAATCTTGCCCTCTGTGGATTACTACCATCCCTGCCACCCAGCACATCCCACTGGAGCCTGGCACCAGTGGCAGCCAGAAAGATGCACCAGGCTCATGCCAGGTGGCGGGTCCCAGTACTTCTTTCTATGGAGCCAGCCTGGCCAGGCAGGGGGGGAAAACCCCCCGGGTTACTGTCCCCCACAGTTGGGAAGACCCCAGCTCAGGGGCTAAGACTGGGATGGGGGTTTTCTTTCCCCCTGTCCCTTAGTGTGTCAGTGACTTGATCTGGCCTGGCCATGGGGGAGGGGCAGAGGCAAAATCACCCACTACAGCTGGGTAGACCAGGGCTGGGGGGATCTTGGGCCAGCCAGGGGAAATTCTCCAGAGGCTAGGGCTCCCCCCATGTAGGCAGATGCCAGGCTCGGGGGCCAGCTAAGAGGGGGGAAGTCTTTTTCCCCCTCCCCCCAAGCTGCTCAGTGACTACTTCTGGCCTGTTCTGGGAGGTGGAAGGCAACCCTCACAGACCAGGGCTAGGGCCAGGGCTTAGGGGCTTTGTTCCCCAACGTCCCCTGACCCTGCTGCTTTACAGGGATGACAGGCACAGGCAGGACCAGGCTGGGGAGCAGAGGCATTGCTGCCTTAGCTCTGTGACAGTCATGGGATGGGGCTGGTCCCAGCTCAGCTGAGGCTAGCCTGCCTGCCCTGAGAGGAGTGTTAGCAGTGGGTGTGCTGGAGGACTGGGACATAACTTGAGTCAGGAGACGATCTGGGACAGAAGATCCGTAGACCAGTTTAACCTAAATCATAGAATCATAAAAAATTAGGGTTGGAAGGGATCTCAGGAGGTCATCTAGACCAAGCCCCTGATCAATGCAGGACCATCCCCAACTAGATCATCCCACCTAAGGCTTTGTTTAGCCGGGACTTTAAAACCCCCAAGGATGGAGGTTCCACCTCCAATTTTTAAAGTCATTCTGAATCCTAGCCCTACCCACTAGTGTATCTACTATATCCCACAGCTTGGTGTCGTCTGTGAACTTGCTGAGGGTGCAATCCATCCCATCTTCCAGATCATTAATGGAGATATTGAACAAAACCAACCCCAGGACTAACCCGCAGGGCACTCCACTTGATACCAGCTGCCAACTAGACATTGAACAATTGATTACTACCCATTGAGCCCAACAATCCAGCCAGCTTTCCATCCATCTCACAGTCCATTCATCCAACCCATACTTCCTCAGCTTGCTTGCAAGAATGCTATGGGAGACCATATCAAAAGCCTTGCTGAAGTCAAGACACAGACATGGTTCTTTGGGTAAATCTGATATCTTTTATTTAACCAACTAAAATAGTTGGAATAGTTGATATCAGATTTACCCAAAGAACCTTGTCTGCCTATGTCCTTAGACCAACTTGGCTTCAACCAATGTTGCTAAAGTCAAGGTATATTACATCCACAAAGCCAGTTATCTCATTATGAAAGAAACCAGGTTGGTCAGGCATGACTTGTCCTTGGTGAATCCATGCTGACTGTTCTTGATCACTTTCTTCTCCTCCAAGTGCTTAGAAATGGATTCTTTGAGGACCTGCTCCATGATTTTTACAGGGACTCAGGTGAGGCTGACTGGTCTGTAGTTCCCTGGACTCTCCTTCTTCCCTTTCTGAAAGATGGGCACTATATTTGTCCTTTTCCAATCATCCAGGACCTCCCCTGATCACTACGAGTTTTCAAAGATAATGGCCAGTGGCTCTGCAGTCACATCAACCAACTCCCTCACCACTCTCAGGTGCACTGCATCTGGCCCCATGGATTTGTACATGTTCAGCTTTTCTAAATAGACCCTAATGTGTTCTTTTACCACTGAGGGCTGCTCCCGTCTTCTGCAAACTGTGCTGCCCAGTGTGGTAGTCTGGGAGCTGACCTTGCCTGTGAAGATTGAGGTAAAAAAAGGCATCAGGTACTTCAGCCTTTTCCTCATCAGCTGTCATTAGATTGCCTTCCCCATCTAGTAAGGGATCCACACTTTCCATGACCTTCCTTTTGTTGCTAATAGACTTGTAGAAGCTGGGGATCAGTTAATTAGTTAAGTCTGATAAATCAGTTAAGTCTGATAGACCATCCAGGTCTATCGTAAATCAGGTTCAGCCATTTGGAAACCAGTCAATATGCACTGAACTTCTGTTCTGTTACAGGTTCAAAACAGTTTCTGATCACTTATACCAGTTTATGTCGAACATCTGTCGTTAGCCTGGAATGCTTCCTCCTAAATCAGTTTAATCTGTATAAAAATATCTGTGCATTTGGCTAAGGATCTGACTTCTTAAAGGGATATTACATTCCCATTATTTTTTGAGGAGAAAACAGCTTCCCTTAAAAAGTTTCATGGCTGCTTTACTGTTTGAGAACATCTGTAGTATGTTCTTATTTCCTTTGGGCATGGTCAATTGTAGATATATTTTTATTGCTTCTCTGTATAGACTAGGGGTGGAAAAAATATGGGGGATCTTGCCTGCCAACTGATTGGATCTGGCCTGCCAGTTGGTTGTATCCAGCCCACAGCTGCCCCCACGGCACTCCATATGGAGCCAAGCTTCACCAAGGGTAGCCCACACCATGCTTCTATCGGCATCCACCCCACGCCCACCAGGCAGCACCATGGCCCCAGCTAATGCACACAGCTTCCCAGTAGGGCTGCTCCTGGTGTGGCTGCTGCTGCCTGCTTACTGCTCAACTCCCCCAGCCTCCAGAAGGTCCTCCTCCTCTGCACCACTCTGGCCAGCAGCTAGTGTAGGAAAGCTGCGGGGGGTAGGAGGGTGAAGCTGCAGCTGAGTGGCTCCTGCTCCAGCTCCAGGTGGGTGGAGTGGGTGGAAGGCGATCAGGAGCTGGAGCTGGATCCCCACGCACTGGGGCAGAAGCCACCCAGCTTCAGCTTTGCTTTCACCTGGCTGGGTATCTGCTGCCTGGCATGCATCTTCACCGTGTTTCCAAATTACCTGCTGCCTGGAGCAGCACAGCAGGGGCAGGAGGAGAAGGAGGAGGAGAAAAAGCTGCTGGAGGTGGGGGAGCCGATCAGTACCTGGGCACTACAGTAGCAGCCCCACCAGGAAGCTGTGCATGCTGGCTAAGGCCAGGGTGGTGCTTTCTGGCAGGTGTGGGGCATGCACGGGTGGAACCAGGGTGTGGGCTGCCCTGGGTAGGAGCAGGCAGGGCTCGGCTCCGTGTGAAGTGTTGGGGCAGCTCCGGGCCAGTTGGGGGGCAGGGTGGACTACACCTGCACCACACCCCCTGTGTAAGTGAGTTCTGCCGCACACAACCCTGCACCCCACCTCCCTCCCTCCCTCCCCTCACCAATGCCTGGCTCCTGGGACCTAGCCCATGGGCAGCCCACACACACCTGGACACCCTTCAGAAGACTTTCTGTATTTGATGCTGACACAAGGGAAATTGTCACAGCAGAGAATGCCCATGTGCTCCCACACAAACCTAGTGGTGTCAAAGGAATGATCAAGATCAGAGATGTAATAGCTTTGCTGAAGGGGCTCTCATGGAACACCGTTTGTTACTTCTGCTGTGGAAACCCCTCAGGATAGGAGGTAGGATGATGTACTGTTTGTAGAGATATGAATGGTATAGCCTGGTACCCAGTAGTGAAGGTAGGAATCGGCAAGCACACCACCATTTTTGGCCATGGATTAAGAGGAGACACAAGAATGTTGGCCAGTGCTGCTGCCAGCCTGGGTGCTGGCCCTGCTACCGTAACTGCCCCCAGAGCACAGAATCTGCTTTTCCTATCTCTGCCTGTACCTCCTGGAGTGCAGCTAGCAAAAGGATTTTGCCAATGCTGTTTTTATTTCCTAACTACACAGCAGGGATTCATCCCAGATGCCATTATTAAGGGCACCTGTCCAGTAGGAACCACTGACAGTCCTTCAAACATTTGATAGGGTATCCCATAGTGGTCCAAAATGTATTCAGTGGAAAATTTTGAAATAAAAATTGGCAAATCCTCTTTCGCTTTTGATCTGTTATCAATATAACAAAGCAGCCCACACTCATTTTTTTTAATCAAGGCAACCTTGTTCTGCCCTTCTCAAGCTTGCCAACATACTTCCACTTTTGATTATTAAAAGAAGAGCATGTTCAAAATTAAATTTATCAGTGGTTACTTGGTTGGTGACACAATACTTGGCTCAGTGTTAATGGTGATGGTAGCAACAAAAGAGCTCTTTCAGTTTCCTGCCTGAGCACAGTAAAATGGAGCATCCAGTGCTATTACTAAACTTTTACCCCAAATATTCATAAGTAGATATTTTTTCTCTGTTTTATGTTTTTTACTAAAGTCTTTTGGGCTGAACTCAGAATCAACCTGACCAGTACAGGGCCTATGACCGACTGTAAGTTCAGTTCATCCATATCATTTTATACAACAAGTGCGAGTGGAGTATGTGGGTCACCTCATTTACCTTGAGCCGTGTAACATTTTTTGGGTTTGTACTTTAGTTTGAGAGGGTAGAAGGAAGTCTTCCAACCACAGGAAACAGCTACTGTATTTGTAACTTTCCTAAATGAGATCTACTTTACACTTCTGGTGGAATTGCCCTCTCTGAATTTGGCCCGTTGACTCTTTGCAGGGCTGGCATGTGCAGTGAAGGAAGAATTTTTTTTTTCCCCCCTGTACTGGAAAAAATTAAGTGAGTAAACTTAACAATTCATTAAAATAACCACGTGCAGCAAGGTTACAATGGCAGTGCCCTGGAGAATGGTGCAAGTCAGCACTATTTAAATAATTGATGTGGTCTGTGGATCTGCTGATCCTGACTTGGCGATAGGCAGAGAACCTGGGCACTGTAAGGAACACCCAGTTTTAGCCTTCTTAGGGTATTAGGCACCATATTTATTTGCGCACCACATGCTCCCAAATAAAACTTGTTTCAGGAAAGCAGAATGAAGAAAAAAAAATATTTTCCTTCAACCAAACTGTTCAGAATCAGGTTCATCATTTAAGAGACGCTTCAATTTTCAGCCCCTGGTTTTTGGGAAAAAGGAGCTGATGGAATGTAAATAAAGTATATAACAACCAAAATAAAATCACAGCTAATAGAAAACAGTCCCAAATCATTGTTCTGAAGGTTTCTGTCACTGTGAGAGTGAGAAGCAGTAATCATCCAGCAGCTCCCCGCAGAAGTCCAGCACCTCTGAACAAAAAGAAGTGACCCAGGGCCTTCTTCCCCTGATACCTCTTGCTGTCATTAACACCTCCTAATGATTTTATGCAATAGTGTGTGTCCTTCATCTTGGAGCTGTGGAGCTAAAAGATAGATGGTTATTAATGTATCAGTACCTTGTGTTTTGAGTGATCCAGTTTGCCTGTGGGTGCGTACTGAGTAGAGACCAATGGCAAATGAGCTACATCCAATCCACCGGGAAGGAAAGCCTGCATGGTCACGGTTTCCTTTAAATCTGGAGCCTGCACTTACCCAGATTTCATTTGGCAAAGTAGGTGGATTAAACACCGTGTCTCATTACTAGGCTCACTTTTGGTGTAACTGATAAACAAGGATTCTGATTTCCTCTGATCAAAAAATAAATAAAAATAAAAAAAATAGCAAATTCTCTGATAAAAAACCCCCAAAATCTGCGATTAAAATGAAATGCCACTATATATATGGGTGTCAATTGAACACAATGTTTTATTGATATATTTACAATTTTAAAGCAATTTGGAAGCCTACCAGTGCCTCAATCACTATAATAAAATAAATTCTAAATACCTATAATACATTTTGGTATTTGATCTTGGGTTTTTTTATCATGGAAAAATCAGAGCTCCCCCCCGGACCCTTAGCTCATGAGGACACAGGTCCAGGCTCCTCCCTCCCAAGCCACAGCCCCTCACTCTCTCCCATAGCCCCCTGGGCCCTGCTGGTGCCCCCTGCTACCCCCAGCCATGCTGGAGGGGACCCCCAGCTGCCAGGGCTATGGAGCCAGGGACCCAAGTCTGCAGACCCCTGCCCCCCACAGCAGCACCCAAGCCTGGCTGCCATGTTTGGGGAGGCGGTAGCTCCTGCAGCATAGCAGAGTTTAGAGCCCAGCTTCCCCTCCCCCATGGGTGGCACTGCTGGAGTGGAGCCTGAGGGTGCAGGCTGCCTGCTGCGGGCTTGGGCAGGGGGAGGCCAGCTCCCTGCTGCTTTGCACGCTCCCAGGGGGGCAGTGGGGGCATGTGCCCCCAGATCTGTGCGTAGGGAGGGGGCGTGCTGTGGGCTTGGGCTCACCACCCTGCTGCCCTCCCCTGGGGCCTCCACAGCGCAACAGGTGGAACCTGGCATGGCAGGACATAGTGGGGCTAGGCGGGGAAGCTCCTTGCTGCTGCAAGCCCCACGCTACCCTGACAAAGCGCCCCCTGCCCACCCAGCAGCAGAGAGGGGCATAACCCTGTACCACCAACCCTGCTGCTGCCAGGCAGGCAGAGGATGCTTTGACAGGGCTTCCCTGCCTGGCCTTGTTCTTCCCTGCTGTACCAGCTCCCACCTGCTGGGCTGCAGAGGCCCTGGGGGGAGGGTAGCAGGACAGGGAGCCCGAGCCTGCAGTGGGCAGCCTGTACCACCCCTGCTACTGTTCTGCACACAGATCTGGGGGGCATGTGCTCCCCATGCCCCCCTAGCAGTGTGCACAGTGGTGTGGAGCCAGCCCCACCCCCTGGACGAGCTGCTGGTGGCCCGTCCTGCTCCTTGCCAGGGCCCTGAAGCCGTGCGTTCCAGCCGCGGGCCCCAAGCCCCATGCACTGCCCAACTCTCTCCCTCCCGCCCTCCCTATGGGGGCTCAATTTCCACCCCCCACCAGGCTTATCTGGAGGAGCTGCTCTCTAGGCACATTGTGCCCCCTACCTGACCACCCTCCTCCTGCCCCCTCTAGTGCCTTGCAGACTGGAACTCTGCCAGGCTTCGGGGAGCTTATTGCAAAAGAGCAAAATCTGCGTGTTTCTGTTAAAATGAAAAATCCGCAATTTTGGGGGAGTAAAAGGGAAAATCCACAGTTTTTTCTGCTTTTCCTTGGAAAATGGAAAACCCAGATCCCTGCTGATAAAGCACCTATGCCCTTGAATAGTGTAAATGCTGCTAACTCTGAGCATTGCTGGTGTAGCAGAAAGCCCCCTTTTCCTCTTGCCTGCATTTGCTCTCCCCTCTTTGGATATGTTTCTCTTTTTCTACCTTTTCTTCCTTCTTCTCTCTTTCACTTTAAGATAAGGAATTGTGTTTTAAAATTTGT
>NW_005841889.1:3632958-3640068 GCF_000455745.1 Alligator sinensis
GGAAGAACTCAATAGAAGACAATGTAACAACCGGGAAATCTCTAAATGTCACTGATCAAGGGCTAGAAGCCCTGGCCTGAGTTAATCAACGCCAGAGACCAACTTTTGGGCTGAATATCTCCAGATCGGCCACTCCCAGAGCCCTATTCTAAATTCATCAACGGACTCCCAAACCTGCACATACATGCGGACGACCCCTGGGGCTGACAGATGCTGTCCAGTAACCACAGAGCGGGGGGAAGTCCCACGAGGGTCAATGACCCCTGGATTGGGCAAACCTGAAAACTGGGGAGTCACCAAAGTCTGCTAGGGACAGATAAAAGGCAGTGAAAAGTGACCCTCAGTGGCGCCTTCTTGATCTCGATCTCCAACTCGACCAGACCTCCCCAGCCAGAAAGACCAGCCAGCGACCCCCTTCTGGAGGATAACACCACGCTGAAAGAAGCCTCGACTGGCCATTGATGGCAGACTCCAGCGCTTGTCGGATAGGTATACCTGACTCTGTAGCCTGCTACTGTGTGTGTGTATGTGTGTGTGCATGTGTGTGTGTGTGGGGACCAGCCCCAAGGTTTATGATTACAGTGTTTCAATCTGCCTAATAAACTAGAATTTTAAGGATCCCGAGTTGGACATTTGTAGCCAACACTGGGGTCCCTAAGAAAATAACTCTAACCTGGACAAAGCCCATTAAATTAATCTAGACAAAGTGTGTTAAAGTGGATGCCAACCTTTTTGGGCAGGCATGCCACAAATTAGCCCTGCATCCTCTCCGAGTGCCACTCCAATCCCCTTCCTGTGCCTGACCTGCTGCTCTGCTCCCTGCCTACTCTGCTGTTCTGTTTTCTGCCTTATCTACTGCTGTGCTGCCTGTTCCCTCCCTGCTCTGCCATGTGCTACATAAAGAGGCTTACTTTGCCACTAGTGGCACATATGCCACAAGTTGGCCACTCCTGTGTTAAATCATTAAAATGGAAAATCCTAAAGAAAACATATGTGGTGGACTTACCAATACAGCCCAACACACCTGGGCTCAGAGGACCTTCATTGTGATTGGTGGAGCACGTCAGCCAATCAGGTAATTGCTGGGAGGGGCTGGCCCCACCCCTCTGTGTGTGTGTGGGGGCGGGGGATGCAAAGAGTCCTGCACCTGATTGAAGCCTGCACTTTGCAGATCTGACAGCACTTTAGGGATGGAGCCTCTGGAGAGAATAAAAGGAACAGCGTGCCCAGCATGTGGCAGATACATCGGGGGGACGGAGAAGAGAGCGGGGCAGAAGAAGAGCTGGGAAGAGCTGCCTAGCAGGCAGAGCCAGCACCCAGAAGAGCCCCGAAGACTCCCCATGCCAGTCCAATGCTCCAGCCACAGCCGGTGTGCAGTGTGGCGCCCGATTCCCCCAGCCACAGCCGGTGTGCAGTGTGGCGCGTGGGGCCCAGGCTCGGAGCTGCTCGAGGCAGCTCAGGTCTGCAACCCCCAGCAGGTGGCCGAGAGTGTGGTGCATGGCTTGGTGCATGGAGCCAGGACCCTGGGAGCTGTTTGAGACAGCTTGGGTCCCAACCCCTGGGTTCAGGGCAGGCCTGTGGTGCACAGCGTGGACCGGGATCCTGGGAGCTGCACTGGACAGTTTGGGTCCCTCATTCCCTGGCAAGCAGCCAGGCTTTCTCAGCACACAGATGGTGCGTGGCAAATCGGAGGTCCTGGGAGCCAATTGAGATAGCTCTGGCCTGTGGCCACTGGCACAGGGCCAGTAGCTCCATGCAGATGACACTGCATAGAAGGTCCAGGAGTGGATCAAGCCATGGTACCACACAAGACGGTCCGAGCCTCCAGTGCTGAGCAGAAGGCAAAGCCCTCAGGATCACGTGACGGTGCTCAGGGGTGCTAGCGGGCAAGCAGCCCAGAAGGAGCCAGAGGCCCAGGAGGCTCCTGCAGCAAGAAGCAGCTTGGCCAAGGAGCTAAGGAACACCCACCTGGGACCCTGGAGTTGTGAGTTACCTGGGAAAGGGTTTTCCACAGGGGAGAGGGGAAGTTACCTGGGTTGGTGAGGCTGTTTATTGGAGGGGAAGCCTAGGAAAGAGAAGGCCCCCCAGGTCTGGAGTTTCCTTTGAGGGTGTCCTTTAGGCAGTATGCCTGAAGAGCACTGGGCCTTGTGGGGTTTAAAGAGTTCAGTTTAATTTGATGCTGATGTGTCTTATATTTTGTGATACAGTGCCTTATATTTTGTATACTTCTATATTTGTAAGTTTGCAGTTTAATAGAGGTTAGGGTATATGTTCCTTACTGGGGCTCTGCTGGGACCCTTCCCTACTACTTACCTGTTGTTTGCCTGTTTTTAGACTAACTATTTACCTATGTATGGTTTGATGCCTATTGAGGTGGTGTAATCTTCTTGCCTTCATTTATAGGATATAGCACAGGGGTGGGCAAAATGCATCCCGTGTGCCAGATGCGGCCTGCTAGGCCATTCTATCTGGCCCGTGGGGCCCCTGAAAAATTTAGAAAATTAATATTTATCTGCCCTGGTTGCCTGTCATGTGGCCCTCGATGGCTTGCCAAAACTCAGTAAGTGGCCCTCCGCCCAAAATAATTGCCTGCCCCTGATATAGCATTATATGGTAATGGCATAGTTGTGAACATATGTTTATTAATAACAATTTATTTTAATTCAGGATACATTAATAAATCTGGATATAGTTAATCATCCCTGGCCCTGGCCTGACCTTATAGGGAATAGAGGGAATTGGCCTGCATTTGCAAATCCCTCTCACAGCACCCCTGCCTAGCCAACACTTCCCTTCCATTGGAGAAGGGAGCACTTACCCTAGTGTACCTGGGCTACACATATAAAGAAAAAGAAAAGTAGTTTCTGCTTAGTGCAGCCATGGACTTGTTTCATTTTTGCTGGCTTCTTATGGATGGTAGTGTAACTTTTGTGTCTGGAGTAAAGCAATTCGCTCATAGAGCAAGGTGGTATATAATACCTGCATATCCTCTCTTCACCCAAAGAAGAAGTACAAACTGCAGTTCCCTGGCAGTGCTAGCAGTAGAAATGGTTTGGGGGCATATATGTTACTTGGCACTTGCTGCTCTCTTTAGGTTTATCTACTTTCCAGGCACCACCACAAACAACCCTTTCCACAGTGGGGTTCTGCTACCATAAGCCCTCTATGCTGGGTTATGTTGCCAGATGGCTGTAAAGTGCAGAATCAGTCAAGTCCAAGTATATGATTTTAAATGCACAGTTCATTAAATGGATGTAAGCTGCTATGGGTAGATTCTGGGCAGATGACAGTCGGGCATGTTTGGTCATGCTAGCAGAGCTGACCACTTTTACTTTTGCTGCTCGCTTTGGCTAGGGGTGCTGCCCTGAACAGCAGGTTGTAAGACTACCTGGGGCTTGTAAGATATGCAAAACAAGCAAACAAAGTTAAACAAATAAACTATTACTTAGCTCTTGGCTGTCTTCTTCCCAGGCTTCACCTTCTGGTTGCCTGTCTATCTTTCAGAGGTTTTGCATAGCCTGCAGGCTTGTGCAAACAAAGAAGACCAGAAGCCCTGCTCTTGGCCCTTCCCTGTGGCTGCTTCACCCCAGTACCCCCAGGCTCCCAGCAGCCTAATCTCTGCTGGTGTAGCCCCCTTGAGGCTTGCTTTTAGCCTCTTTTATTGTCCCCCATCTGCTGGTCCTGGTGGCTGGCTTTTCTTCATTCACCACACCTGAATCAGCTCCTTGCTGGGTGACTCACTGCAGCCCAGGACCTGGATCCTCAGCCTTTGGTGAGTCCTTCCAGGTCTGGGGTGGGTGTGAGGTGCTCCCAGGGTGTGGGGCTGCTCAGGTTCTCCACACCCATAGTAACAGGGCCCAGGCCTGTTACAATGGAGTGTAGTCCTGACAAGGCTTCTCTGTACCATATGGTATCTGTTTGCGAAAGGCGTTTCTATTTCCCAACATATGAAACAAACTGTGCATCGTGGTGCTTAATTAATTTACATGTAGACACTTCATTAGCTTTGGGAGGTTACTATGAACCATGTTGACAGTGAAATTGCAGCCTCATTTATTCCCTTTTAGATTTCAGTTAGTGGTAATTGGACATCAAGGCTAAAAACAGGCATTCAGGAAGCTCATGGAGGAAGCACTTGAACTTTCAAGCTTTATTCTAAGTGCCCCCATTTAGGTTGGAAGGAAGCAGAACACAGGTTAGCCCTTGTGGGTGGCAGGAGGGGCTTGGAGCTTGCCTGCATGGTCCTTGCACAGCAGGGACCTTGCCTCCCAGCATACCCAGCAGGTTCCCTGGGCTTCTGGAGACTTCTGAAAAGATCCAGACAGCTAAGCTGTGCCTGATTGGGGACATTGCAGCCACCCACCTAAACCTGATGCAACAGGGCTTGTCATGACATGTACCCCTATGGCCATGAGCCACCTGCATGCCCACTTAGCGCACCAGCTGGACTGCTGGAAAAAAACACTTCAGTTACAGACCAGGCCTGGCACTGTGAGCACGCACACCTCAGGGATAGGGGAGAGTCTGAGCCCCTGGCCCTGCACTGCAGCAGGCTGTCTAGATCCATGAAGATCTGGCTAACTAGCTCCTCACCCATGTAGAACGGGAACTCATGAGTAGGGCCTGAGGGCTTCAAGTGCCCATGCCCTGGCACTAGGCCATGGGCCTCCTGCCACGAGTTCCTCTGGCCCTGCATCATGGGCACTGCTACCCACAACCCAGGCTGCCCAGGCACCATCTGCCTTCCCCTCTCCTTCTCCCTCCCCCCACCTCCAGGGTACACACTAGTGTGTGGGGGAATATGGCATGAGGAAGAGATGTGCCTCCATTTAAAATGCTGTGGCTGCCAAACTTTTCCTGCATTTAATAAAGAAAACCTGTTGAACATTGTCTATGCCTTGGTCCCTCCTCCCAATTCACACAAAACAACAAACTTTTGGTGGCGGCGGGCTGGGGGCGGAGGGGAGGGGTTGAGAATGGGGTGACAGAACCTGGAAGGGGGTTTGGGTCGGGGGAACGCCATAGGGCCTGAACTCAGCAAACATGAAACTGGGGAGGGGAGGGGAGGCATGCGGTAGGAGCTTTTTGCCTGGCACCCTACTTTCATGAGACCAAGGACTTTTCCGTGTATGAGCTGGACAGCTGCATGATCCAGTGTCTGTCAGAGAAAGCTGCAGGCCAGGGGGCATCACCACAGTGGGGGCCAAAGACCGTTGGCCCTCCTACATGGGACCTCTGGCCCCTCGGCCCCCAAGGCCTTGTCTCCCCCTTCAAGGACCACAGACCCGCAGCCCTTGCTGACACCTGGGGCATGTCAGGCAGCCAGCCTGAGCCTGGGGGCTGCCTATCTCTACCAAGGCTGCCCAATCCCCTGAAATGGGACCCAGGCCATGAGTGCGGCTATGGGGGTCGAAGAGCTCCTCCCTGGGCCTCCCAGCGAGGATGGGTGGATGAGCTGGGGCTGCTGGGAGGCTGGTCCTGTGGACTGATGGGCTAAACTTTCCTGTCCATTCTGAGTGCTTCTGTGCCCCTTTGGACTGGCCTGGAACTGCTCAGGGGGTCTGCACCTATGGGGCAACTAGCAGCAGTCCATGACCATGTGCATTATCTCCCTATCCTGGTGCTACGACTCTCTCAGCTCTGCTGCAACATGGGGTGTTTCTTCCAAACAGCAGGTGCCCATCTGGAACTCATGGCCTGAGCTCAGAGGCTGAAACTGTAGCTTGTAACATCTCCTCTTTGTTTCTCTAGTGCTTTGTATGCACATCTTTCATTTGCTCAGCAGCTGTTCGGCCGCTTGTCTTGGACTCATTATGCCAGCCACCACACGTGCCTTCTACACACAGATGTGGGCCTGCAGGCAAGGGGAAGAGGTTGCTCAGTGTAACAGGGGCTCAGGCTGGAGCCCTGTTACTTAGGTAAAATCGGGCAGGGTTGACCTGAGGATGAACCCTGCCAGGTGGAGGGACTTACACACCCAAAAGGGGAGCGGATGATTAGCCCACCAGAACCGGCATAAAAGCCGGCAGCAGGAAAAGACTTGTTGCCTTTGGGCACCGGAGAATGGACGGAGGGAGATCAAGACCTGAGCAGAGAAGAAGCAAGTGGCTGGACCTGTGACCCAAGAGGACGTGGAGACCGAGGGACTCTGGAGAGCGGCAGGTCAGACACAAGACTAGACTCTTACCTGTGGATTTCAGCTGTTCCGGTAAGTCCGGAGAAGAGCCAAGCCTCCGGGACGCGGCTCGGGGGGGCGGAATTCCTGAGGGGAGAGGGTGTCTCGGGATGAGACACGGGCAGGGGAAGCAAGGACCAACCCCTGAGATGGTGGAAACTGCTTCCATTCCGTAAGTTTTGGCACGGACGGTGGGGGAGCAGCCGGGGCCGCTCCCGGCACAAGGCACTTATAAAGAATAAAGAGGCGCGGCGAACACTTACCACTAATGAGGTAATTAGCGGCAACAAGTGGTTAAAGAACCCAAGTGACCGAGTGTTAAAAGCCGGTTATCTAGAACCCGGACGCTTCTCACCAATGAAGTAATTGGTGAGGCGACAGATGCTGTAACTCCTGTAAAAGTACAGAAAATAAACTAAACCCTTTGAGCACATAACATCCGGGTGGCAGTTATTAGTCTTAAACATCAAAAGGACACTGATTCCCTCCTTTTTTCTTCTTCATCCAAGTCATGGCAGGCGAGTCCGGAGGGGGAGAAGTACCTGAGATTGCCCCACCTGCTCACACTCAGTTTAAGGGTTAGGGACAGAAGAGTGGTGGAGCCAGGTCCAGGGCCAGGGTGGGTCCATGATTGCAGGAGGGGGGTTAGAGATTGCACTGAAAGGTCAATACAGTCTGTGCAGTGAGAATCGGAATCAACCAGTGCCTATTGGATCTCGCCCATGGATCAGATCAGCAGGGAGGGGGGAAAAGTGCTGTTGGGCTGCTTGCCAGCCTGTCCAGGTGAACAACCTGGGAGTCATCCTGGCAGCAAGAGCCGAGTGGCTGAAATCACAGTTCCCATGTGGGAATCTCGTGTGTCCTTTTTCAAGAGTAGCAGGGAGGGAGGGAGGTCTGTGTGGGGTTTTTTGGAAAGGGGACTTTTTTTTCTCATT
>NW_005841889.1:3640083-3640365 GCF_000455745.1 Alligator sinensis
CTCATGCCTGCTGTATTGCGACTGCAGTGGTTGTCAGACATTGCTGTATCATATCTCCTGTCCCTGACCTGGGGGTTCTCTCTGCAAAAACTGCTGTTTACCCTTTTGCCTGCTGAGCTCAATAAACACTATCGATGTCTTTCAGTGAGTGCTCTGCGAGGAAGGGAAGCTGTTTCCACTCAAGAGTTTGAGGTATCTGTGCTTACGTTCGAGCCTCCCATGAAGAGCAGCATAGCCCTGACAAAAGTGACAAAGATGTGTGTAACAGGGCTGGGCCAAACG
>NW_005841889.1:3640375-3642923 GCF_000455745.1 Alligator sinensis
AATAGGGGGAAGCCAGCCTGCAGGGGCCAGTGGGGGAAATACAAAACACTGACAGCAGCCTCTCAGGGAGGCTGCACTGGCAGCATGGCAGTGAGCATTGTTGCACTGAGCAGGGGTCAAGCAGTGCCCGGGAGAGAGGCGCTGTGAGCAGTGCTTTCTTCTGTTTATTTTGTTTGCACGGAAACTGCAGGCTTCCTCCAGAGCCCCTGAGAGATAAGAGTGAAGCCCTGGCAGAAACCCAATGAGCCAGCGACATGTAGAGCAAACAAGGAACTACTCACAGCATGGCAGTGAGCATTGTTGCACTGAGCAGGGGTCAAGCAGTGCCCGGGAGAGAGGCGCTGTGAGCAGTGCTTTCTTCTGTTTATTTTGTTTGCACGGAAACTGCAGGCTTCCTCCAGAGCCCCTGAGAGATAAGAGTGAAGCCCTGGCAGAAACCCAATGAGCCAGCGACATGTAGAGCAAACAAGGAACTACTCAGAAAGCTAAGTGGCATTTTATTTGTTCAACTTTTTCTTTCTTCTTTTGCATTTTTTACAATCAGAGGGTGGCCTCATGGGCTATACCCTAGCTCAACTGCTGCAGAAACAAGGACTCTGAATAGTGGGTCCTTAGCTAAAGCCAGCAGCAAAAGTAAAAGTGGTTGGCTTGGGGTGCCTGACCAAACACACCTAGCTCTGCTCTGCCCAAAAGCAGTCTGTAACCATGTATGCATACCAGTTACGCAGATTTATAGCCCATTGAATGGGACATGCTCTCTTAAGTGCTCAAGAGTGGATGGGGGCAGGGAACTGGTGCCTCAGATGGTCTCCATGCTTCTGCTGGGGAGGGTGAGGGAAAAGGGGTTGATTCACCCTCCACCTAGCATTCCCAACCTCCCCCACCTTCAGCCCCAAACCCCTTGTGGGCTTCTCAGCCATAATGACCTGAGAGAGGGCTATGACCACAGGGGACAGCCTGTGGCAGCCTTGGCTCCCCCTGGCTGCCCCTTTCTTCCTTCCCAGGGGCCCCATTTCCCCCAGGCCCTGGATCCCCCTCATAGTTGCATGGAGCTGGGGTAAACTTTACTATCACAGGTTGCACAGTGTCTGTGCACATGGCCTGACTCATCAGTAGAAGTGTCAGGAGGAGGGGTCATGGGTCCTACAGATCATGCCAGCACAGCAGCTACTGCACTGATACTGGGGAAGAGAGGAGGTCTGGTACATGCTCTGCACCTCTGGGAGGGATGCAAAGACACGTAAAGAAAACTTGGTCTGGAGCGGCCATAGCTCCTGTATGGGAAACAATGTTGAGGTGCCTCCCTCCACCTTTTCCTCCTCCAGTGGCATCCCAGCTGGCAAGTCCTCCAGAACATCCCTGGTCCCATGGGCATAAAGGATGGCATCTGCTGTGTTCTTGGCAAGGATATGGGACATGTCCTTGTAGAACAGCATGGTCTACCCCCAGTCCCCAGACTGCTTTCTAGTGTCAAGCACGTGATAATAATGATGCCTCATCAAAATGGTCTTGCTGAGGCACTGTTCCCCGTTTCTGTTGTGATCCCTCACCTCTGCTGGGCAATGCACTTCCAAACATCTGTGATTCAATGCCTTATTTGAGGCTGGTTTTAAATATCCTCCTTCACCCCAGATGGCAATGATATCCTGTATTTCCCCACAGCACCAATTCTGTGCCCAGGTTTGGTTGCTGGTGGTAGATGGGCCAGGTTCATCCATTGTCCACAGTGGTGCCCACTGGAGTCTCGGTGCCTGTGGGTGAATAATGGACTGGCTGCAAGGGAGTGGGTGGAAGGCTGGATGGAAGCAGTGGCAGATACACAAAGGTGAAACCACAGCTCCCTCTTCACCTCGGCTTGGCTTCTCAGGGCAACTCCACATTCTCAAAATTCCCAGGAGCTTTCAACAGATGCCCTGTGACACTGGCAAAGTTGCACACCCCACCTGTGCTGTAAATTTCAAGGGTCCTCGATCAACGACCTCAATCAAAGAGGTGGCAGGCCATGCCCCATGTAGTCCTGAAGTTTCCAGGGGTGTCTTTCAACTCACCCCAAACCACATCCCCACGTGCACTCCACTAGCTTGTTGATCATCTACTAGGTCAGCGGTGGGCAAAATATGGCCTGCAGGCCAGATCCAGCCTGCGAGGCCATTCTATCTGGCCTGCGGGGCCCCTAAAAAAATGTAGAAAATTAATACTTCTCTGCCCTTGGTTCCTGTCAAAAATGCAGGAAACAAGGGCAGTAGGACCCAGGGGAAGCCTGGTGGGCTCCAACAACAGTGGGTCCGGTCCGGCTCCGCCCTGCAGCCAGAAGCCCCAGCTGGGGTTTCTGGGCTGGGAGCTCGTGGCTGCCCTGGTGCGGGAAGCTCAGGTAAGTGGCAGGGGGGACCCCGGGCAGAGAAGGAGAGTGGTGGGGGGAGTGGACCCTCCCCACCCCACACCTGGTGCCCTACGCTGCAGCTGCTTGCAGCCTGCGTGGGGCTGCCTGTGCCCGCTCTGGACATCCCCATGTGGGCTGCGAGCGCCTGCAGCATGGGGCACTGGGGGT
>NW_005841889.1:3642990-3643227 GCF_000455745.1 Alligator sinensis
GGCAGCCCCAGGCCGGCTGTGAGAGGCTGCAGCGTGGGGCGCTGGGCATGGGGCAGGCGAGGGGCTGCTTTCTCCTCCGCTGCACTCAGCACCACCTTGTAACCAGGCCCCACTGCCAGCCTGGTAGTGGAGCACGTTACAAGCTGGCGCTGAGTGCAGGCAAAAGTGGCCCCTTGCCCACCCCATGCCCAGCACCCCACGCTGCAGCCACCTGCAGCAGGGGACCGTGGCCCTGGG
>NW_005841889.1:3643382-3648076 GCF_000455745.1 Alligator sinensis
GCAGGGGGGGAGCCAGTGGAAGCACGGGGCCCACACCAGTGTCCTGGGGCCAGTGCCGGTGGGGCCCAGAGCTGGGTGACAGGAGTGCAGGTTCCCAGCTGGCAGGGGCTCTATGGAGCCAGGCCAGCTCCCCACTCTCCCTGCTGGTGCAGCCCAACCCAGCTCCACAGACCGCTGCCAGCCTGTGCCCTGCTCTGGGCCCCACCGGTGCTGGCCCTGGGACATTGGTCCCAAGACATTGGGACATTGGTCCCAAGATTGTGACCAGGGGGCAGGGCACCTGTCAAGGGATGGGGCTACCCATGCAACCCTCGACAGCTTGCCAAAACTGGGTAAGCAGCCCTCCACCCAAAATAATTGCCCGCCCCAGTACTAGGTAGTTGATCAGTGAGTAAGAAGAGGAAAAGTCAATCTGCACTGAATGAGGATAAAGCAGAAGCCCAGTGCCATGGCAAGGAACTTCAGCAGCCAAGGCAAAGTCCACCCTTGCTCCATGCACAGATCCGGGGGGACATGCCCTTCTATGCTTGTTTGGGAGTCAACACAGCGGCAGGAGCCGCCCTCCCCCTGTCCCCGCGGCCCTCCCTCCGTCAAATGAGCCACTCGTGGCTCTGTCTTATGCCTTGCTCTGGCTAGGCAGAGCCTGTTGGTGTCCCTCCACTTCAGTGCCCAGGGCCAGTCGCCCTGCTCGCTCCTCCCCCCGACCTTGCTACGGCAACTGCAGAAGCCTTCCCTCCAAAAAAAACTTTAAAAAAAAAGAAAGAAAAGGGATAGGTAATATTAGGGCCCAGCTCCTCCATCCTTTCGTTATAAGATGGAGGACTTTAATTAGTGGGATTCATTAATTTCAATTCCAAATAGTACTTGTTAAATGTTATTAGATTTCATTTTTTCACTTTCAACTTTTATTTCCCCATTCCTTAACTGGCACTGTATAAAGTCCATGTTTTGAGGAGATTTCGTCATAAATATAGATGTCACAAGCGAGGAGGCACAAGGCACCATACTGTCAAGTGGTTGTTTTGTATTAGTATGAATTTATTATGATATTTGAAAAAGAAATAAATACATTTAGGTACATAGTTTATAAACTGGAGCAAGGTAGAAAGTTGGGATGACTCACGGTGGCAGATGCTGTATAGAAAGGCGTGTGTTTTTGAAAGGAAGAAAATTACAGAGGAGATCTGGGACAGAGAGAAGGAGAAATCAACTCTTGTCATTACTTTCCATCATCTGGAGCTGTAACCCTTCAAGAAGAGACATAAGCAGAACTATTCCAGTGTTGGAACCAAAACCATATGCCAGGTTCAGATCCAAGACTAAGGCAAACATTTCCCCATGCACCTAAATTGAAATTTCAGATTTAAGGCTTTATCCCTTCTCTACATGAAAGTGATTTCTGAATAAACTGGGCAAGTCCAGAGAATTATTGGTTCAGAATGGAGAACCAACCTAAGTCTCAGGCAAACACAAACTTGGTTTGAGCAAGACACTGTTTGCATCAGGATGTTACAGAATACTTTAGAGTGTAAGCAGCCACTTACTGCATAAGATGCATCTGAAATCACTTTGGAGAATGCAAGATGGAGAGAATAGATATTATGCATTGTAGGTACTGGAAACAAGAAATACACTTTACTTTTTGGTTATTTTTTTTTCCTCTCAAAAGCCTTCAGGTGGAGTAAGAAAGTGGGATGCTATTAAAATATTTCAGATAAGATTTTGCTTCCTAATTTACATTGACATGTGTAACTGGTTCTTATTTTATTTACAGATGATAAGTTGGCTTCATTCACTTCTGAATGTTCTGTCTTCTCTCTCCCTCTTTCCTCTAACTGTAGAATGTTTGCATACTTGTAACTGCTTTTAATGACCACCCAGCTCTCACAATTTCTTTAATGCATTGCAAGGACACAAAACAAGGGCAGGGTAGAGATGTAACTTATACAGCAGGGGCACGCAATTATTTTGGGTGGAGGGTCACTTACCCAGTTTTGATAGGCTGTTGAGGGCCGCATGGGTAGCCCCGCCTCTTGACAGGTGTCCCACCCCTTGACAGGTGCCCCATCCTCTGGTCACCATTTTGGGACCAATGTCCCAATGTCTTGGGACCAATGTCCCAGGGCCAGCACCAGTGGGGCCCAGAGCGGGGCACAGGCTGGCAGCGGTCTGTGGAGCCGGGTTGGGCTGCACCAGCAGGGAGAGGGGGGAGCTGGCCTGGCTTCATAGAGCCTCTGCCGGCTGGGAACCTGCGCTCCTGCCACCCTGCTCTGGGCCCCACCAGCACTGGCCCCAGAACACCAGTGCGAGCCCCGTGTTCCCACTGGCTCCCCACCTGCTTGTACCCAGTGCCCCCCAGCCCCGCGGTACAGACTGGAGGCAGTGCACAGCCCCAACCCCCTGCTCGCTGGCAGGGAAGAAGCTGGTGCTGAACACGGGGAAAAGCGGCCTCTTGCCTGCCCCATGGCCGGCGCTCCCTGCTGCAGGCGCTCACAACCCACATGGGGCTGTCTGGAGCAGGCACAGGCAGCCTCACGCAGGTGGCTGCAGTGTGGGGTGCTGGCCATGGGGTGGGCGAGGGGCCACTTTGCCCTGCACTCAGCATGCTCCAGACAGCTCCACATGGGCTGCAAGCGCCTGCAGCAGGGAGCACCAACCATGGGGTGGGCGGGGGGCCACTTTTCTCCACGCAGGGAAGGAGCCTGTGGAAAAGCTGCGTGCAGGAGGGAAGCAGCCCCTCCCACGCCCAATGCCCCATGCTGTAGCACTCGCAGCCCGCATGGGGCTGTCCGGAATGGGCACAGGCAGCCCCACATGGGTTGCAAGCAGCTGCAGCATGGGGTACCAGGCGTGGGGCAGGGAGGGCTGTTGTCGGAGCCCACCGGGCTTCCCCTGGGTCCTACTGCCCTTGTCATCTTTGACAGGCAGCCAGGGGTAGATAATAATTAATTTTTTTAATTTTTTGGTGGCCCCACGGGCTGGATAGAATGGCCTCGCAGGCTGGATGTGGCCCATAAGCCATATTTTGCACACTCCTGTTATAGAGCATGGGTGAGCAAAATACAGCCCACGGACTGAATCCAGCTCACCAGGCCATTCTATCCAGCCCATGGGGCCCCGCCCAAATTTAGAAAATTAATTATTATCTACCCCTGGTTGCCTGTCAAAGATGACAAGGTGCCAGTGGTGGCAGGACCCAGTAGTGGCAGCAGCAAGGCCCACCTGGCCTGGCCCCACCTCACCCCTCAGCTGCCCCTCCCCTCAGCCCCCAATCAGAACTTTTTGCCTAGCAGAGGCTTATGGCCTGGGACCCTATGGCTATTCCTCTGCCTTCCCTCTGTCTGAGTGTAGCAAAACCCCCAGTTTTTCTTTGTTTTTTCTTTTAAAATGCATTCCTTTCTCTTCCCCAACTATTTTTGACTTTTCCTCTCCCTCTCTATTCCCTATAGATAATTATAAGTAAGCTAAGATGTAGGATAAGCTTTAACATTTTATTTTAGGTAGTAAGTTTTATTTTTCTCTCCCCCTGCAAATAAGTGCCTTGCTATTTTGATATAGATATCCACTGTTTTATAAGTGATAATTATTATGTTTGTATTGATTTTTTTGTGATGGGCTAGCTGGCAGTGACCTAGCCCAGGGGTTTTGAAAGGGCAAAAGATGATTGGAGGACTTGGGATTCCCTTTCCTCACCAATCTGGTAATGATTTGGCCTAGGGGTTTTGAAGGGGTAAAAGACGATTGGAGGACTTGGGATTCCCTTTCCTCACCAATCAGGCCCAGAGATTCACCCCTCATGTCCTCTGATTGGCCCCTCGGGTCACCTGGAGGGGGATAAAAGGGGCAGCACGGCTGACTCAAGAGGAGACCTGCGAGGGACTATGAGGAAGGAGCTTCGAAGAGCTGAGCCAGCGGGGCAGAAGCAGTTGCCCCAGAAGAGCCTGAAGGAGCAGGACCTGCAGGCAGCAGTAGGACCCTCAGCAGCACAGTGTGTGGCCAGCAAGAGAGGCATCCTGCTGGGCTCCAGGATCCCCTACAAGAGGCTGTGGCCAGCAGGAGGATCTGAGCAGCGACCTGAGGGGTCCCAGCTTGGCTTCCAACTCCTCCAATCAGAGGCCAGGCAGCTTGACATGAGGCTGGGGCTCCAGGAAGGTCAAGACCCCTAGTAGCTTGGAACAGTACTAGCAATGGTGGCTGTATAGCAGTGTTTTTGCCTACCACATGGGAGATATGAGTTCAAGTCCCAGCTTTGGTGACTTGGGGTGAGTGAGTTAACAAGGAGAAATTCCTCTTGCCGTAGACAGGAGCCATTGTGTTTTCTCCCCCTCCAGTGACCCAGGCCCTATATTTCTTTGTCCTTTGACATTTTGTATTTTGTGCCTTTTTATATTTCCCCAACCAGTATTGTTTGCTCTGTTGTTTGTGTTTTGTGTTTTATATTTTGTTAACCCTGTCTTTTGCCAATGATTATAAGTGTCTAACCTTTGTTGAATCCTGCCCCTTGGGGCATTGTGGTGTCCACTATACCCCCCTGATTATACCTGTTATGTTCCTTCATTAAAAGGTATATGGTTAAGTCCCCAGTGGTGGTCTGGCTCTGCTCTATAGGGGGATGAGAATCCCTACACCTCCCACAGCGCTTGTGCACCTGCTCCGATCCCTTCAATTGGAGAGGGGGTACCTCTTGGAGTACC
>NW_005841889.1:3648775-3657988 GCF_000455745.1 Alligator sinensis
GTGCCCCCCCCCCCCCAATCTCTAAGGTGGGGCTATTCTTGTGGCCCTCAACAGCTCGCCAAAACTTAAGTGGCCCTTCAGCCAAAATAATTGCCTGACCTTGTTATAGAGTAAACAGTACAGTATGAAGACCCAGTTCTGCTCTACTTGAAATCAAGGGAAAATTACCCCAATTGCAGATTTAAGTGTTATTGCATTTCAACAATTTGATGTGATTGAAGGACTGTGTGATAAACTTTAAAAACAAAAAACCTCCCTCCCCCAAGTTCACTGCACTATTCATTGGACCACTTCAGAAAATGCATACTTGGAAGTGTAATTGCCCTGAGTGCAAACATTCAATGCTTTTTAAAACCTTTGAATAGTTTCTTGTCAAAGGAATAGGGTACAGATAGAACTGACAATTTTCACCCTATCTAGCCACAGAAAGTAATTTATAGCAGTGACCAAAAGCAAGTGCATGGCTGCAAACAGCTTAAAAAATGGCCTATCGGGTGAAAATATGACCCCTCATTGCATAAGGTATCAGATAAAGATATTTCAAAATGTAGCATCTTCTGTAACTTGTGTCTGTGGATCTCCCAGCCTGTAGCTGTTTTCAGAAAGGGAAAGGAGAAAGGGAGTAGAGGAAGTTCAGTATGGGTTTTTTTCAGCCCCTCCTGGAGGGTGGGATAAGTGTTTTGGAGCCCTCTCAGAGTGAGGGAGCTCCAATTCACCCACCTCACCATTCAACACTGGCTGGGAGCTCCAAGAATGAGCTCCCTCCGCTGCCTTTCCCCCCCTTCCATTCTGCAAACTGAACATCGGCAGAAAGCCCTGGCTGTTGCTATGGAAACCTGGCTGCAGGCTCCCAGCCCCCAGCTAGATTCCCCTCCCCCTGGAACCAACAGTGAACTTCTGTTTGGTCTGGGGTAAGGTTGTAACTCAAAGCGTTTTGCAGAAATTGTTCCAAGTTGCAGCTGGGAGCTGCACTTCTGTATGCACCCCTATTGTCTTGGCACTGCATGTCATGGCTTCACTGCCTGTCTTGCAAACACACAGTACCTCTGATCTACTGGGTTCAGAAGGAAAAAATCAAATCACTGCTTCTTTTGCAGGCAGCAGATTGGGAAGGTGGGGAAAAAGTTTCCTTTTTTCCCACTGAAGAATGTGAGGTTTTTCCTAAGGGGAACATCATAGATGCTGTATTCTAGAGGGGGTGTTATTGGGGGATTGCTTTAGGAAGGGAACGCTACATTAAGGCTAGCAAAACCACTGGATTACTATTCATATAGCCAGGAAAAGTGACAACTGAACAATGGTAACTAATAAAACCAGCAATGTGAAAGCTTGACAGAAAAAGCTAACTGCCATACATATGCAACTATGGGACTCCCAGAAGCATAGCTCAAACTCTGTAACTGGCTGTCTGAACCATCTTTCTCTCAAGTGCATATGGTTCCAAAACATTACTCGGGTGATCAGGATTATTAGAAATTGGCTTTAAGAGATGAGAACAGAGAAACAATCTGCTTCTTTATGGACTATTGAATATATCCAAGGCTTCTGGGGTGTTGGTTATAGCCATGTTGGTCTAAGGACATAGGCAGCCAAGGTTCTTAGGGTAAATGCGATACCTTTTATTAGACAAACTAAATAGTTGGAAAAATTGTTCTTTGCAAGCTTTTTCCAACTATTTAATTTAATTCCAACTATTTAATTCTTGCAACTATTTAATTTAACTATTTTCCAACTGTTTTCTTTGTGTGGATGGATCTGTGCTGCTCAGAGGGAGGACACAAGCAGGCTTGAGGACAGAGACTTTGCTACCTCTTGTCAGTGACAGCCCAGGGGTGGGGCAGCCTGGTGCCTGGGCAGAGGAAATTAGCTGTGGCCTAGGCTAGACCACCACGCTGTGAGGGGGGGTGAGCAGGGTACCACAGTGCTCCATGGGATGTTGGCAGAATCTGATCTACCATGAGTCATGATGGGATGTGGTACAGATTTTCATTATGGTGCTGTGACAGGAGGCAACCTCCAGGGCCTGGTCACAGTACTGGCCTGCCCACCTGTCTTGGGAATTTTGCCCACCTATCTCATATGCCACACCTTTGTTGTCATGTAAAAAAAATGGGTGGTTCTAGGCAGGAGGGTGCCCTTTGTCTGCCTGATGCTAAGGGCCTTACATACGACTCTGACCTTCCCTTATCATGCAGACGGCATCCGTATTGCACAGTGCCTCACCGTGACCCATGCTTCAGGGTCTCACCAGTACTCTCACTCCCCCCTGGAGCTTGTTGTCACTATTCTGACACGCTGTGTATTCAGCTACTCAAAGTTCTTAACTTCTGACCCAAACTCGGCCTCACCACGTCTGAAGACTTACTGGGGTCTTGGTCTCTGACCCAACTGCAGCCTCAGGTATCTCTAGACTTACCATGGCCTAACTGCCCCCTTCCTGGTGCTTCAACTTATGCCCTCCCACTAGGGCCTTCCACTCATACCCTCACTGGGGCCTCCTTCTTAGATCAACACTCTTGTTGGGGTTGGTCTGTGTGCTGCACTGCAGGTCACCCCTGCAACCCTATTCAGCACACCCCCGTTGCAGCACTTCAGGTCGCCACTGCACACCCTACTCTGTGCGGGCCTTAATGCATACTTCTGCCCCCTCACTGGGTCTTACACTCCATGGGGCTCAGGTGGCCGGAGATGTGCCTGGCCCCCGGTTCTGTCCCTAGGTCTGGGTAACCCACCAGGATGTAGGGGCTAGGGTTATAAGACTTCCCTCCCTGTCTTTTGCTGGGGAGGCAACTGGCCTGGGATTTCTGAGATAAATCCCAGAACAAAATGTAATCATTCAGATGTCCGTATCCCTTGTCCTGGAATAAATTGTAAAAAGATTCATCGGATAAGATGTGCTAACAGTTTATCCTGTTAGCAAAGTGCAGTGTCCTGGAATTGCATCTGGCAGAAAAGCAGCAGTGAATTCAGCCATTCACTGACCCCTGATTAGAAGGTTGATGTGTGTACATGCCAGTCTTGGGACATTTCTGTTCTGGGACAAACAAAGGCACATCTTGTCCCTGGAAGAGCAACATCTGTTTGTAGCTTCAATGTCTTGGGGAAACAGCCTGGATGCCAAAAAAAAAAAAAAAAGTTTCCCCAATCATTCTAAGTGATTACCTGCAATAGAGCAAATGTTCAGGGCAAATTTATTCCTTAAATATGAATTGGGTCACAGAGAAACTGCAAATACTGTATACATATTCTATACACCATATGGTGGTTATAAAAGGACAGAACAGAAGACTATTTTTGTGTCAGAAGAACAGCGCAGAGGACAGCAGCACATTGGAAAGCAATATGTTCGTGCTTGTGATACAGAACACGGTGGACAGCCTTAAAAGGCCTACTCTACTTCTAATCATAATACTTAGCACTTTTATTTATTTATAATTAGCTTTGTTAGTAGGGCATTATTCAAGTGGTGATATACTCTTCTCTCCCAATCTAGGGGGGAAGAAACCTATTGTAGAAAGACAAAAGCAAGCAGAGGTATTGTGGATATTGCAAAAGATAAGTTTAACACAGCCAGATAGCACAGTTATGAAAGCCTGTAACCCCCTCAGTTATGGTATTGTCGCTGTCTGGAAATAGCAGTGTTTGTATTACACATAAAGAGTCCCTGAGGTGGGAGTTTGGTTGAGATTGTACAGCATACTTATTTGTAATAGGTAACATTTTACAGTAGTGTTGAACTTAAGCCCCAGTCCTTAAAGTGAAGCCTGTGTTTTGCTTTGCTCTTAGTTTTCAATAGGACTTTTTTTTTTAATAGATATTTTTAAGGATATTGTGCAAAGCAACATGACAGCTCTGGACTGCTATAGTCCTCTCCCCAAAGTGCTCCCTCTCTTAGAGACACTCATAGGCAAAATTAGAATATACCCTCAAAGATAAAAGTGCATGCCCAGGGTTAGAAAAGTTGTGTTCCTTTCCATAGCAGTTACAATGTCACTTAATCTGGTCACCTCATGCCACTCTGGAGTGTAATATGTTCTCCTCAGCATGCCCAAGAATTAGCCTTCCTTAAGACTGTTCCTCGCTTGTCAGAAGGCCCTGAAAGGCTGTTATTGCAACCTGACATGACTTGGAAGGAAAGGAATACCCCAATAATATTCCTTGTTTTTGCCTGAACAAATTGTCTGCATCCAAGGCTCAGAAGATGTGTGAGAGGAGATTCTATAGAAGTCCAACAGCACTGAGGGATCTCTCTATATCAGAGGAATCTACCAGGAATCTATTCATTTAAGCATATGCTAGGACTGCTTTGCATTGGCAGAGTGCCTCAAAGCAGCCAGTGGACGCTAGGGAAGTAGACTTTGGATCTGCAGTGTCCTTATACCCTCCTGGCCTGAATAGCGGTACACCAAATAAATGTAGCTGGATGCAGAACAGTTCGTTCCTGCCATCTGCTATCTGTGCATTTTCTCACACTATGAGCAGGAAGAGTACACTGGCCCCAGTTGTCATCTGATAGGACATAGACACTTAGCAAAGGGGAGGAGGAGGTTGTTCCAGGGGTATAGCTGGTGATGCTCTACCACAGCAACTTCCCACCATGGCAGAGTCCTTCCTATTCTGTTCTGCCAGAATGTTCATTATTTGAAGTGTCCCAGTAGATCTCCACTATCTCTGCCACAGCCAATGCCAATAAAAGCTAATTTTCTGTTCAGCATGAGCTCCTGAATTTTTACTTTAAAATGTTTCATATCTATCCTCACCCCTGGTGGCTCTGTAGATGAGGTTTTGTGTCTATAGATACCACACTAAATCAATTAGCCATTTGGAGGTGGAGGGAATTCCACGTTCTGAGGAAAGGGAGGTAGCCTTGGGCAGGCTGCCTGAAACATAGGGCCGTGGTATGGCTTATTATATGATTTTCACCTCTATATCCATCTTAAGCAAAGGAATAAACCTACCATTCACTATGACTGTACAAAATCTGTTATTTATAAGATGTTACTCAGTCATTAAAGCCTGAGGTAACAACATTGTTTATACCATTGTGGGAGGCAGATTTCTAAGCTAGCCAGAGATTTTTAAATATTGAACATTGGGTAATGATTTATTTTTCATTGCAGTTAATTCAAATATATTAGGATAGCTGAGAGCAGAATCTGCCCCATAATTCTTAATTGATTACCCTGCATGAAATGAAAAAGCAGAGCTAACTTCAGCTCTCAGACTTGACTGAAGTGAACAAGGGTATCCCTTTGTTCCTTGATGTTTCTTATGGTTAGTCTGCTCAGTGTATAGATCAACTTGATTCTTTTTATTATTAGAACTTCTGCCACCACAAGATCATCATTTCAGAGAATATGATTCTGAAAAGGAAGAGCTTGCAGAATTCACATCTGAGATGATTTTGCTGCCCTTTATGCAACAGTAATGCATTGTAAATCAGAGTCATGATCACATTGTAGTTGAGAATGCACAAACTAAAATACATATTTAATACTTGACAACTGCTTTTTGGTTGAAATTCTTAGCAGACATGCTGTACAAGACTTGTGATGGAATTCTATTGAAAGATAAATTCATACAGCAATACTGTGTGAACCTTTTTATTTTTTCCAAAGTTTGTGCAGTTATGAAATGCATTATGCATGTATTAATTGATACTCCATGCTCTGTTACCAGAGCTGCCAGAACCCTTCAGATATCTCTTCTATGAAAAACTTGATTGATGCATAGCTGGATAGCTTGCTGTTGTAATTAGCTCTCCACTTTATAATGAAAGCTTCAGTTTTGCTTCAGTATGCCCTTACTTATTGTATAGTTCAAAAAGAAAGAAAAAAGATCCACTTCAGGAAAACAAAGTAGATCATTTATAAGTGCCAAATAAGATTATTTAAACCCATTCACAAATTGGAATACTAGAAGCATTAATTATTCTGCTTCCTGCAGATACCAAACTATAAAGCCTCATAAATAGCCTATCTATTAAATAGGGAAAATTGAAGGTCAGGAGGAAGCCAGAAATCCTATTTATATTCATCCTGTCCTTTAAATTGTTCCCCACAACATTTTTCCATTCAGATAGGTGTCTAGCTTGCTTAATTTATGCCATCTGCAAATATTGGTGTATTTGAACATTTACCGTATGAGATAAGCTTCATTAAATATTTTGACATGATTTAATTTAGACTGGCTGACCAATAAGTGGGACATTAAGTACCCAATTATGTGAAGCAATGAGATGCTTTCTGTCCCCTTTGACAAACAAAAAGGTGCTTGGCACCTTCCTGGGTGGAGCCTTCCCTCTCCAGAAATTCTCTATCTATAGCCCTTAAAATTGCATTACTCACTAGAAAAAGAAAGCAAGTGTTTTGCTGAATATTCAGATTCCGCTAACATTAAAAACTGTGTTTTGTAAGGTAGTTTCTGGCCAGTTGAAACTAGAGAAGGTGCATCTCTTTGGACCACTGCTTTGCCAGAGCCTCAATAATCCATAAGGGCCACCCTTTGCTATGACCATAACAGCCCATGGGAATCTATTATGTGTCATGAAATGTTTCTATATTGTTATTGGGCATGAGCCTGCCTTTGCCTAATGTTATGCCTGCCGCTTCTTGTATTTGACACTAGGTCAAGTACCAGTATATCAGCTGTTCTCTCTAAAATATTACCTACCTCAGGAAAATCCACTCTCTAACCTTGGCTTTTATGACATTGGCATCCAATAGAACGGCTCATATGCGTTTGCTGCAGACTTAGGGTTCCACTCACATTCATACGCATGTGAGTAATTTGATTTGCACAAGTGATTTCAGTGTCTTTAATTGAACTCCTTGTGTAAGACTAATTTCTCACATACATTAGTGCTTATGTTATGGTGTCTAGCAGCTCTGAAAAACTTGCACTGTACTGGCTTTTCAGCCTCTCAGTATCTTTTTTACAGTCTTCTGAGGACATAATCATGTGAATCAGATTGTAGTTTAGGATATCTGGGTGAAATACTGAGCTCTGCCACAGACTTGCACACACTAAATGACTTAACTAAAATCATGCTATCTTTATCCCCCTATCTGTCTTGTCCATTTAGATTTTAAGCTCTTTGGGACAGGTATCTTCATGTGTTTGTACAGTGTTAGTACTGGAGTATGACCCAGATACCTTGTTTTGGGCAGACCCAAAACGCTCAGACCGACCACAACCTCTCCATTTGATAATATGCGAATTTCATTGATGCACGGTGATAGCAGATAAAAATAATGCAAATCATTCTATATCTACCAGTCCTAGAACTGTCACCAGAAGGAAAGTACATCTGGCCAGTGAGTTTCACCCTGAGGTTCTCTCTTGAATGCCAGATGTCAACGGCCTGGAGGCTGAGCCCCACCCCTCCTCCAGTGGGATGGGTGAGATGCGGTCTTGGGGACCCTTTGCTGCTCTGAAATCCCTCCTTTCCCTCTGTGGTGACTCTTTACCTTTGCGCATCACTGATTGGTCTTTCTGTTGTCATCATACTATCCATGTTCTGTCCTGTCAGATATTCCTTTGTTTCATGAGCCCAATACATGCACACATCCTAATTTGGGCTTTACCAGTATCCTCCTAATTTAGTCTGTTACCCCAAAACTGGAAATCCCAAGGGCTCTGCACTTGGGCACTATAACTTTGTGTCACCTTATCTCATGGTATGGAACAATGTGGTACATGTATTTTATTTCCCAGCCTGTGTGTCTTTCTGCTGCTTCTCTGTCAGACACAGTGGGCCTTGAGGAAACTTTCAGAAACAGGCTTTTAGAAATCAATTAACACTTGCTATTGCCCTGGACCATTGTTCTAATGCATATCTGTTTTACCTAGAAGCCAATTCCCAAAGCAAACGTCTAAATACCATTTTCTACCCATCATACAGCTCCTAGCACAGCAGAGACTACATTTGTTTCCAACCTGAAATACAAATAACACTATCACAGTGACCAGAACTGTGCTAAGTCTTTTTCCACAGATAGCTTTACCAGTTTCTTATGCAATGTTATAACAACTGGATAGCATTTATATCTGCTCCTAGTAGGTCAGTATCCTTGAAATCTTTGTTTGTCATACTGCAGTTAAATCATGCTTGGTAAAGTTTAAGGGTTGTGTCCACCACTCCCATAGTGCCCTAGTTCTTACAGCCTCTGCTTTATTTCCTATGGTTGAGAATTCTCTTTGGGGTATGTGGGTATGTGTTAAATCCTTGGTTCAATAGCTGATTATATCTCCACAGTGAATCAATAAAGCCATTTATGTGTTTATTTTCTACTCAGATTATTCTGAGGTTTATCATCTTCCTCTTTAATCTTAACCTTCCCATTGGCTCTGTCTCATCAGCAGACTTGACTATTTTGTTGCATGTTCATTGTTCCAGTAAGTTTAGACAAGTTCCATCTATGGAAAAATATCATCACCTTTACAGAATACCCTTGTGACAAAACAGGGAAACCCATTAGCTTCTCACTAATTTTCAGTGTTATACCATGAAGCATTTGCACATCTCTCTCTCTCAAAGATTTTCTGTTGAGGTCACTTAATATAATACAGTGAACTGTATGCTGTTAGAAACTTCTCTCCAAATACTTTCATTCAAGTAATGTTTGTTTCTGAAGAACATTTAATTATCCAGCAAAAATGGCAACTTCTTAGATGGTGTAACTTGTCATAGCTCCAGCCAAAAGCTGACCCCAACATGGAAAATACTATACTATAAATGCACACTCAGATGGGAATAACAGCCTGTCAGGGGGGTATCTGTATTGCTGTAGTATACTGTTGTATGGTATTGAAGGCAAATACAATTACCTTTTGATGACAGTAGCACTGAACGCTTTTCACAGTCCTAGATACCAATTCTACAAACCTACCCACACTTAAATTTAAGCCTGTGAGTATTATGTGGATGTTTTAAGTGTTTTAAGAAGACTTACCAGGCATTCTATTTGAGTTATTTCTGTAATCATTTGACAAAGGCATGTTACCTGACTCCTCTTCTTTTATGGGGATTGGGATGAAAGGAATGTCTGCATAAGTCTAAAAGTGTCCACTCATATGGGCAGTGAATAATGAATACTATGCACATCATTTGAAATAATCAGTGACTCAGCAGCTTGACTTGTCCCAGGATGATGAACTCACAAGCCATTGATTTGTCATCCAATATACAATTACATTTTTCCCTTTTCCTCC